>NC_141622.1:23124554-23434782 GCF_047967505.1 Dipteris shenzhenensis | reverse complement strand
CCTCCATATTTCCTCTTTTGATGCATACTCAGATGACATCACTTGTGGAATGTATGGTATACTCTGCCTATTGAGACAAGGCCATAGGCCACACAACATTTTGTTGTGTAGGAAGTTGTCGTAGATATTGTTGTGTAGGAAGTTGGGGTAGATGTTGTTGTTAGATGTTGTTGTGTAGGAAGTTGGGGTAGATTTTATTTTGTGGGAAGTTGTGGTACATATTGAGTCTTGGATTACTTCCCACAAAAAGATTCATGGTAGATACAACTTGTCATGGTAGTTCTATTGACATACGGCCACATGTTGGCATTAGAAATTGCTACTCTAGAACCATAAAGATCCATTTGCATTGTGATAGACTTAGGGCATCCCTGTAGGCATGTGGGTATTTGTGGCACTCTTGATTGCTGATGTGATTGTCGGGTCTTTCATCAACAATGCGGACATACTTACGTTATTAAATTGGGAACCCGAGTTATTGCATCCTTGCATGAAAACCTACATTCATAAGAAAACCTTTGACAAACCAAGTCACCTGGCCATCTTCTATACGAGGCACTATTTTTTACCAATGAGTCTCTATTGGCAAACAACATGAGTGCAAAATGTTGCACCATATAGATATACTTACACACAAAGGACTTCATCTCAACACAACATTAACAAAATGTTGCACCATATAAAATATACTTACACACAAAGGACTGCATCTCAACACAACATCAATAGTGCAAGTTTTGAGGGTGGTCTCAAGTCGATCTCGGAAAGGTCTAGGGTGTGCTAGTGGCATACAAGAATTCAGGTTGTTTGATGTACCTAGCAAAACAAAGATTCCCTTCACTATGTCCAAAGTGTGTTGCAATGGTTTTCCCATTCCTTCAAGTTGCCCTATGAATTGTCCTCCTTTGATTGATACCAAAACACATGAATTATTCAGTGCATGCTCTGTTAGCGGTGAATTCTTGGTCAACCAAATGGTTGATCCTTGCTCTCTATTATGGATCTACATTGTGATCGATTTTCTCAATCGGACACATGCCACAAACTATGTGTCCAAGCCTCGGGGGGGTCACTATGTATAAACCCTCTATATCACGTGCATTCAAGGCCTATATTTAAAGTCCCTTATCTGTAAAAAATTTCATTAATAAAATGTACCCCTTTTCTATAAAAATCTGTAAATTTTTTCCAAAACTATTTTAAATAGTCCCTTATGTATATTTATTTCTGTAAATTTTAGAAATAAAGAAAATCCTTCTATTGAACTCACGTGATAGGGTTACATATGATGAGTGACCCCCCCGAGGTCCAAGTGACTCATGGGGTGCACACTACATTATTTGTGCATTGGAGGAAGGCCAAGGTGTCTTGTATTCCCTTACTAGTGAGTTCCAAGACTAGATCTCGACTGGGTTAAGATAGATATTGCTTTGAATATTATGTCTCTTTTGGTGGGCACGGTGCAACCTACAGTGGGATTGACTTGCCTAGGATGAAGGTGACGAAGATGTAAGAGGCAATGGCTCAATTTTTTGACATTTGTTTCAAGTAGTCTTGCTATTGAGGAGCCCATCTCTTTGCCTTTACCTTCAAGGGTGGCATTTAGACTCCCTAGGGCTTTCATTTTTTGCGAAAAGATCCCTTAGATCCAAGGTTCTATATTGTTATTAAAGTTCTAAGATACAAATCGGTGCTACATTTCACTATTGCTTGTTGTGCTGGGATGTAGTTCTCGTGCAATACAACATGACAACTAATTTTCGATGCCCCCCCCCTTTGCCAGGGCGATTTTCATGCCTTAAATTTTTAAGTCACCAAATTCATCGATATGTGCATTGGCATGTATGTCGGTATGCTCATCAGTATACTCGTCGATATAATCATTCATATGTTGTCTACGTACCGATGAGTATACCAATGTGCATGCTGACACACATACGGACGCTGGCATCACTGATGAAAATAATAGAACATATGTTTAATAGGATGCAAGAGTAAAAATTAGTTGAACTTGCAACTTTGATGATTTTGAAGATAAAAGTTTTAAGAACATGTACACCAACTTAGGGATCAAAATACTCATATGTTCAAGATATAACATAATATACAAATCGGGATATGGGTGTTGTTATGGGAGCCCATACAAATGGTAGCACTTTCAACAAAATTAAAGAGAGTAGATTGTAATAGGATTCAAATTCATTTTGATATGTAATTTTTATCAATTCAAAGATAAAACATTTAAGAACACGTACACCAAGTTTGAGGTCAAAATACTAATATATCACAATGAATTTAATATATGAATTTTGATGTATCACAAGTATGGGAGTGAAAGCCTACCAAGGATAAGAAATACTCTCCATTGGAAAGAGAATCAATTAGTAGCAGCTACATCAAAGGCTACATAGATCTTCAGCCAAGTCCATCATGCCAAATAAGTCTATCTCTAGCTCTGTTTCCAACTCTCCCATATCATCAACGTCTATACTACATAAGACTTAATCCTTTGCACCCTCTTCGAGAATATCCTATGGTCGGGTAAGTCATGAGACATTGCTTCTTCCCCAACATCACATTCTCCATCTTCTTCATCATTTTATACCCATATCGTGATCTTCACATCATCAACTAGATCCATGGCATCTCCATCTCCATATCCCTATCTTTGAAACTGCGTTACTTTGAGGAATAACTTGGATGACCTACCACCATCTTGGACCAGAGAAATTTGAATGAAAAACCACGTTCAAGATGAAAATGACATTAGTTATTTTCACTCATTAGGGGAAGTTTGGGCTCAAAAAGGTCCTCATAAAGACGTGATAAGAAAAATGGTGAATTTCCTAATCCTAGAGTTAAGTGACATTGTAAAAATGCAATTAATGGAAAGGTTTTACATTCACTAAAATAGAGGTGGAATGTGTCATGTGCCTTTGGATGCTGTAGATGCATTGGTAGTTCATCCAATGGTGCATATGGGATGGGATTGTGGTCTGTTGGATCGTCCTTGTCCATCTGAAGGTGTGCACTAAGAGCCTCACCCTCCGATCTCATCCCCATCCAAGGGCATAGGTGAGGCACCTACTCCTCATCCTTGGATATACATCCCCATCTAATGGCTCATAAGCTCCCATGGGAAATCATTCAACATGCGTGCCAAGTGGACGCCTCCTGCGACATGCCCAATATCCTCCCTTGGATTAGACTCTTAGTCAACGATGCACGTGAGGCACCTCCTCCTCACCCTTGGATCAGTGCCTCAATATAGTTAGGGCTCACAACTACCACTTAAATGTACAAGCCACAAGGTCCACGTGATGCATCGACTTCCAGCTGTCGAATTGTCAACCATCTAAGGGTGTGCATGAATTTCCTCATCCCTACCATTGGATCAACCCCCAAATCATATTTGGCTGCCATGATGCATTAAATCACATTTTGAACGAGATTATGTGAGCCATTTGATCATTGTCGCATGCACACATTAAAGGGTTAGGATCAACTTGAGCTATAGTCAATCTTCCACCATTGATATCTTAGGAGGATCCAAAGGTCACGTTTCATTTGAAGACCTTTACCAAAGTAGCTAGAGGTAAAGTGGCAGATTGTCAATGGTCCCACAAATCAGGAAAGGTTCGAAAAATTCCATTCTTTGAATGCTCAATCCTTCGTATTGGCCAACCCCTAATCTCAATTTCTTAAGGGCCTGATATAAGAGGCCCTTTTAGAGTTCAAAATTCCCCTAATGTATGATTAAGTATGAATGAATATATATGGTACAATCATTGGTCCACAGTTTGATCAAGTCTATGGGAAAAAGGCCATTGCCGTCTTTTCTAGCTATAGCATTGAGGCTGTTGTAGATAGTTCTAAACCATTTTAGATCAATATTAAAAATGCTAAATAGTCCAAATCCAACTTCTAAGATCTTGTGTATGGTCCCACAATAATCTAACTGTGAGGAAAGAAGATTGGATACACTTGCTCGGCTATCCTATATGGAGTTAGCCATGACTCCACAAGAAAATGTGGCTCTCTTCGAATCAATGTGTTCCACATGAAAATGCCCACCATATGACCATTGAGATGACCATATTGCACTATAATTTTTGTACTAGGAAAGAAAATAATTAAAAGGGTCATTGTTCGCTTGGGTGTAGCCACTTTTGGTGAGGTTCAGGGACTTTTCCTTTTTTTTTGGGAAAAGAAAATTTGATTGTATTCTAATCATATGATTTGTACAATCAAAACTTGACAAAATGTTCCCCTCTAGAGAGGAATAACTGCATAAAAGAAGACCACTGTCTGGTAGTGGGAAAAAGCAAAACCAGTAAAATATACTTAAGAGTTGATGTGCTCAAACATGCATGAAAATTTTAAAAAATTTGTCATTGGAAAAAAGTAACTTTTAAGGCCTATATGCTTGCTTAAGACCATAGAGACTCTTCTTTAGCTTGCAAACTAAATGCTCTTTGCCCTTTTCTTCAAAGCCTTCCGGCTGCACCATGTAAATTTCCTCATGCAAATCCCCATGCAAGAAAGTTGTCTTGACATCCATCTACATAAGCTCCATATCCTCTGATGCCACTAGTCCAAGCATGCATCTAAGTGTGGTCATCTTCACAACTGGAGAGAATATCTCATCAAAGTCCACACCCTTCTCTTGCTTGAATCCTTTAGCGACCAAATGGGCCTTGTACCTAGGCACATCATCACCTGTGACCCTCATTTTGTAAGCCCATTTACATGGCAATGCTTTTTTTCCATGTGGCAAAGAAACCAAGTCCCAAGTCTTATTCTTCATAAGTGAACTTATCTCTGATTGCATAGCATACTCCCACTTGTGTTGGTCCTCACACATCATAGCCTCTCTGTAGCAAGAAGGCTCCCCGCAATCAGTAAGCATCACATAGTCTACCCATGGAACAAACTTTTCAGGCGGTTTAGACACTCTAGAAGATCTTCTCAAGGGCATTTCAGCTTGCTGTCCCACCTGCATATCAGCCACATTTGGCTCATCATTTCCACCAATAGATATTCCATCATCTACTCTTGATTGTATACCTGTGGGAGTACTTGGTGGTACCATTTCTTGCACATTTGGTGCATGGATAGCTTGCTGTCTATCAACATATGCAGGTGGATTCACATCCTGGAAAGTGATTCTCCTCATTTCCACATCCCTCATGGGTGCCTTATGCATCTTCTTCTCATTGAAGACTACATCATGGCTGCATATGATCTTCTTTACTTCTGGATCCCAGAGACGATAGCCCATCTCTCCACTTTCACCATAACCCAGAAAGATGCATTTCCTAGACTTAGGATCTAGCTTCTTTCGAAGCTCTTTTGGCACATGTGCATATGCCTCACACCCAAATATACACAAAAAAGATGTGTATGCCACAATAGAGTGAAATATCACCAAAACTCAAAGCTCAAAGCATCGAAAGATACATCTGACTCATGTGCATATACTATGCATCCATATGAGCAAATCTGGCCCAAAAGAAAATGCCAACTGCAATGGCAATCCAAAATGCCAATAAGTGCCAAATGACTCAAGCATAAACATCGTCCACTGGCATATGCATCAATAATATCTCGTCCAAGAGAGCATATCACTATCAGTGCATCACCTGCAATGTGTCAAAGCTATCCCTCAGCATAAAATAGCATCCATGTGCAAAGCGTCCATAAAAAATAGCATCCCATAAGGCAATTTGGGCCTATCAGCACATCCAATAAGGACCGCAATGCATCCAAATGGCCTATAAATCATCCACTGCAACCCAATGCACACCACGAATGAGCGCACACTGTTCAAACTGCAACCAAAGTGATCTGCATAAGGTATGCTCAAGAAATCATAGTCCCATGATAATGACCCCTACTGAAAATAGAACCTGAGATGCCTCAAAACATGGGCGCCATTGCATAATCAGACTCAGCAAGAAAATTTGCAAATATCTCTCTTCTGCCAGAACTCCAAAATCCCAACCGATGAGTGAGAAATGGGAGTCAACACTTATCCACTGCCATGTGGCATAAATCTAAGGTTTCAAAACCTTAGAATGAAAAATGCATAACAGAGAGACGAAATCGAATACACAGAGATCTATAACTCTAAAAATCCTCCACCGAATCACGCAAGAACTGACAGGTAGGGGTTTTTGGGCGTTCGAAATGCAATGGGACAGACGGTTTTGGAAACCGTGGTCTCAATCACTGGGTCCAACACACGGACTGAAAAACGTTTTTGGAAACAGAGCTGTTTGTAAACTCCACCGGAGTGCGAATGATGAGCAACATATAAGTTTTAGGACCTCCTGAGTCCACCGGAACTGACAGTAAGCATAGGCAAAAGCATAGGCATAGGCAAATACATATGCTTATGATCGAAAGAGAAAAATGAGACATGCTCATGAGAGAGGGAAAAGAGGGAAAAGAGGGAGGGAAAGTGAAAAAGAGATTGAAAGAGGGAGACATATGCTCATGCTTATGCTTATGCATGAGCATAAGAGAAAGAGACATATGCTTATGCTTATGCTTATGCATGAGCATAAGAGCATGAGCATGAAAGAGGGGAAAGAGGGGGGAAAAGAGGGAGACATATGATCAAGAGAGGAAAGAGGGGAAAGAGGGGGGAAAGAGGGGAAAGAGGGAAAAAGAGGGGAAAAGAGGGAGACATATGCATAAGAGGAAGCATATGCTCATGCATAAGCATAAGCATGAGCATAAGAGAAGGAGACATATGCTCATGCTTATGCTTATGCATGAGCATAAGAGCATGAGCATGAAAGAGGAAAAAGAGGGGGGGGAAAGAGGAGAAGAGAGAAGAAGAGGGAAAGGAAAGAGAGATTGGAAGAGGGGAAAGAGGGGGGAAAGAGAGAAGAAGAGGGAAAGGAAAGAGGGAAAAAGAGACATATGCTCATGCATAAGAGGGAAAAAGAGACATGAGCATATGTCTCTTTTTCCCTCTTTCCTTTCCCTCTCTTCTCTCTTTCTTTCCCTCTTTCTTTTCCCTCTTTCTTTTCCCTCTTTCCTTTTCCTCTTCTTCTCTCTTTCTTTCCGTCTTTCCTTTCCCTCTTCTTCTCTCTTTCTTTCCCTCTTCATAAGCATAAGCATAAGAGAAGAAGAGATAAAGGAAAGAAAAATTGGAAGAGGGAAAGGAAAGAGGGAAAAAGAGACATATGCTCATACTTATGCATGAGCATATGTCTCCTTCTCTTATGCTCAAGCATAAGCATAAGCATGAGCATATGTCTCCTTCTCTTATGCATAAGAGGAGACATATGCTCATGCATAAGACATATGCTCATGCTTATGCTTATGCATGAGCATAAGAGCATGAGCATGAAAGAGGGAAAAGAGGGGGGAAAAGAGGGAGGGAAAGAGAGAAGAAGAGTGAAAGGAAAGAGGGAAAAAGAGGGGGAAAGAGATTGAAAGATTGAAGGAGAAGGAGAAGGAAAGGAGGGAAAAAGAGATTAAAAGAGAGGAAAAAAAGAAGAGGGGAAAAGAGATTGAAAGAGGGGAAAAGGAAGAGGTAAAAAGAAGAGACGGAAGAGGAGAGAAGAGGAAAAGAAGAGGGAAGAGAGGGGAAGAGAGGGTTGCTGTTCTGGCATCCATCAAAGCAGCAGCAATAGTGTAATGGGCCTATGCACAGAAGATCAGTAGCAGGAAAATAGTAGCCAGTGAAGGTTATACTATAGTCTGTAGGTTCTGATTTGACTGGAAAGAGTGAAGGGAGGAGTTGAGCCTGCATGTCCACTCCTGAGTTGGAGCATCTCCCTGCCTCTTGGATGTGGTCTTCCAGTTTGCCTTGAAGTTGAGATGCCTGGTCATTGTAGTTATGGTATTCTTGATCTAAAAGAAACTTAGCCTGAGCCACATCATCATGTCGCACGTCCGACGAGTACAGACAGCCTCGTAGGAGGAGACATCATGATCTCTATGCTCCATAGGAGTTTGATTCCTCTCAAGCGACACCTAAGGGGACTACCCCTCATCCGATTCCACTCAGATGTAGCACTGTGACTACCCCTGGTCCGACTCCGGACCTAGCATTGCGACTACCCCTCGGGGAACTCCTTTGCTAGTAGTACATGGCTTTGTCGGGAGTCTCGACGAGTTTGTAGCGCAGATGACCAATGAGGAGGCAACGAGATTCTTCTCTTTGCTATCTCAGAGGACCTCAACCATTCGCTCTCCTACACCGTGGCTGGACCTACTGCCCAGCCATCCCCTCGTGCCCCTTCGACCGAGGGGTCATCACCTACGCGTGCCTATTGTAAGGGAAGGAAAAGTAGGAGGGGCCGCTTATGTTGTGCTGACTCGGGAGATGTAGACGAGTCAGCACACTCACATCCCTACAGGTCTCCACTTGGTCCCAAGACATAGTTTCAGTCAGGTCCCTTGCCCTCTCCTACTCCCACTGCTACTCCTCACTCCGGAAGCGCTCGCACAACTTCCACTCGCTCTGACTCTACCACTACCATCAGCCCTCCTTACCCAGAAGAGGACCTCTCCTATCAAATCACGGCTGCTGGAGAGATAATAGAAGATAGAAAGGGCAAAGCAGTGATGGCCACCATGAGACAGTTGATGAGCCATCACTTCAAGAGTGGCATTGCTACCGATTGGTGGTATCAAGATGACCAAAAGAAGCAAGCGGTCATCAATGAATTAAAACAAAAATACCCTAACCCGCCAAATTCGGAGTTTAATGAGAATTATATGCGAGAGCGCATGGGTTTGGTCTTAGAGCATCGTAGATCAACCTTGCGTACTTCCATCGCAAAGGGGATGGCTAAACCCAATTGGGCAGATAAAGTTGATTGGAAGTTCTTCAAGAAGCAGAATAGGGACCATCCCGAAATGTTCGAGGGTCAGAGGAGGGCTGCGAGGAGGCACCTGGACACCATAGGTACTTCACACTTTGGTGCAGGCGGAGGCAATCGTGGTAAGTCTACTTCTTCTCATTTAATGTATTGTTCTATTTGTTTTACTACATATTACATGCACTTTATCTAACTCTAACTCTCGTAAATTGGATCCACAGCAAGCTGCGATGGGTCATCTTCCTACAGATGCAGAGACGCGATGCACATTTTGCATAGAAACAAAGCCATGGTTTATTGAGCAAGAGGCACTGGGAGCGAGGGTCGATTGGGCTGAGGTGGCTGCTCGCACAGTATAAGTCTACTCCTACTTGTAATCTCACTTTTTAAATTATTTTATTCTTTAAGTTCCAATCTAATTTTCAATTTATATGGTTCACTCTTAGGGTCAAAGCTCGACCATCCCATCACCGGAGGTGAGCGATCACCAGGGCCAGGGATCAGATGCACGTGACGAGGGTCAGGGAGAAGGCGCAGCTCACGAGGACCAAGGAACAGGCCAACAAGATGAGGATGAGAACGAGGACGATTCAAATGAGTAGTAGTAGTAGTAGTAGTAGTAGTAGCAGTTTGCATATACTTCGCCATGTATGTCATTTTGTATATCCGCTCGTTTGAGCAATTTTGTATCACCTTTTTAGAAAGGGTAATTTTGTAACAAACAATGTTGTATATGTTCGACATTACTTTTGTTGCTTGGTCATTTCATTTGAGCGATTTTGTATCATCCTTTCCGTAAGGGAAATTTTGTAATAAAAAACTTTTTTTTTGTAATTACAAAAAAAAAAAACATTAGTGGGGCAAAACAGGGCTTGCTATGGCCCTGTTTTGCCCCACTAATGCTTTTTTTTTAGTTCTGTTAATCGTCGCTATATAGCGATGTTTACCAGTGTCGCTATATAGCGACATTTACCAGTGTCGCTATATAGCAATGTTTATCAGCGTCGCTATATAGCGACGGTTTATAGCGATCGTTCTTTTTCGACGCTTTTAACGACTTTAATAACGACGTTTGCGCCCATTTTTTTAAAAAAAATTAATGTAAAAAGCGTCGGTATTTTGTCAGAAAAGGGCCTATGCCTTGTAGTGTCCTGCAGTTACTTGTCCTTTTATCAGCCATCCCAAGGCATCAGCAGCTATAGCAAATAAGAGGGGGGCTAGAGGTATCTGATGGACCTTCTAAACATAAAGCTCTGAGACATCTCACCATTCACACACACCTTTGCAGAGGCATTTGATAGTAGCAAAGCTACATAGGAGGTAAATTTCTTTCCCAATCCCAAGCTGTTAAGTGACTATAGTAGAAAGTCCCAATTCATCCTATCATATGCCTTATCAAAGTCTATTTTAATAAGACATGTCTCTTGATTGCTTTCTTCAGCATGAGTGCACCCTTCCCATAAGTTGATGATTGCCTCTAATAGATGCTTGTTCTTGATAAATCCTTCTAGTTCCTCCAAAATCCACTTGTCCATCTTATGTCTCAGTCTCAGAGCAATTGCTTTAGCATATATCTTATAGGAATAGTTTAGCATAGTGAGGGGCCTCCAATTTTTTAAGATTTTCCTGTCCCCTTCCTTTGGTATAAGTCTAATGACCCCTCCATTTAAATGCTTTGAAAGCAAGCCCCGTTTAACACTCTCCCTCCAAACATCCAATAAGTAGGGACCAACAGTGTCCCAAAAGACTTTGTAGAATTCAGCACAAGTAGCCCATCTTCCCCATGTGTTTTGCCATCAGCCATTGCAAACACAGCCTCTTTAAGTTCTTGAAGGGATAGGTTAATTTCCAACTGATTTTTGTCTAGGTTGGATACAGAGGATTGTCTGACTGCATGGCACCTATTTCTAGCCTCCAGGACCTTGTTGTTTATTAAGTCCACTATGCTTAAAAGGTTTTTGAAGTGACTGACTATGATCTCCACTCTTTCTCCTTTTCTTTCATTCTGTTGAATCCCATAGACTACTCAGATCGGGATGATCACGCATTGCTTCCACTTTCCATGCATCTCTTGAGAGTTTCTCCAAATAACAAGGACATATGTAGAATGTAGACGGGATGGAAGATCTTTGATGAGCACATCATACACATGCTTGATACAATGCAGGTCAGTGGTTTCCTAAACTATCCTAGTGGTTGTTTGTGATTGAGCTTTGGGGTAGTTTACTTGTTCATTTCTTGATACAACGCTGGTCAATGGTTGCCTAAACCAGCTTAGTGGTTGTTTATGATTGAGCGTTGGGATAGTTTACCAGGCTCTGGCTTGGACTTAATGTGATTGTCCTAAACCATCCCAGTGGTTGGAATATCCTACAACTATGTGGTTGGTTCAGCTCAAACACCAGAACCAGGCTAGCCTGGACTTAATGTGATTGTCTTAAACTAACTCGATGGTTGGAATATCATGAAATCATGGTTGGGTCAACTCAAACACCTGTTATGTGATTGTCCTAAACCAGCTCAGTGGTTGGAATATTATGCAACACTAGAACCAGGCTTGGCTTGGACTTAATGTGATTGTCCTAAACTAGCTCAGTGGTTGGAACATCAAGCAATCATGATTGGGTCAGCTCAAACATGAGTTAAGGCTAGAGGAGGTAGGCACTGGCCAGAGGAGGCTAACAGCAAAATGCATTTTTGCTGGTTTATGATTACTTGTCTGCAACCCCCACAAAATATAACCTTTAGTAAATCCCAAACAACCACTGATCTTGTTTAGGTAATTCCTAATCAATAAATCCCAAACAAGGGAAAATGTAAATCCCAAACGCCGGTAGACTAATCCCAAACAACCACCGAGCTTGTTTTAGTGACAATGATTGTGCATGAGGGACCATGTAATTCATAGGTTCATATTAGCATTCAGTCGGAATCAGACCGTAATAACAATGATTGTGCATGAGGGGCCATCTAATTCACAGGCTCAAATTAGCATTGAGCTGAAATCAGACTGTAATAACAATGACTTTGGATCTAGTTCACAACTTAGATTAGCATTTAGTCAGTTTATCAGTCTGTAATAGCAATAGTTTAGAATGAGAACTAGCATTAAGCTAGAGATAGATTTGTAAGAACATATCACACTATTAGAATTACCATCTAATTGCATGTCATGGCTAGATGATTATGTATCTGACTGCCTACCAGCAAAGCTAGGTGGCCACCTACTCTAAGCTGGGCCACCAGCAAAGCTAGGTGTATGTGCCACTGCTCCTCCCCCCTCATCCCATTGAATTGTTATGATCTTGGCTCCGATGACCGAGAAATTCTCCCACCTACTCTAAGCTGGGCCACCTACTCTATTGCTAGGTGGCCACCTACTCTAAGCTGGGCCACCAGCAAAGCTAGGTGTATGTGCCACTGCTCCTCCCCCCTCATCCCATTGAATTGTTATGATCTTGGCTCCGATGACCGAGAAATTCTCCCATGGCAACCATCTAATTGCTCGTCATGGCTAAATGATGATGTAAATGACTGCCTAGGCTAGGCTAGGCTACCAGTAAGCTGGGTGCATGTGCCACCACTCCTCCCCCCTCTTCCTATTGAATTATCATGATCTTGGCCCTGATGACCAAGAAATTCTAGCATGGCAACCATCTAATCACACATCATGGCTAGACGATGATGTAGATGACTGCTTATAATAGGTTGGGCTATCGGCAAAATCTAGCAGGTGGATTGTGTGCTCTTGGCAGCGATAGGCACCCAAAGTCGCACAACTGACACAATAAATGAAGGGGAAAAGAGTGGGAGGTCGGAAAGTGTAGCTATATAATGCCTTAAGGGCAAAGAAACAATTCACCACACCTAGGAAAATTTCTCTCCTACCCCCTTCCATGCTCTCTCCAAGCCCCCTTCTACCCCTATGATGAATCTTGTGCTACAACCTCGATGCCCCTTCATAATGCTGCCCAAGTCATGGGATCCATTGTTTTCCTTGGCTCTCCATCCTGTAACACTCCACCAGCCATAGCCATGACCAAGGGAGTTGTAGGATGGAGAGCCAAGGGAAATGAGTCATCGTTGTTCCATCAGGCATTGGTAGAGAACTGAACTTGGTGATGAGACTCTCATAATTGAGCAGAACCTTCGGCACTAGGGAAAGAGAACTCAACTTGGTGATAAGTTGTAACAAACTAAGAGCATGCATTAGTGTCTAGAGCTCACCACCATATTGAGTTCCCTGTCCACTGTCGAAAGTTATGCTCGATTGAGCTCACCGCCAAGTTGCGTTCCCTTTTCCAGTGCCTTAAAAGAAGTAATTCCTTCATAACCCCACCAGTGCGTTGAAACAAGTTTCTATGACGAAGGCAATTCCTTGAAAGACTTGAAAGAAAAACCTCATGACCAACCATGTTGCAGGATGGGGAGTCAAGGGAAACGGATCGTCATTATCTCGTGAGGCACTAGAAGAGAACTCAACTTGGTGCTGATCCTCTCAATGATTGTGCATAACCTTCGGCACTAGGGAAGGAACTCAACTTGGTGATCAGCTCTAACACACTGAGAGCATGCGTCAGTGCGCTGGAGCTCACCACCATATTGAGTTCCCTGTCCGCTGTTGAATGTTGTGCTCGATTGAGATCACCTCCAAGTTGAGTTCCCTCTTCCAGTGCCTTGATAAAAGTTGCTATGACAAAGGTTATTTCAATTACGAGGTGCTCGTATTGTCCCCTGCATATGAGGAGTTCCGAGTCAAAATTGTAAGAAAGTCCTACCTATGCTCGTATTGTCCCCTGCATACAAGGCACCAGGTCAAAAGTGTAAGAAAGTGCTAACAAGGGAAAAAAGTGACACCCAGTCCTGCCACAGTGGTGGTGTTGACAAGTGTTTAAAGAAGTGTCACAAAGACAAAATGCTAGCATCTTTGAATGTAATCTGTTTTGTTAAATGTTTGCTTTGGATGTAATTTATTTTGTTTCAATTTTGATGTAATACTAGTATCACAAAAACTATCGGATGTAATTTCTTTTGTTTCAATTTCAATGTAGTACCATTATCACCAAAACTATTGTTGCTGTTACTTCAGTAGTGAAAGTGGCTCTAAAGAAGAACAAATGGCATATTTTCAAATGCCCTCATTTACATTTTATTGCAACCATAGGGATTGTTGCACAAGAAATTATTGAAAAAGCTATTGTTACTATAGTGAAAATGGTTCCAATAACCAGCACGGCGATTTAGAACTATGATAACTCCAATAACCAGGGCGATGGTTGCAAGGAAACTATACTAAATTGCAAATGTCTATATTTTCCTTAGCTTGGAACTAAAATAGCTCCAAGAACGTGTGCGGTGGTTGAGAAATTGTTGCAAAAGGAGTAATACGACTAAAATATCTCCAAAATAACACTATTTTCCTTGGTTTAGAACTAAATAGCTCCAACATCCAGCACGGTGGTTGCGGATATGGACCTTGAGGGGTCTCATTAGAGATTGACATGCCCTGGTGGTCTTCATGCCAACGTGGTGGTCTCTCCATGCCAACATCATTGCTTGAACCAGCACAGTGGTCAGCACAACAAAAGATTGTTTTGCGCAGTGATAGATGGCGAGGCTGCGCAATGATAAGTGACAAGGCAAATTTTTTTAATGTGGTTAGGCCAACATGGTTGTGCTCAAACCAACACGATGGTCGGTGCAACAAAAGTTTTTGTTACACAGTGGACAGATTGCAAAGCTGCGCAAGCAAACATGGCAAGGCAAAGGTTGTGTGATGTAGTCAGCAGGCCAGAGGCAAAGCAATAGTCTCTGTGCTCATGAGTAAATGCATATAGTTCCATGTGTTGAGCTTTGCACTATTGACCATGATAAAATTGCATCTCATTATTACGCCAGTTCGCCTTCATGAGGACGTCGGGAAAATTTTCGACGAGAGTCTGGGTCCACACAAAATTCAAATATTCATCCAGAAGTGCATCGCGTCGTGGCCCCAAAATGGCCCTGAAAATAGTTTCATGATTGGCTACACCCAAGCAAATGTTGAACCAAAATAATGAGGATAATGCATTTCATAGCGATTTAACCATGATTAACTAAAGCACATCAAAAAGTAAGAAACTTAGATGTAGATCACATCCCACTCAAACTCTCACTCTTGCTCAGTTACTATCTCTCCATCATCTTCGGCTTTATGAAGAGTTTCTTGTAGATATTTCTAAACCATTTTATATCAAGAATAAAGATACTAAATAGTATAAATCCAACTTCATAGATTTCGCTTATGTTCCCACAATAATCTTATTATAAGGAAAGGAGATTGGTATCAAATGAACTTGGTTGGTTATCTTGTATGAGGTTAGCTGTGACTGCACAAATCAAATGTGGTCCTCTTCGAATTGATGTGTTCCACACAAAAATGCCATCCATATGACCTTAACACAATATACTTTTTGTAGTATCCAAAAGAAAAAAGCAATGAGGTTGCATTTTATAGAGGTTGTGTTTATGATCAACTTAAATAAACCAAAAGTAAGAAACTTACTTCTAGATCACGTCCTCATGCAAAATCTCACTCTCACTCCGTTACTATCTCTCCATCACGTTTGGCTTTATGAAGACCTTGTTGTAGCCAACATGGATGCTTTTATAAAAGCTATACTTATATATTAAAATAAAATTCTTGCAAAATTTTATCGAGCTAGTTCTTCAATTTTGTAACATTGATAGAACATATCATAACTTTTTAGGTGTTCTTTTGAATTTGGAAGAAAATGTTGTAAATCTTGGCAAAAATATAAATTTTTTCTCATAAAAGTTTCAAATCTTGGCGAATGTTCCAAACCTTTATTTTTATTAGGGCATACACAAAAGTAGCAAGAGAAAATTATCCATGGTAGCCAATTGCATGACATGCCTTTTGGGAGAAGAGCAAGGCCTTGAGAAAATGATTGCATTCGCTTATGCAGGACTCTCTATCTCCTCCTCGAATTTCTCTTTTGTTTTTTCCTCTCTTCATATCTCTAAATCCACTTTTGCATGCCCTTGCGATTGAGGATACAAAACTTGTTGAAATTTTTTCTTCTCTCTTTGCCCATCTTTCTTCGAACCCATTTTCATTGACCAACCTTGGCAATGATCCAATCATCAACATCCTTATTATCTTAAGCATGTGGCATATCAAGATCCATGGATGCAAGAAACTCAGTGATCTATACCAATGACTCTTGTACAAGCCAACCCTCTACCATTCTTCCCTTGGGTCTTGTTTTTTGCCTTAAAAATCCCTTCAAATTTTTCATAAACCATTCAACGAAAACCATCCAACAATTATGAATTGTTCCTGTAATGGCAACCTCCTCTACTATATTGTCTACAAGCAAGTGCAGAGTCCCCATAATTCTTGAGGGTTCAAAGTTCTTCTCATGCAAGCACACAAACTTGATGGACTCATGTTTAGCCTTCTCGATGCTTAATAAAGAGATATATTTTTGGGACATCCATCTATTTCACATACTCATATAAGATTCAAAAATTGTGCATCATTCAAAATTAAATATAATATAAGGTGATATGATAGATAAGTATACCTCACATACCACACTAATCTTGTAGATAGTTTTTCTAACATCTTTTAATAATAAACATCATTTCACTATAATTGGGACAATAAACTATCCAACCAACAAAATAGTTATAGCAATCCATCGCAATCATAGTCACAGTAATGCATTCATTCATAAGATTGATCTTAAAGTATTATATATATCAATTTGGAACATGGTTCCAAACCTATAAGAACTTGTGCCAATCATGGGACTCGATGCCACTAAGGTTATTGTCCTTTGTAAAAGCTCCTTTCAAGCAATGCATGTGTCTTGTTGGTGTCTGGAAAGAGGTAATCTTCTTCTTACCTGTTTCTTCTTCTCTCCTAGAAAATATCATGGTGCTTTCTGGAGAACTACTTTGTGACCATGCATTTGGGGCCACAATTCGGGGATCCTATTCATTTCCCTTAAATCTTTGCATGCTACCCTTGTGTCTTTCTCACCAACCAAATGCGCCCAAATAGAATCCCCCACATTTTTGAAGATATGGAGGAGGACGAGGATGAGGACATCCAAATGGTGGCTAGAAGGAAGTATGGAAAGAGGCAGGGAGCTATGGAACTTCTTGTAGAAATCTGATAGAGTTTGACTATCTTTGCTACGGCGATGATCCAGGGGGATAGGGTGCCCTTTTATTGTTTTTAGTATCCCAATGGCTAGGGGGATAGTGTTAAGGCGATGAGATGGTGGGATAGTAGTAAGATGATGATCCAGTGAGATGGTAGTAAGGTGACAATCTAGCAGAATAGGAGTAAGGTGACAAGTCAGTGAGATAGGAGAGGTGACAATCTGGCAGGATGGTAGTAAGGTGACATTTTGATAGGATAGCTATAAGGCGACGATTTGATAGGATATTTGTAAGGTGACGATCTGACAAAATAGCTATAAGGCAACGAGTCGTCGGGTTGGTAGTTTTCAGAGCTGTTGAGAGGGGAGAGAGGAGAGGAAAAAAGAAAAGGGGGGGCTATTGATGCGGAGGGTGCTTCCCAGAGGGGAATGGGTGGACAAACTTGGTGATGCATAGACTTGTGAGATCAGCATGCAAGGATGCAAAAAAAGTAAGAACGTAAAAAATGTATTGGCTGTATTCACCTATGTTGATTGAGAATAAGGTGGGTGCATTGTGAAAAACCAAGGACTTGTGAGCTGCTAGTGCATGTTTGGTGAGATGCCTACCGTATAGACTCACCTAGAACTAGACTTGATGATGGTGCACCTCAATGGAGGGTCAATTATGTGGAATGCAGTGAAGCTGAATGCCGAACAACAACATACCTTGTCATCAGCCATGTAGAGCATGTGTTGAGTTTGTGCATCATCCTAGATGTCAGGTGTGTGTTAGTGCTGCAACCTTGACTTTGATGGAACTCTCTCAAAACAAGGCGTGGGGGTTCTTGTGTGGTTGTACCCATAGTGGGGGCAAGTTCTTGTGGTACCACAACCTTTACTTTGATGGGAGGAGTAGTTATGTGTGTTATAGTGACCTCCGATGGGGTTCGCATGGACTTGTAGGGAGGATCTTGTGTAGCTACCCCACTCGTGGGGATCAGTTCTTGTGTTGCTCCCTCGATGAACTGACGACTCTATCATTGAGTTGCAATATACGTGGAATTATGATATTCTTTGGGCTCACAGAATTAATCCTCATGTTGGGCTCGAGGGTAGGTGCTTGTGGGCCTGCCTCCGGAGTTGATGCAGGTTCTTGTATCACTACCCTACAAATCCCAGTGAGTTGAGAGTGTGTATTCGGCATTGTTGGAAGCTTTGGAACCCAAACATATCGCTCACCTTGATAGTAGCCTTGGGCTTCTAGGAGCCTTGTCACAATCTGCAGTTTGTGAAACTTCTACTTGTAACACCTATTTCATTAATTTTGGAATTTTTCTGTTGTTTTTGGACGAAGCCCAAAAATCCTTCCCAAATGAAAAGTTTACTTTGTGAAAATATCCTTCCCAAATCAAAATTTTACTTTTTGAAAATATTCTTCCCAAATCAAAAGTTCACTTTGTGGCACTATCATATTCACATAAAAATCTTGTTTTTTCAATCTACACTTTTGCACTAACATGCAAGGATTTGAAATAATCCTATTTTAGAAATTCTAGCTATACCTAAGTTTTTTGTTAATTTAATTATTTTTAATATTTTTCCTTAACGTGATAAATTTATAAATCCATGAAAGGAGACTTAAATATTTCATGTAAATAACATTGTCACTCGCAATATGCACAAAATTTTTAAAACTTTTAATAAATAGAAAAAAGACATGATGCCATAAGAGCCAAGTTTTGTATTGAACCAAAGAATTATAATAGAAATTATAGCTATCATTATATGTTTACATTGAGAGACGTTGCTCTCAGCTGGAGTCTTTGTATAAAATGATATAGATTGAACATATGTTTACAATTTAAATTGTTGCTCTTGAAGAGCCTGAATTCGTGCCATCTGATTGACTCCCCATTGTCTTATTGCTCAATGTGACAGTCCCTTGCCAGGTGCCATTTGCATTAACTCCCTATTGTCTTGCCAAGCCTTGCCCCTTGGGTGACATCCAGTGCATACATAGGAGGTGATGACTCTGTACAGTTGCACCTACTAGTCTAATAATATATGATTATAATTGTCAATTGGCTTCTTGCCTAGTACCCAAATAAAATCCTTCAATGGACTTCAATACAAAGCTTTAATCATGGACATTCTTCATTTGCGTTGTCTCCTTCTACTTCCTCCATGGCGAGCATCCTTAAAAATTCGTGTATATGCAATATACTTTGCTGTGGTATTTTTATTTTTCCTTCTACCTCATATCCCATGCGCTTCTTTGATTTCTTTGCCCTTGAATGCCAAGACACTATGATTGTCTCCGTCGAAACTTGTGAGACCACTTCATCATTTGGGACCCACTCCTTCATAATACAATTAGTATACAATGTGTTGTTATCCATATTCTCCTTCCTGCCCTTTGGCTCATACAATACCACTGTAAATGTTGTAGCTCTCCCTTGATCGTCTCTTTGCACATCAACTACTTTTGCGACCCAAAACTTCAAATTCTCATATTCATCATCCGATGGCCGAACCACAACAAAACAATCGACATCTATATCTACTTGTGGCATAAACTTTCTCTTCTTCGGTCCACAATATGGACATGGGAGTAATGATACAAATTCATTTTCAAAGACTGGAGCTGGGCGCAGATCGTTATGAACATTTGGCCAAAATATATTGCATTCTTACTTGACATCCTTTGAGCCTCACATTCTCTCAAGGTCCTTTATTAATTTTCATGTCTTGTTAATTATAGTGGTAGTGTGTTCTCTCAAGTAGGCTTCGAATCACGATATCTCCGTAGCATTTCCTCTTTGTATGTAATAAATTCTTTTAATCCTGCTATTTCACAGTTAGACCTCTCATTGAATTCTTGTATAGGAGCCCATGTTGGATACCTTTCCTTGCTGGGAATTGAAGTTAAGAGACTATAAGGTTCTTCACATTCCCATTTTATATCATGAGAATACTGTTGCCATTGCATTACGGGTTTTTCATCTTTAAAAAAAAAATGAAAGTAGTGTGGATTGGTATGACCTGTCAATGCATCACCACCCGTTTGTATGAAAGGTAGAATGAAGCTCTTCCAATCATACATTCTTTCGAGCCTCTCACATACTGTACTTTCCTTATGACCACCAACTTGCCTGCCACATCTTCTTACCAAATCATCTATTGTCTCCACATCCTTGCATTTAAGCTCTCTTGAGACTGTGCTAAAAACCTGATCGATATCCTCATGTGTATGCCCAACATACAGAAATCCACATTCGACCTCATTGAAGAATCGATGAACAACTAGCATGGAGCAGAATGCAAACATGAGTACATTCTTATTTTCTCACCAGCAATTATCAGCTTGTATTCTCAAAGCTGGTGGTAGGCGACCTTTTTTAGCATGTACATTGCGAATTGCCTTCATAATAGATGTTACAACTTGATTGCTATCATGTAGATGCAAGGAATATTCCATATATCTGCAAAAAACTAAATTCCATGCACTAACACTCCAATAGATGTATCTTTAGAAAGTGGCAACAAAACGAGGCAATGTTGTTGTATTCTGATCCATGCCATCTACAATAAGGCACATGTAGTCATCGGGATGCGAAATAGCTTGCTCCTTCCAAAATGCATATTTTTGTCTGGAATGTCGAATAAGGTCATGATGAGATTTTCAGTTTTTTTTGTATAATTCCCTTTGATTTGGACATGTTGCACTCTCAATCGCTCACTTTAAATCATCACAGACATTGCACTTTGACATTTTTTGCCTCTTTGGGACTTTAACATATCCAAAGTTCTTCCAAAGGGTATACAAAGTATGAGAAGAAGCCACGGCATCCCCTCTTTGCCTTTGCTTTTCTGCAATAGAGTCAAATACTTCGAGCTTTGTCAAGCCCATTGGAAGGTGCATTTCAGTGATTGCATCACCGTTAGGGAGTTTGGTAGATATATGGGGTTGAGGTAAAGCATTTTCATGTATGAAGTCTTGCAAAATTGCTGCTGCCCTAACAGTTGAGATTCTTGATTTGGACCTTCCTCTATTACCGTGAATGCTAAATTTGTTGCCGCCCTTTGCCTTGGTGACTAAATCCCAATATGTACCATGGGATAATCCAGTAATATTGCGATATGCCTTATTGCAAATCTTTTTTCCATTTACGAGAGGTTTTACCTTTTGTCTTGAACTTAGCCTTTTATTGCCATTCTGAAGAAAGCAAGAGAGACTTGTGAAAAGGTATTCATTTCTTTCGCTTCCTCTTCTTTGCCACACGTGTCCTCTACATTCCTTGATGTCTGCAAGATCAATGAAGCGCATACATCTTCGCTTGCAACATAGATATCCCAATGCATTTAACATGTTCTCCTCCTTCATTACTCTCTTCCTCTTTGGTTGCTTTTGTGGATCTTCCTGGATTCACTTTCTCTTCATGCATATGTATGACCGTTTTCATTCCTCGTGCACGTTGTTATCTTTATTTATGCACTTCTCCTCACATTTGTTTGTAACCAAGCATCCATGATTGGTCATTGCATCCTTGGCCATATCACAATCAAAGTTAAAAACTGAATAATCCTCTATTGATCTCATCCTCGTTTTTAAAATACTCTTAGGACCATTCAATGAATTCAATATTCTATGAGAGTATTGAGAACCTTGAAACTCTTCCACTCCTGAGAGAACATGGCTCATTGGGACATCTTGCATGGCTTTCACAAATCCACAAGCTTGATTGACACCAGGTTTGTTAATATGCATGAACTCATCCACACTTGACAAGAAATTGCTATTGAAACCTTTGCCCTTCTCACTGTGCAAGAATTCATCCACCCCAGATAAGGCTTCGCTTCAAAAATCATTTTGTTTCTCAGAACCAATGAACTCATCCACTCCAGATAAGATGTCACTTCTATAATTGAGTACATTGAAATCATCCACGTTTGAAGTGATAGAGCTTGGCACATGGGCACGCTTTTTAGGTCCTTTGATAATTGCACGCTCCATCTCATATTCTTGCCTACCTCATAGTAGGGATCACATAAGGATGTTATGTTATCAACCATACCATCACTCGGGGGCATCACTCATCATATGTAACCCTATCACGTGAGTTCAACAGAAGGATATTTTTTATTTCTAAAATTTACAGAAATAAATATACATATGGGACTATTTAAAATAGTTTTGGAAAAAATTTACAGATTTGTATCGAAAAGGGGTACATTTTATTAATGAAAAAATTTACAGATAAGGGATTTTAAATATAGGCCTTGAACGCACGTGATATAGAGGGTTTATACATAGTGACCCCCCTGAGTACCATCATCAGTGACTTTTAGAATCCTCATCTGTGCAAATGACCATTGCTCCACTTGTTCAAATCCCAATACTTCACCTTCTGCTACAGTCTTATTTGCAAATGATCTCATTTGTAAAATGTCCCCTATAGTAAAATCCAAGGTGGTGCACTTTGTATTCTTGATAATGTCTGTTGCATAAGTCTCATCTTTGTCCCATGCTATAAATGATTTGTTGGATGTATTGTAGGGCATAACATCTCCAAGTGTTTCCATATCTCCACATTTATACTTTAGCTCAACATGTGCGCTAAGAATCTTTGATACAGTAACTGCCACCTTATCTTCGCCAAGTCTTCGAAAGTGGCAAACTGAATTGGGATCACTATCATGGATTGTAGCAAATGCAACTACTTCTCTTTTGCTACATAAAATCACATCCATCCCTAGAATAAAATCTATAGCCATCTCCTTTGTGAGAGTCCTTTGCAAGCAAGGTGCAGCATTAACAATTACATAAATATTATTCTCTTTTTAATAATCTACTCATTTATTATAATTTTTATTTAGTACTTAATTTATTGGTGGGAGAAGTTATCCGATCAAGTACTCATCAAATGGACATGCCACTTTGCATGCAACTCAATAACACCTACTTTGAGGTGCATGCAAAGTATTGTGCCCATCGGCTATGCTTTGCATGGTATATCATGCATTAAACACCGTTTGTGCCTCAGTGTCATACACAGCCATTAAAAAACACAATTTTAGGTGTGTTATCTGACCAAGTGCTTATCGTATGGGTGTACCACTTTGCATACAACTCAATACCACCACTTTGGAGGAGCATGAAAAGTATTGTGCCCATTGGATATGCTTTTCATGGTCGAGGGAGCATTAAATACCATTTTCACCTTAGTGTCATGCATAACCGTAAAAAAACACGGTCCTAGGTGTGTTATTCGAACAAGTGGTTATGGGATGAGAGCGCCACTTTGCGTGTAAGTCAATTCCACCGATTTAAAGGTGCGTGCAAAGTATTTTGCCCATCGGATATGCTTTGCATTGTCGATCAAGCATAAAACACCGTTTTTGCCTTGGTGTCATGCACAATCATAAAAAAACACGGTGCTAGGGGTGTTATTCCAACAAGTACTTATCAGATGGGGGCTCCACTTTTCACGCAAGTCAATTTCAATTAGGTTGAGGTGCATGAAAATTATTGTGACCATCGTATATGTTTTGCATGGTCAATCACTCATTATACAACATTTTCCCCCTAGTGATATGCACATCTGTAAAAAAACACGCCCTTAGGTGTGTTGTCCGACCAAGTACTTATCGGATGGGTGTGCCTCTTTGTAAACAAGTCAATACCACCTAGTTTGAGGTGTGGGAAAAGTATTGTGCCCATCGAATATGCTTTGCATTGTAGATCAAGCATTAAATACCATTTTTGCCTTAGTGTCATGCACATCCGTAAAAAAACATGCTACTAGGTATGTTATCCAAGAAAGTACTTATGGGATGGGAGAGCCACTTTCCATGTAAGTCAATTACACCTAGTTTAAGGGGTGTGTAAATTATTGTGCCCATCGGATATGCTTTGCATTGTCGATCAAACATAAAACACTGTTTTTGACTTAGTGTGATGCACAACCATAAAAAAACATGGTCCTAGGTGTGTTATTCAAACAAGTACTTATTGAATGGGGGGTCCACTTTGCACACAAGTCAAGTTCAACTAGGTTGAGGTGTGTGCAAAGTATTGTGACCATCGGATATGCTTTGCATGGTCGATCACACATTATACACCGTCTTTCCCCTAGTGATATGCACATCCATAAAAAAACACGCAGTTAGGTGTGTTATCCGACCAAGTACTTATCGGATCAGTGTGCCTCTTTTCAAACAAGTCAATACCACCTAGTCTGAAATACAAGTAAAGTATTCTGCCCATCGGATATGCATTGCATGGCCAATTGAGCTTTAAATTCCATTCTTGCCTTAGTGTCAAGCACATTCGTAAAAAAACACATCCTAGGTGTGTTATCCGATCAAGTACTTATTGGATGGACACGCCACTTTGCATGAAACTCAATAACACCTAGGTTGTAGAGGTGCATGCAATGTATTGTGCCCATCAAATATGCTTTGCATAGTATATCATGCATTAAATACTGTTTGTACCTCAATGTCATGCACAACCATTAAAAAACACACTAAGTTATAGGTGAGTTATCCGACCAAGTGCTTATCGAATGGGTGTACAACTTTGCATGCAATGCAATACCACCGTGGTTGAGGATCATGCAAAGTATTGTGCCCATCGGATTTGCTTTGCATGGTCGAGGGAGCATTAAATACTGTTTTTGCCTTCACAACCATCAAAAAACACGGTCCTAGGTGTGTTATTCAAACAAGTGGTCATGGGATGAGAGCCCCACTTTGCATGTAAGTCGATTCCACCAATTTAAAGGTGTGTGCAAAGTATTGTCCCCATCGAATATGCTTTGCATTGTCAATCAAGCATAAAACACTATTTTTGCCTTAGTGTAATGCACAACTGTAAAAAAACAAGGTCCTAGGTGTCTTATTCAAACAAGTACTTCTCTGATTAGGGCTCCACTTTGCACACAAGTCCTTTCAACTAGGTTGAGGTGCATGCAAAGTATTGTGACCATTGGATATGCTTTGCATGGTCGATCATGCATTATACACCGTGTTTGCCCTAGTGATATGCACATCTATTAAAAAACACGCCCTTAGGTGTGTTATCTGACCAAGTACTTATCGGATGGGTGTGCCTCTTTGAAAAAAAGTAAATACCACCTAGGTTGAGGCATAGGAGAAGTATTGTCTGCATCGAATATGCTTTGCATGGTCGATCAAGCATTAAATACCATTTTTGCCTTAATGTCATGCACATTCGTAAAAAAACATGCTGCTAGGTATGTTATCCCATCAAGTACTTATGGGATGTGGGGGTTAAAGGTCACTGTGCCTTTACCCCGGTTATATACAATACTCAAACACATATATAAATGAATGAAAAAGAAGATTAGGGTGGTTCTGCACCCACCAAAACTTGTGTGGCTCTTTGTCTTCCATTCTTGCTTCCGTTGAGAGCATTCTCCACTGGTATCAGAGCCCAGGTGATCTAGTTGAGCGTGCGTGAATACCTAGAAGCTCAACAGCTCTGTGGGAGGAAGGAGAAGCTCTGTGGGAAGCTTTATCTGTCAGTTCCAGTGGACTCAGGAGGTCCTAAAACTTCTATGTTGCTCATCATTCGCACTCCGGTGGAGTTTACAAACAAGTCTGTTTCCAAAAACGTTTTTCAATCCGTGTGTTGGACCCAGTGATTGAGACCACGGTTTCCAAAACCGTCTATCGCATTGCGTTCCGGACGCCCAAAAACCCCCTCAAAACCCCTACCTGTCAGTTCTTGCATGATTCGGTGGAGTATTTTCAGAGTTATAGATCTCTATGTATTCGATTTCGTCTCTTTGTTATGCATTTTTCATTCTAAGGTTTTGAAACCTTAGATTTATGCCATATGGCAGTGGATAAGTGTTGACTCCCATTTCTCACTCATCGGTTGGGATTTTGGAGTTCCGGCAGAAGAGAGATATTTGCAGATTTTCTTACTGAGTCCGATTATGCAATGGCACCCATGTTTTGAGGCATCTCAGGTTCTATTTTCAGTAGCGGTCTTTTCTGTGGGACCATGATTTCTTGAGTGCCATACCTTATGCAGATCACTCTGGTTCCAGTTTGAGCCATGTACGCTCATTTGTGGTGTGCATTGGGTTGCAGTGGATGATTTATAGGCCATTTGGATGCATTGTGATCCTTATTGGATGCGCTGATTGTGGGATGCTATTTTTATAGACGCTTTGCACATGGATGCTATTTTATGCTGAGGGACAGCTTCGACACATTGCAGGTGATGCACCGATAGTGTTATGCTCTCTTGGATGAGATATTATTGGTGCATATGCCCATGGACGGTGTTTATGCTTGAGCCATTTGGCACTTATTGGCATTTTGGATTGCCATTGCAGTTGGCATTTTCTTTTGGGCTAGATTTGCTCATATTGATGCATAGTACATGCACATGAGTCAACTGCATCTTTTGATGCTTTGAGCTTTGAGTTTTTGTGATATTTCAGTCTATTGTGGCATATACATTTGTGTGCACCTGGTATTTAGTGTGATTCTCTCTTACAGGCACTAGCATTTGGGATTTTGCTTCATTTGCATCATGGCATCCTCTTCCATGTCTGAAAATGAGCAGACTACGGAAGATTTGTGGAAGAAACTGTGCACCACTTATGAGAAGGAAACTTCCTCTAATAAAGTTTACCTCATGAAGAGGTTGTTTGAGCTGCAGATGAAGGAAGGGGTCTCCATTGCTTCTCACTTGAATGAATTCAATATTATTTTCAGCCAGCTTTAGGCTCAGAAGATGAATTTTGATGTGGAGACTAAGGCAATATTTCTCTTATGTTCATTGCCATCCTCATGGGATACCTTCCGTACAGCTATCAGTAACTCTGCACTTGGTGGAGTACTAAAATTTGATGATGTTGTGGGTAGCTTGTTGGCCGAGGAGATTAGACGAAAGTCTATGGACGGCAACAAGCAAGATGCAGCCTTAAATGTGCAAAGGGGCAGATCATAGTTCAGCGGGAAGTCCCAAGAAAGAGGGAAGTCTCGTAGCAAATTGAGGGCATGGAACATTGAGTGTTACCATTGTGGCAAAAAGGGCCATATGAAAAAGGATTGCTACAAGCTAAAAAGAGAGCAAAAGGATAAGAAAAAGAATGCAAATTGGGGTGCAAATAAAAAGGAAGAGAGTCCAAGGGAGGACAAAGAAAAAGTGATGATCCAGGAGATCAATGCAGTCACACATGATAGTGACAATGATGCTCTCTTCATGTCTAGTTTATCTGCAAAGTTTCTTACCACTTCAGATGATGCATATTCCCAGAATTGGATTTTGGATTCTGGTGCTTCATTCCATGTTACTCCCCATAGGGAATGGTTCTCCACTTATGACAATGGAAAGATAGGTTGTGTGCATCTTGGAAATGACTATGCATGTGACATAGTGGGAGTAGGTGACATAAAGTTTTCTTTTGCAAATGGGTCGGCATTTATTTTGAAACATGTGAGACATGTGCCTAAGTTGACCAAGAGTCTTATTTCAATGCGTCAGCTAGATGATGCTGGTTTTCACACCACTTTTGGCTTTCAGAGTTGGAAAATTCAGAAGGGCTCTATGCTTTTGGCTAGGGGTGCCAAGTGTGGGACTTTGTATCCCTTACATGTATCAGGGGTATTTGATCATGTTGTTGCAAAACTGAGTAGCCAAGCACTTCTTTATGGCATTGTAGGTTGGGGCACATGAGCTAGAATGGAATGAAACTCTTATGCCATTTGGGTTATGTACCGCATTTGAGTTTCTCTAATTTTGAATTTTGTGAGCACTGTCTCTATGGGAAGCAGACTAAATCAGCCCATAAAAGAAGGGGAAAGAAAGAGTTTGAAAATCTTGATTATGTGCATTCAGACGTATGTGGTCCCATGCCTACACGATCATTAGGCGGGGCTGAATACTATGTGACATTCATTAATGATGCAACTAGGAAAGTGTGGGCTTATGCTATAGCTCGGAAGAGTGATGTGTTCCAGGTATTTTAGAAATGGCTGGCCTTGGTTGAGAATCAGTCAAGTAGAACGCTTAAATGCCTACATACTGACAATGGTGGAGAATATCTCTCTCATGACTTTCAGCATTTCTGTGATACACGTGGGATTAAGAGGGAGCTCACATCCCCTTGTACTCCAGAGCAAAATCCAGTTGCAGAAAAGATGAACCGTACCATTCAAGAAAGGTTGCAATGCATGCTTTCCAATGCAAGTCTTTTTGGTGGTTTTTGGGCTGAGGCAATGAAGACTGCAGTGCATGTGATCAATAGATCACCTAGTAAGAGTTTGGATGGTGGTATTCCTGAAGAGGCATAGAGTGGCAAGAAGCCCTCTTACTCTCATTTGCGTATATTTGGGTGTGAGGCATATGCACATGTGCCAAAAGAGCTTCGAAAGAAGCTAGATCCTAAGTCTAGGAAATGCATCTTTCTGGGTTATGGTGAAAGTGGAGAGATGGGCTATCGTCTCTGGGATCCAGAAGCAAAGAAGATCATACGCAGCCATGATGTAGTCTTCAATGAGAGAAGAAGATGCATAAGGCACCCATGAGGGATGTGGAAATGAGGAGAATCACTTTCCAGGATGTGAATCCACCTGCATATGTTGATAGACAGCAAGCTGTCCATGCACCAAATGTGCAAGATGAGAGTGCTCTCAATGGAAGCAAGAACGAAAGAAGGAGAGAGAGAGACAGAGAGCCACACAAGTTTTGGTGGGTGCAGAACCACCCTAATCTTCTTTTTCATTCATTTATATATATGTGTTTGAGTATTGTACATAACCGGGGTTAAGGCACAGTGACCTTTAACCCCCACAACCTCCCACTTAAAGGACAATGTGCCTTTAAGGGAGAACAACCAGTGAGCATACTATCCAATGCCCATCAATACACGACAATACTCAAACGGCTGACTAGGTAGACTCTTCGTCAGCATATCTGCAGGGTTATCATCTGTATGAACCTTGACAAGCTCTATGCGCTTGTCCTCAAGTACCTCCCTGATGAAATGGTACCTGACCTCAATGTGTTTGGTCTTTGCATGAAATATTGGATTTCGTGCTAGCTGAATAGCACTCATGGAATCACTATGCAATGTGGGTACACCTGTATGAATCCCCAAATCTCCCACTAGCCGATCAAGCCATATAGCCTCCTTGCAACCCTCTGTGGCTGCAACATACTCAGCCTTTGTGGTAGACAAAGCAACACACTTCTGTGCACGAGACATCCACGACACTGCACCACCTCCAAAGGTGAACACATAACCAGAAGTGGATCTCCTATTATCCACATGCCCTGCATAGTCTGAATCTGTGCACCCAAGTACACGCATGTCTCCTTTACCAAAGCAGATGCACATCTCCTTGGTACCCTTCATGTACCTCATGATGCACTTAACTGCCTCCCAATGCCTCTTTCGTGGATTAGCCATATATCGGCTAACAACTCCCATTGCAAATGTAATGTCTGGTCTAGTAGCTACCATAGCATACATAAGACTCCCAACTGCTGATGCATAAGGAACCTTGGCCATCATGGCCCTCTCCTCATCTGATTTGGGACTATTTGTATGACTTAGTTTCACATATGGAGGCAATGGAGTACTCACTGCCTTCCCCCCCTCCATATTGAAACGCTGCAATACTTTTGTAACATACTCTTTTTGTGAAAGCCAAAGGAGTTTCTACTCCGATCACGCGTGATGCGCATACCAAGAATATGACCTGCAAATCCCAAATCCTTCATATCAAAGGCCTCATGCAACTTGGCCTTTAATGCATCTAGCTCATAAGTATTCTTGCTAGCCAATAGCATATCATCCACATATAGTGCCAGGATTATCAGGCTATTATCCTTAGCCCTTTTAGTGTAGAGGCAGTGATCAATTTCACTCCTTCTAAAACCCTGGGACCGAATGAAAGAATCAAACTTCTGATACCATTCTCTAGGTGCTTGCTTAAGACCATAGAGACTCTTCTTCAGTTTGCAAACTAAATGCTCTTTGCCCTTTTCTTCAAAGCCTTCCGCCTGCACCATGTAAATTTCCTCATGCAAATCCCCATGCAAGAAAGCTGTCTTCACAAAAAGAGTATGTTACAAAAGTATTGCAGCATTTCAATATGGAGGGGGGGAAGGCAGTGAGTACTCCATTGCCCCCATATGTAAAACTAAGTCATACAGATAGTCCCAAATCACATGAGGAAAGGGCCATGATGGCCAAGGTTCCTTATGCATCAGCAGTTGGGAATCTTATGTATGCTATGATAGCTACTAGACCAGACATTGCATTTGCAGTGGGCGTTGTTAGCCGGTATATGGCTAATCCAGGAAAGAGGCATTGGGAGGCAGTTAAGTGCATCATGAGGTACATGAAGGGTACCAAGGAGATGTGCATTTGCTTTGGTAGAGGAGACATGCATGTACTTGGGTACACAGATTCAGACTATGCAGGGCATGTGGATAGTAGGAGATCCACTTCTGGTTATGTGTTCACCTTTGCAGGTGGTGCAATGTCGTGGATGTCTCGCACAGAAGTGCATTTCTTTGTCTACCACAGAGGCTGAGTATGTTGCAGCTATAGAGGGTTGCAAGGAGACTATATGGCTTTATCGGCTAGTGCGATATTTGGGGATTCATACAGGTGTATCGATATTGCATAGTGATTCCATGAGTGCTATTCAGCTATCACGGAATTCGGTCTTTCATGCAAAGACCAAACACATTGAGGTCAGGTACCATTTCATCAGGGAGGTACTTGAGGACAAGCGCATAGAGCTTGTCAAGGTTCATACAGATGATAACCCTGCAGATATGCTGACGAAGAGTCTACCTAGTCAGTGGTTTGAGTATTGTCGTGTATTGATGGGCATTGGATAGTATGCTCACTAGTTGTTCTCCCTTAAAGGCACATTGTCCTTTAAGTGGGAGGTTGTGGGGGTTAAAGGTCACTGTGCCTTTACCCCGGGTATGTACAATACTCAAACACATATATAAATGAATGAAAAAGAAGATTACGGTGGTTTTGCACCCACCAAAACTTGTGTGGCTCTCTGTCTCTCTCTCTCCTTCTTCCATTCTTGCTTCCGTTGAGAGCACTCTCATGGGATGGGTGCGCCACTTTGCATGTAAGTAAATTCCAGATCGTTTAAGGTATGTGCAAAGTACTGTGCCCATCGGATATGCTTTGAATTGTAGATCAAGCATAAAACTCCGTTTTTGCCTTAGTGTAATGCACAACCATAAAAAAACACGGTCCTAGGTGTGTTATTCAAACAAGTACTTATCAGATGGGGGCTCCACTTTGCATGCAAGTCAATTTAAACTAGGTTGAGGTGCATGCAAAGTATTGTGACCATCGCGGATATGCTTTGCATGGTTGATCAAGCATTAAATACCATTTTTGCCTTAGTGTCAAGCACATTCATTAAAAAAAACGGTCCTAGGTGTGGAGTAGGTGTGTTATCCGATCAAGTACTTATTGGATGGGTGTGCCTCTTTGCAAACAAGTTAATACCACCTAGGTTGAGGCATAGGAAAATATTGTGCGCATCGGATATGCTTTGCATGGTCGATCGAGCATTAAATACCATTTTTGCCTTAGTGTCATGCAATCCATAAAAAAACACGTTGCTAGGTGTGTTATCCGATCAAGTACTTATGGGATGGGAGCTCCACTTTGCACACAAGTCCATTTCAATTAGGTTGAGGTGCGTACAAAGTATTGTGACCATTGGATATGCTTTGCATGGTTCATCATGCACTATATAGCGTTTTTCCTCTAGTGATATGTACATCCGTAAAAAACACGCCCTTAGGTGTGTTATCTGACCAAGTACTTATCGGATGGGTGTGCCTCTTTGAAAACAAGTCAATACTACCTAGTTGCATGGTCGATCAAGCATTAAATGCCATTTTTGCCTTAGTGTCATGCACATCCATAAAAAAACACGCTGCTAGGTATGTTATCTGATCATGTACTTATGGGATGGGTGTGCCACTTTGCATGTAAGTCAATTTGAGATAATTTAAGGTGTGTGCAAAGTATTGTGCCCATCAGATATGCTTTGCATTGTCAATCAAGCATAAAACACCGTTTTTACCTTAGTGTAATGCACAACCATAAAAAACACGGTCCTAGGTGTGTTATTCAAACAAGTACTTATCAGATGGGGGCTCCACTTTGCACACAAGTCAAGTTAAACTAGGTTGAGGATTGTACAAATTATTGTGACCATCAGATATGCATTGCATGGTGGATCACGCATTATACACCGTTTTTCCCCCAGTGATATGCACATCTGTAAAAAAACACGCCCTTAGGTGTGTTATCCAACCAAGTACTTATCATATGGGTGTGCCTCTTTGCATAAAAGTTAATACCACCTAGGTTGAGGTGCAAGTAAAGTCTTTTTCCCATCGGATATGCATTGCATGGTCAATTGAGCTTTAAATACCGTTTTTGCCTTAGTGTCAAGCACATTCGTTAAAAAACACACTCCTAGGTGTGTTATCCGATCAAGTACTTATCGGACGGACAGGCCACTTTGCATGTAGCTTAATAACACCTAGGTTGAGGTGTGTTCAAAGTATTGTGCCCATCGGATATGCTTTGCATGCTATATCACGCATTAAACGCCATTTGTGCCTCAATGTCATGCACAATCATAAAAAAATATGCTTTTAGGTGTGTTATCCAACCAAGTGCTTATCGGATGGTGTATTACTTTGCATGTAACTCAATACCACCTCTTTTGAGGCTCATGCAAAGTATTGTGCCCATTGGATATGCTTTTCATGGTCGACGGAGAATTAAATACCATTTTTGCCTTAGTGTCATGCACAACCGTCAAAAAACACGGTCCTAGAAGAGTTATTCGAACAAGTGCTTATCGGATTGAGGAACCTCTTTGCATACAAATCAATACTACCTAGGTTGAGGTGTGCGCAAAGTATTATGCATATCGGATATGATTTGCATTGTCAATCATGCATTATACAACATTTTCATCCTTGTGATATGCACTACCATAAAAAAACACGCTCCTAGGTGTGTTATCAGAACAAATACTTATGGTATGGGAGCATCACTTTGCATGAAACTCAACACCACATAGGTTGAGGCATATCCAAACTATTTTTTCCATCAGCTATGCTTTGCATAGGCAATCACGCATTATACACACTGTTTTTGCCTTAGTGTCATGCACAACTGTAAAAAACAAGGTCCTAGATGTGTTATTTGAACAAGTACTTATGGGATGGGTGCGCCACTTTGCATGTAAGTCAATTCCACCTAGTTTAAGGTGTGTTCAAAGTATTGTGCCCATCGGATATGCTTTGCATTGTTGATCAAGCATAAAACACCGTTTTTGCCTTAGTGTCATGCACAACCATAAAAAAACACGGTCCTAGGTGTGTTATTGAAACAAGTACTTCACAGATGGGGGCTCCACTTTGCACACAAGTCTGTTTCAACTAGGTTGAGGTGCTTGTGACCATCATATATGCTTTGCATGGTCTATCACGCATTATACACCATTTTTCCCCTAATGATATGTACATCCGTAAAAAAACACGCCCTTAGGTGTGTTATCTGACCAAGTACTTATCGGATGGGTGTGCCTCTTTGAAAACAAGTCAATCCCACCTAGTTTGAGGCGTAGGAAAAGTATTGTGCCCATTGGATATGCTTTGCATGGTCGATCGAGCATTAAATACCATTTTTGCCTTAGTGTCATGCACATCTATAAAAAAACACGCTGCTAGGCATGTTATCCGATCAAGTACTTATGGGATGGCCACACGACTTTGCATGTAACTCAATTCCACCTAGCTTAAGGTGTGTGCAAAGTATTGTGCCCATCGGATATGCTTTGCATTGTCGATCAAGCATAAAATACCGTTTTTGCCTTAGTGTCATGCACAACCATAAAAAAACATACTTCTCAGATGGGAGCTCCACTTTGCACACAAGTCCATTTAACTAGGTTGAGGTGTGTGCAAAGTATTGTGACCATCAGATATGCTTTGAATGGTCGATCACGCATTATACACTAGTGATATGCACGTACGTAAAAAAACACGGCCTTAGGTGTGTTATACAACCAAGTACTTATCGGATGGGTGTGCCTCTTTGAAAACAAGTCAATACCACCTAGGTTGAGTCATAGGAAAAGTATTGCACCCATCGGATATCCTTTGCATGGTCGATCAAGCATTAAATACCATTTTTTCCTTAGTGTCATGCACATCCATAAAAAAACACGCTGCTAGGTATCTTATCCGATCAAGTAGTTATGGGATGGGTGCGCCACTTTGCATGTAAGTCAATTTCACCTAGTTTAAGATGTGTGCAAAGTATTATGCCCATCGGATATGCTTTGCATTGTCGATCAAGCATAAAACACCGTTTTTACCATAGTGTCATGCACAACCATAAAAAATCACAGGTGTATTATTCAAACAAGTACTTCTCAGATGGGGGTTCCACTTTGCACGCAAGTCTGTTTCAACTAGGTTGAGGTGCATGCAAAGTATTGTGACCAGCAGATATGATTGGCAGGGTTGATCATGCATTATACACCGTTTTTTTCCTAGTGATATGCACATCCTTAAAAAAGCATGCCCTTAGGTGTGTTATCTGACCAAGTACTTATTGGATGGGTGTGCCTCTTTGAAAATATGTCAATACCACCTAGGTTGAGGCGTAGGAAAAGTATTGTGCCCATAGAATATCCTTTGCATGGTCGATCGAGCATTAAATACCATTTTTGCCTTAGTGTCATGCACATCTGTAAAAAAACACGCTGGTAGGTATGTTATCCGATCAAGTACTGCCTTAGTGTCACGCATAACCATTAAAAAGCATGGTCCTAGGTGTGGTATTCAAACAAGTACTTCTCAGATGGGAGCTCCACTTTGCACACAAGTCCATTTCAATTAGGTTGAGGTGCGTGCAAATTATTGTGACCATCGGATATGCTTTGCATGGTCGATCATGCATTATACACCATTTTTCCCCTAGTGATATGCACATCTGTAAAAAAAACACACCCTTAGGTGTGTTATACAACCAAGTACTTATCGAATGGGTGTGCCTCTTTGAAAACAAGTCAATACCACCTAGGTTTAGGCATAGGAAAAGTATTGTGCCCATCAGATATCCTTTGCATGGTCGATCAAGCATTAAATACCATTTTTGCCTTAGTGTCCTGTACATCCATAAAAAAACATGCTGCTAGGTATCTTATCCGATCAAGTAGTTATGGGATGGGTGCGCCACTTTGCATGTAAGTCAATTCCACCTAGTTTAAGATGTGTGCAAAGTATTATGCCCATCGGATATGCTTTGCATTGTCGATCAAGCATAAAACACCGTTTTTACCATAGTGTCATGCACAACCATAAAAAATCACAGGTGTGTTATTCAAACAAGTACTTCTCAGATGGGGGTTCCACTTTGCACGCAAGTCTGTTTCAACTAGGTTGAGGTGCATGCAAAGTATTGTGACCAGCAGATATGATTGGCAGGGTCGATCACGCATTATACACCGTTTTTCCCCTAGTGATATGCACATCCATAAAAAAGCATGCCCTTAGGTGTGTTATCTGACCAAGTACTTATTGGATGGGTGTGCCTCTTTGAAAATATGTCAATACCACCTAGGTTGAGGCGTAGGAAAAGTATTGTGCCCATAGAATATCCTTTGCATGGTCGATCGAGCATTAAATACCATTTTTGCCTTAGTGTCATGCACATCTGTAAAAAAACACGCTGCTAGGTATGTTATCCGATCAAGTACTGCCTTAGTGTCACGCATAACCATTAAAAAGCATGGTCCTAGGTGTGGTATTCAAACAAGTACTTCTCAGATGGGAGCTCCACTTTGCACACAAGTCCATTTCAATTAGGTTGAGGTGCGTGCAAATTATTGTGACCATCGGATATGCTTTGCATGGTCGATCATGCATTATACACCGTTTTTCCCCTAGTGATATGCACATCTGTAAAAAAAACACACCCTTAGGTGTGTTATACAACCAAGTACTTATCGAATGGGTGTGCCTCTTTGAAAACAAGTCAATACCACCTAGGTTTAGGCATAGGAAAAGTATTGTGCCCATCAGATATCCTTTGCATGGTCGATCAAGCATTAAATACCATTTTTGCCTTAGTGTCCTGTACATCCATAAAAAAACATGCTGCTAGGTATCTTATCCGATCAAGTAGTTATGGGATGGGTGCGCCACTTTGCATGTAAGTCAATTCCACCTAGTTTAAGATGTCTGCAAAGTATTATGCCCATCGGATATGCTTTGCATTGTCGATCAACCATAAAACACCGTCTTTGCCTTAGTGTCATGCACAACCATAAAGTACTAGGTGTGTTATTGAAATAAGTACTTCTCAGATGGGGGCTCCACTTTGCACGCAAGTCTGTTTCAACTAGGTTGACGTGCATGCAAAGTATTGTGACCATCATATATGCTTTGCATGGTCGATCACGCATTATACACCGTTTTTCCCCTAGTGATATGCACATCCATAAAAAAGCACGCCCTTAGGTGTGTTATCTGACCAAGTACTTATCGGATGGGTGTGCCTCTTTGAAAATATGTCAATACCTTTCAGGTTGAGGCATAGGAAAAGTATTGTGCCCATCGAATATCCTTTGCATGGTCGATCGAGCATTAAATACCATTTTTGCCTTAGTGTCATGCACATCTGTAAAAAAACACGCTGCTAGGTATGTTATCCGATCAAGTACTTATGGGATGGGCACGCCACTTTGCATGTAAGTCAATTCCACCTATTTTAAGGTGTGTGCAAAGTATTATGCCCATCATATATGCTTTGCATTGTCGATCAAGCATAAAACACCGTTTTTGCCTTAGTGTCATGCACAACCATAAAAAAACACGGTCCTAGGTGTGTTATTTAAACAAGTACTTATCAGATGGGGGCTCCACTTTGCATGCAAGTCTGTTTCAACTAGAGGTGCCCACAAAGTATTGTGACCATCAGATATGCTTTGCATGGTCGATCACGCATTATACACCATTTTTCCTGTAGTGATATGCACATCCACAAAAAAACACGCCCTTAGGGGTGTTATCTGACCAAGTAATTATCGGATGGATGTGCCTCTTTGAAAAAATGTCAATACCACCTAGGTTAAGGTGTAGGAAAAGTATTGTGCCCATCAGATATGCTTTGCATGGTCGATCGAGCATTAAATATACCATTTCTGCCTTAGTGTCATGCACATCCGTAAAAAAACACATTGCTAGGTATGTTATCCGATCAAGTACTTATCGGATGGGTGCGCCACTTTGCATGTAAGTTAATTCCACCTAGTTTAAGGTGTGTGCAAAGTATTGTGCCCATCGGATAAGCTTTGCACTGTCGATCAAGCATAAAACACCGTTTTGGCCTTAGTGTCATGCACAACCTTAAAAAAACACGGTCCTAGGTGTGCCATTCAAACAAGTACTTCTCAGATGGGGGCTCCACTTTGCATGCAAGTCCGTTTCAACTAGGTTGACGTGCGTGCAAAGTATTGTGACCATCGGATATGCTTTGCATTGTCGATCACACATTATACACCATTTTTCCCCTAGTGATATGCACATCTGTAAAAAAAGCACGCCCTTAGGTGTGTTATCTGACCAAGTACTTATCGAATGGGTGTGCCTCTTTGAGAACATGTCAATACCACCTAGGTTGAGGCATAGGAAAAGTATTGTGCCCATCGGATATCCTTTGCATGGTCGATCGAGCATTAAATACCATTTTTGCTCTAATGTCATGCACATCCGTAAAAAAACATGCTGCTAGGTATACTTATGGGATGGGCGCGCCACTTTCTTTGTAAGTCAATTCCACCTAGTTTAAGGTGTGTGCAAAGTATTGTGCCCATCAGATATACTTTGCATTGTCAATCAAGCATAAAATACCGTTTTTGCCTTAGTGTCATGCACAACCATAAAAAACCACGGTCCTAGGTGTGTTATTCAAACAAGTACTTCTCAGATGGGAGCTCCAATTTGCACGCAATTCTGTTTCAACTAGGTTGAGGTGCATGCAAAGTATTGTGACCATCGGATATGCTTTGCATGGTCGATCACACATGATACACCATTTCCCCCTAGTGATATGCACATGCGTAAAAAAACACGCCCTTAGGTGTGTTATCTGACCAAGTACTTATCGGAGGGGACGAGTCATTCCTGCTGTAATGCTTTTGCACCATACCATTTGTGGTCTGTAGTCAAGAAGCTTATCTCCTCTTAAGGAGGGGTGGACGGCTGTGAATTTCAGAGGGGATCTCATTGTTGAGGCTGCGGACTTTGCCATCAACTCTTCTTAGGAAGAGGTTTGGCGGAAGTCTTGTTTTGATGAGGCTGCAGACTCTTTTGCCAATTCATCTTGAGTTTTAGCATACTTGTCCTGCTTGTGTGAATTCATTGCATGCTTTGAGAGTATGGAATGAAAGTGTGTGATACTATTATTAATGTAATCTATTATGTGCCTATGCAAAATCGTGTGAATGCACGTGATGTGTCGATTAGGTAGGGACTAACTATATGCTTATTTGTGGGATTTAATAGGGAAACTAAGACTTAATCATCCCTAATACAAGATTGATTAGGTCTTCCTAAATGTGCAAAAATGTGCATATGCTAGTGAGTGTGCATGTAACAATCTAGTGCAAAGTATATGTGCAAAAACATGCATATGCTAGTGAGTGCGCGTGTAAGAATCTAGTGCTAACTAAGGAAGACTTGGCTTCCCAAATATTTATTTTTGTCAAGGATGGCTTGCATGTTGAAGTAGTAGCGATTAGGTAGGGACTAACTATATGCTTGTTTGTGGGATTTAATAGGGAAACTAAGACTTAATCATCCCTAATACAAGATTGATTAGGTCTTCCTAAATGTGCAAAAATGTGCATATGCTAGTGAGTGTGCATGTAACAATCTAGTGCAAAGTATATGTGCAAAAACATGCATATGCTAGTGAGTGCGCGTGTAAGAATCTAGTGCTAACTAAGGAAGACTTGGCTTCCCAAATATTTGTTTTTGTCAAGGATGGCTTGCATGTTGAAGTAGTAGCGCTTCAATCAGCTCCCATTTATTATTGTGTTTTTTCCCCTAGTGATATGCACATCCGTAAAAAAACACGCCCTTAGGTGTGTTATCCAACCAAGTACTTATATGATGGGTGTGCCTTTTTTCAAACAAGTCAATACCACCTAGGTTGAGGTGCAAGTAAAGTATTGTGTCGATCGGATATGCATTGCATGGTCGATTGAGCATTAAATACCGTTTTTGCCTTAGTGTCAAGCACAATTGTAAAAAAACACGGTCCTAGGTGTGTTATCAGATCAAGTACTTATCTGACGGACACGCCACTTTTCATGCAACTTAATAACACCTAGGTTGAGGTGGGTGCAAAGTATTGTCCCCATCGGATGTACTTTAAATGGTATATCACGTATTAAACTCCGTTTGTGCCTCAATGTCATGTGCAACCATTAAAAAACACGCTGTTAGGTGTGTTATTCGATCAACTGCTTATCGGATGGGTGTACCACTTTGCATGCAATGCAATACCACAATTTCTGAGGCTCATGCAAAGTATTGTGCCCATCAGATATGCTTTGCATTGTCGATCAAGCATTAAACACCGTTTTGGCCTTAGTGTCATGCACAACCATCAAAAAACACGGTCCTAGATGTGTTATTCGACTAAGTACTTATGGGATGGGCACGCCACTTTGCATGTAAGTCAATAACACCTAGGCTGAGATGTGCACAAAGTATTGTGACCATTGGATATGCGTTGCATTGTCGATCAAGCATAAAACACCGTTTTTGCCTTAGTGTCATGGACAATCATTAAAAAACATGGTCCTAGGTGTGATATTCAAAAAAGTACTTGTCGGATGGGGGGGCCACTTTGCAAGAAAGTCAATTTCAACTAGGTTGATGTGCATGCAAAGTATTGTGTCTATCTATTATGCTTTGCATGGGGGATCACACATTATACACCGTTTTCCCCTAGTATTATGCACATCCCTCAAAGAACATGCTCTTAGGTGTATTATCATACCAAGTACTTATTGAATGGGCGTTCCACTTTTGCATGGAGCACCATGCCACTGCTTTTGAGGCACGTGCAAAGTATTGTGCCCATTGGATATGCTTTGCATGGTAGACTGAGTATTAAATACCGTTTTTGCCTTGGTGTCATGCAGAACCGTCAAAAAACACGATCCTAGGTGTGTTTTTCAAACAAGTACTTATCGGATGGGGATGCCACTTTGCACACAAGTCAATACCACCTAGGTTGAGGAACGTGCAAAGTCTTGTGTCCATTGGATATGCTTTGCATAGTCGATCGCACATTATACACCATTTTGTTCCTAGTGTTAGGCACAATCATCATAAAATACGTTTGTAGGTGTGTTATCCGAACAAGTACTTATGGGATGGGTGCACCACTTTGTATGCAAGTCAATACGACCTAGGTTGAGGCACGTACAAAGTTTTGTGCCCATCGGAGAAATGTAGATGCGATAATATTAGCAAATTCTTGGTATGTGTATATGTGTGTGTGTGTGGCAAACAATTTTGATACAACAAAGTAAACACCTCGTGCACAAATCATGCACTTCATACCTTGAGTATTGTGTCAAAATAAAAGCTGAAATAAGCTTGTTGATGAGGATAAATACACCCTTGAATAAAAGCACAGTTGTTGTATGACCACGAAAGGATCGCTTTGACACCTGTGATTTTGCCCACATGTAAGTTTGCAAATAGTATAAAAAATCGTATAATAATATATTAATAGTTTGCAAATGTGTATAGCAAGTGAGTAATGGGAAGTGGAAGTGGGAGTAAGGAGGGAGGAGTGGAATGGGAGAGGGGAGGTAATAGGGGTGTATGATAATAAGTATAAAAAATAGTATAATAATATATTAATAGTTTGCAAATGGCAAGTGAGTAATGGGAAGTGGAAGTGAGAGTGGGGAGGGAGGAATGGAATGGGAGAGGGGGATTAGGATAATAAGGGAGTGAAATGAGTGAGGGGAGTCAATAGGGGATGAAAAAGAGGAGGGTGGGATGGGGAAATCTAGGATTTTGGGGAGGCAGTCTATGGGCCAAGCGATGAAAACCGAGCTAGCCTCATGAAGCGATCAATGAAAACCGAGCAAGAAAAATCAATATATGACATTTGACTTAACCCATCACATGCATCCAAAAATTAGAAAGAAGAAATAGCCACAATTTGGCATAATGATTCAAGTAGTAGAATATCATGTGTAAGATGTCATAGTACTACCCATAGTCTTGCTTAATATCGATGTGATTTAAAGTAATCAAAGACCAAGTTAAAATATTACATTGACCAATATGACACACTAATTTTCAATTCAAAGTTCCATTGCTACTGCTTAGGCTAGTAGATCACTACAAACACAATCTACATTGTAAATAGATCTAAACGACCAAAAAAGTCAAAGGCATGATCAATGTATGGACATTGAATGTTCTTTAATAAGAATATATTTTTATCAAATGAATTTATGTCTATTATGCCAAAGTAGATGAAACAAATAACAAGAAGTCTATTCATTTTGTAATGCAAGAAATCTCTTGCTAGACTATATATATTGAATGCAATGTTTTATGCATATTCTATCAAAGATATATGCAAAAAAAAATCACTACAAACTATCAACCACATTTAAAAATGCAAGGAGTGTCCTCGAATCATATTAGATCGTATTATTAAGAACACCATGATCTATACCTATCTTCTTAAACAATGTGTATCATAATTGAATTTCACATAAGAATCTACTGAATGCTATTCATCCTAAAGCATGGCAAGTGACTTCTACATAAATAATAGTAGAATTTATACTTCATATTATAATAGATATCGCTTTAATTTGGGAAATATCACATGAGTGCATATATACATGAATCATATGGGTGTTTGAAAGGCTCAATAGTAAACTCATTACCATCCTAATCAACAAGATCCAATCGAGCTCTCTTGGCACTAGCAACCTACACAAGGGGCTCCCAACACTACCCTCAATCAAAGTATTATTATCAAAAGAGAAGCATGCATCCCATTTGTCAAGCATTCTCTTAATTTCCATCAAAGAGCATAAAACTTAATAAGAAAAAAAAATCACATACCATTCCCACTTTATCTGCATAATTTTTGTACCCTTATGCACAACCAAAAATATATGCTAATTATTAAAATTTTACCTTTGAAGGTGTAGAAGAGCTTGAGTACTATAATTTTTTTAAAACATCATCTTGCTCGAAGGTTTGTATCAAAAGTTATGGCCTTTGCAAGCGGAGATTCCACGTATTTTGGGACCATTTTGCACTACATATTAATACTTGGTCTCTACCACCCCTCAATATTTATGATGGGATACGGATATAACCTTGGAATAGTGTAGATGAGCTTGAGTACTACAATTTTGGTTCTTACATCATCTCGATCAGAGGTCTGTAGAAAAAGTTATGGCCTCTACAAGCGAGATTTTGGGCGTTCTAGGACCATTCTGCACCGCGTATTAATACGCGATCTCTACCAACCCTCAAGCTTAATGTTGGAATATGAACTTCTAGTGGTGTAGATGAGCTTGATTACTACAATTTTGGTTTTTAAATCATCTCGATCGGAGGTCTGTAGCAAGAGTTATGGCCTCTGTAAGCAGAGATTCCGAGCCTTCTAGGACCATCTTTGCACAACATATTAATATGCTATCTCTACCACCCATAAAGTTCCATGTTGAAATTTGACCTTGAAGTGGTGTAGAGGATAAGGTGTACATGACTATGGATTCTAAGTAATTAAAAAAAAAATTTGATCTCCTTAAAATAATACAAAATAATTCCCTCTAGTTTTTAATTTTATTTATGATGCAAAAGGCAAAGGAAAAATGTATTTTCAGAGTCATGCGAAGTGGGGTAAAAAGAGAAGAGGTTATGAGAAAAACATAAAGAATTGAGGTCTTTTGGTGCCGCTACCATTTGTTCTAAATGAGGAATAGGTGTAAAGAAATAGAGATTCCACTCCTAGAGGCAAGAGGTAATAAAGAAAGGTAGCTACAATAGGCAATAGGAGGCCAAGAGGCAAGAGAGGTGCCAACACCTTTCAATAAAGATTTTATATGTTTGAGCAAAGGAGGAGGAAAGTTAGACTTTGGTTATATTGATTGAGCTTCAATTAAATTTATGAATTGATAATGTCTCATATAATGGATGGTTTGCTCGTTTTTCATCGCTCAGTTCAATTACTTTGCTCGGTTATTTCCGCTCGCTTTTTGGTAATCCTCGATTTTGGGAAATGGAAGGGTAATGGGGAAATGGGAGGAGTATGGGACATGGTGGAAATGTGGGATGGGAGTGGTGGCAATGGGGGAGGAAGAAGAAATTGATGGAAGGAGGGCCAATGGAAGATTGGGATGAGGGATGGGGGTCCAATGGGAGAGGGGGAGTAATGGGAGCCAATGGGACAGGGGAGGAATGGAAAGCCAATAGGAGAGAGGGGAGGAATGGAAAGCCAATAGGAGAGGAGGAAAACCTAGTTTTTCTTATATATAGTCTTCCTTCTTATTCATTATCCCCTCATTTCATTCATTGAAGCAAGAAAGCAAGGAAGGAAGAGCAAGAAAGCAAGAAAGAGCAAAGTTACAAAATTTTTCCAGGTACTTGTAAAATTTTTTGATTAATTCTTTATCTATGTTTTGTAGATTTGTTTTTTTTTAATTTGAAGAGAGAGAAAGAAAGAAAGAGAGAGAGGAACTAGAGAGAGAGAGAGAAAGTTTAGAGAGAAGGAGAGGAGCCTTGGGGGCCGCAACCTCCAGGAGGAAGAGGGAAGTGGAGGGGGGAGAGAGAGGGAGTAAAGGAGGGAGGGAGGAGAGAGAGAGGGGGTTGAGAGAGAGAGGTTCGAGAGCGAGGTGGGGGGATGGAGGGGGGGATGGAGGGGTGGAGGGGGGAGAGAGAGGGAGGAAAGGAGGGAGGGAGGAGAGAGAGAGAGGGGTATGAGAGAGAGAGGTTCGAGCGCGAGGTGGGGGGATGGAGGGAGGAAGCTGCTGGAGCGGGAGGGGGAGGCGGCGACAGAGGGGGGGAGCAGAGAAGGAGGTGATGGGTGGCTGAGGCGAGGCGGAGAGTGAGGCGAGGCGAGGTGGAGGGGTGGCTGAGGCTAAGGCCTGGCAGAGGCGGAGAGTGAGAAGGAGGTGAGGGGTGGCTGAGGCGAGGCAGAGAGAGGTGGAGAGGAGCGGGTGAGGGGTGGCTGAGGCGAGGCAGAGAGAGGCGGAGAGGAGCAGGTGAGGGGTGGCTGAGGCAGGAGCGGGTGAGGGGTGGCTCGGGTGAGGGGTGGCTGAGGCAGAGGGGCTAGCGGGAGGGGCTGAGCGAGGTTGAGAGAGGGAGGGCGGCGTAGAGAGGGAGGGGAGACGGTAGGGGAGGGGAGGATAGGCACTGTTGGAGGCACTGCACGGGTAGTGAGTGGAGTGAGGCGGGTAGGGGAGTGAGTGGACTGGAGGAGAGAATTCCTAGCAGCCACGGCCCCCAAGGTGAGAGGAGTGAGGCACGATAGAGAGAAAGAGGAGTGAGAGTAGAGAGAAAACGATGAGGGAGAGTAGAGAGAGAAAGTAAGGGAAGAGAGAGGAGTGAGGAGAGAGAGGAGAGAGAGAGGAGTGAGGAGAGGGAGGGGAGGGGGAGAGAGAGAGAGAGAGAGAGAGAGAGAGAGAGAGAGAGAGGAGAGAGAGAGAGAGGTCCTGGCGGCCACGGCCCCCAGGGTGAGAGGAGTGAGAAAAGGGAGAGGAGAGAGAGAGAATGAGGGGAGGGAGAGGAGGGAGAGAGAGAGAGGAGTGAGGAGAGGGAGAGTACAGAGAGAAAGTGAGGGAAGAGAGGGGAGTGAGGAGACAAAGGAGAGAGAAGGAGGAGCTCTGGCGGCCACAGCCCCCAGGGGTGAGAGGAATGAGTGGAGGGAGGAGAAGATAGAGAGAGAAAGTGAGTGGAGGGAGGGGAGTGAGGGAAAGGGGAGGGGAGGAGAGAGAGATAGGAGAGGAGAGAGAGACAGAGGAGGGAGGGGAGGGAGTGGAGAGAGAGGAATTGAGGGAAGAGAGAGGATAGAGAGGAGAGAGAAGGAGCCTTGGCATCCGCAGCCTCCACAGGTGAGAGAAGTGAGAGGAATGAGGGGAGGAGAGAGAGAGAGAAAATGAGGGGAGGGTAGGTGAGAGAAGTGAGAGGAATGAGGGGAGGAGAGAGAGAGAGAGAGAGAGAGAAAGTGAGGGGAGGGTAGGTGAGAGAAGTGAGAGGAATGAGGGGAGGAGAGAGAGAGACAAAGTGAGGGGAGGGTAGGAGAAGGGGAGGAGAGGAGAGATAGATAGAAGGTGAGAGAAGTGAGAGGAATGAGGGGAGGAGAGAGAGAGAGAGAGAAAGTGAGGGGAGGGGAGGAGAGAGAGATAGAAGCCCTGGCGGCTGCAACCCCCAGGGATGAGAGGAGAGTGAGAGGAGTAAGGGAGGGAGAGGAGTGAGAGAGAGGAGGGAAGGGGAGGGGAGGAGAGAGAGAGAAAGAAGAGAGAGAGAGACGACTCCTGGGGGCCGTGGCCCCCAGGTGAGAGAAGAGGGAAGGGAGTGAAGAGGACATAGAGAGAAAGAAGAGTGAGAGAGAGAGAGGAGAGGTGAGTTAGAGTGGAAGACATGCAAATAGAGAGAGAAGAGAGGTGAGAAGACGTGATGGAGAGGGGAAGGTACACAACTAGAGAGAGAGGAGAGATGAGAAGACTTTAGGGAGAGGGGAAGGTACGCGACTAGAGAGAGAGGAGAGATGAGAAGACTTGCGGGAGAGGGGAAGGTATGCGACTAGAGAGAGGGAGATATGCGACTAGAGAGGGAGCTCCATTACAAAGAGAGAGAGAGAGCCCACTACATAGAGAAGAGGAGAGGAGTAGAGGGAGAGAGGTCGAATTCTTACAACTAAGCGTAGAACGACCCACGAGCAAGAGTGATAAACAAGAGCCTACCACGAGCAAGAGCGACAAATAAGAAGCGACGTACGAGAAGAATGAAAAGGGACGTACGAGAAGAATGTCGAACACAAATCGTACCAAGAAGAATGTTGAACACAAATTTGAATTCAAATTTATCTAGAAGAATGAATTTCAATTTCCCTCTCTTTTTTTAAAATTCAAATTTCCCTCTTTTTTTAAAATTCAAATTTATTCGTGAGTGGGAGGAGTGGGCTAATTTTTCTTATATATACTCTTCTTTCCATTCATTCATTCTCATTCTCTCCTCATTTCATTGAAGCAACCAAGAGCGGAAGAGCAAGGACAAGTGAAGCCTTACTTTTTTCACTTTTTCCAGGGACTTGCAATTCTTTTTCTTTACTCGCAATTCTACAATTCTTCTTGTAATTCTTTTTCTTTACTTAGAATTCTTTTTCAATTAGTTTCTTGTTAGAGTTTTTGAGTTCTATTTCAATTAATTTCTTTTTGAAATTTGTGTTTTAAATTTGAAAAGAGAGATTGAGAGAAAGCAAGAGCTAGAGAGAGAGAGGAGACAGAGAGAGCAGGAGATTAAGAGAGAAAAGAAAGGAGGGAGAGAAAGTAGGAGAGAGAGTGAGAGAGAGAGAGAGAGAGAGAGAGAGAGAAAGAGAGAAAAAGAAGAAAGAGAGGGAGGGAGGGAGAGAGATTAAGAGAGAGAAGAGGGGCGGAGGGAGAGAGAGAGAGAATGAAAACTCCTGGCGATCGTGGCAGCGAGAGGAGGGGGTTTTTTTAGTAGGCATTATAATTCTTTTTAAATTAGTTTCTTATTTGAGTTTTTGAGTTCTATTTCAATTAGTTTCTTATTTGAGCTTTTGAGTTCTATTTCAATTAGTTTCTTATTGAAATTTGAGTTTGTAAATTTGAAAAGAGAGAAAGAGAGAGAGAGAGAGAGAGAGAAGAAAAGAGGGGAGGTAGAGAAGGAGAGAGAGGGAGGGAGATTAGGAGAGAAGGAGGGAGAGAGAGAGAGAGAGAAAGAGAGAGAAAGAAAGAAAGAAAGAAAGAGAAGGAGGGAGAGAGAACGATTAAGAGAGAGATGAGGGGAGGAGAAAGAGTGAAAGAGAGTAGGGGAAGAGAGAGATTAAGAGATAGAAGAGGGAGGAGGGAGAGAAAGGGAGAGAATGAAAAGTCTTGCCGCCAGAGGAGAGAGTAGAGAGTAGGGAGGGAGCTCCTGAGGAGGGGAGGGAGAGAGAGAGATAGAGAATGAGAAATGAGAGAGAAAGAGAGAGAAAATGAGAAATGAGAGAGAATAGGGAGGGAGAGAAAGAGAGAGGAGAGAGGGAAAGAGAGAAATTAAGAGAGAGAAGAGGGGCTCTTGGCGGCCATGGCCACCAAAGGGAGAGAGTAGAGAGTAGGGAGGGGGAGAGAGAGATAGAGAATGAAAAATGAGAGAGAGAGAGAGAGAGAGAGAGAGAGAGAGAGAATGAGAAATGAGAGAGAAGAGTAGGGAGGGAGAGAAAGAGAGAGAGGAGAGAGGGAGAAAGAGAGAGAGATTCATAGAGAGAAGAGGGGCTCCTTAAATGAGAGAGAAGAGTAGGAAGGGAAAGAGAGAGAGAGAGAGAAGAGAGGGAGAGAGAGATTAAGAGAGAGAAGAGGGTCTCCTGGCGGCCGTGGCTGCCAGAGGGAGGGAGAGAGTAGGGAGGGAGAGGGAGAGAGAGAGAGAGAGAGAAATAAGAGAGAAGAGAGGAGGGAAACTGAGGGAGAGAGAGAGGGAGAGAGAGAGAAAGAGAGAGAGGGAGAGAGAGAGAATGAAACTTCTAGCAGCCGTGGCTGCCAAGGGAGGGAGGGAGGGAGAGAGAGAGAGAGAGAGAGAGAGAGAGAGAATGAGAAATGAGAAAGAGGGAGAGAGAGGGAATGAAACTTCTGGCGGCCGTGGCTGCCAAGGGAGTGAGGCCACCAAGGGAGGGAGAGAGAGAGAGAGGGGGAGAGAGAGAGAGAGAATGAGAAATGAGAGAGAAGAGGGGAGGGAGAGAAAGAGAGATTAAGAGAGAGAAGAGAGACAGAGGAGAGAGAGAAAGGGAGAGAGGGAGGGAGGGAGAGATTAAGAGAAAGAGAGAGAGAGAGAGAGAGAGGGAAAGAATGACAAATCCTAGCGGCTAAGAGGATAGAGGGAGGGAGGTAGAGAGGGTAAATGAGAGAGAGAGAGAGAGAGAGAGAGAGAGAGAGAGAGATTAAGAGAGAGAATAATAAATCTCAAGAGAGAGAGGTGGAGAGAGAGAGAGAGAGAGAAAGAATTACAAATCCTAGGAAGAGAGAGAGAGAGATGAAGAGAGAGAATGATAAATCCTCTCGGCCATGGGAGGGAGAGAAAGAGAGACTTGAGACAAACTAAGAGAGAGAATGAGTGGAATGAGGAGAGAGAGGGAAAGACATAAGAGTTGAGAGAGAGAGAGAGAGAGAGAGAGAGATTAAGAGAGAGAATGAGGTGTCTTGACTATGGCTACAGAGAGAATTAGGAGGAGAGAGAGAGAGAGAGAGAGAGAGAGTTCAGAGGAAAGAGAGAAAGTTTTATATATTTACATGTTTTATATTATACTTTTAAAAATTTATAAAAGAGTGAATTTATGGTTTGTTTTGAAGGTGAGATAATATTTTAAATTGAAAAATGTTAACTTTTCTTTAGATACTTGCTCTTCATCTTTAGATAATATATATTCATCTTTTAAATTGAAAAATGTTAACTTTTCTTTAGATACTTGCTCTTCATTTCTCTCACATGCAAGTTTAGCCTCTACTTTAAAACCCCTTCTTTTGCATATTTAAGCCTCTTAAACCCCAGCACATTAAAATGAACACAGAAAAAGAAATTATTTATTGCTTTTCTTCGCTTCGACAGTTGGTTTAGCATAGATTAGATTGCCTTAGAGGAGAGATAATTCTCCAAGTTGCCAATCGAAGCCACGCCCAAATTTTTCTAACTAGTTCCTAATCGTTGTCAGTCCCTTTGCTCACATGTGGTTTCACACTCATAACATGCTATTAAATAAGACCTTTCACCATTTACCAAGAAGTTTATCAATGGGCAGATTGCATGAGCAGATAGTAGATATCAGTGGATAGATTACATGTCATGGGGCATATTGGAGCTTGATGATTATAGTGGTCATTTTATTTCATTGTAAATCTTTATTGGTTATTTTTATTGCATTTGTACAAATATTTAAGCTCATTTATTGTCATAAAAAACCTTGTAAAGCCTTCTAGGCTATTTTTCACATTTATTGCCATATGAAGCGCCTTGTATTAAACCCGACCATTCACTATTTAACGAGTATCAATGGGCTGCATAAGTGGATATCAGTGGAACAGTTTTTAATGGGTAGATTGCATCAGTTGGTAATCAGTGGACAGATATCAATGGATGGACAAATTACATGTCATCAGGAAGATTGGAGCTTTATCACTAGAATGGGCATTTAATTTCATTGTGAAGCTTTATTGGCTAATTTTCTTACATTTGTACAAATATTTAAGCCTTGTAAAGCCTTCTAGGCTATTTCCCACATTTATTGCTATAAAATACTTTGTAAAGCCCTCTCTGCTATTGGTCACATTTATTGCCATATGAAGCCTTGTAAAGCCTTTTGCGGTATTTCCCACATTTATTGTATCAAGCCTTGTATATTGTACTTTACTTGTATGTATCTAAATTCTTCATTATCTTTTCTTGTAGGATTATGGAGCAATCAAATAATGTGGGGGCTAGTCTAAATGACTCTGAGATTAGAGCATGGGTCTCTGATGTCACTTTGAATTTGAAAGGAAAGGAATATAGCCCCAATGCCTTTGGTGGGTGGACTCGATATCACATGGGCAGAAGAGCTTGGTTTCTTCATCAAAAGGAAAAGAGACTCTTTCTACTTATGTCAAAAAGGGAGTTCAATGATGTTGACAATCCATGAGATGCTACATTCTCTAAGAAAGACATGACTTCAAGCCTTGTAGTAGGCATAATGATAGAGCCAAAATAGAATTTTATGGATATTTTCACAAAGAGTTCAGATCCTAAAGTTGGCGGTCTTCATTTTGTTGGGTCAAGGAGAGACTCAAAGACCTTTGTGATGCCTCCCCCTCAACCATCAAAGTTTCCAGAGCTACAGAGTGCATTGGAGGCTCTTGCATATACTTGGGAGTGATTTCCTAGTGTGGTGGCAAAAAGGATGCATGCAAAGATTATGTTTGAGTACTTTTAGGATGCACAATATGCACCTTAGATTCAAGGATCTTCACATGAAGGAGATCAAGCACAAACTTCGATGCAAGAGCAAGAAGGACATGCACACTGTCACGAATGTGTAGAACATGAGCGCAAACTTCTAAAGCAAGAAATGGTGGATGTCACTAAGGATGATGAAACACAAGCCTTGAGTGCACGGGAATTAAAGAAAATTGAAGAAGATCAAGGTCGATCCACTGCAGTTATGGTAGAAGATCTTACTGGCAAGCCACGACGTGAAATGCAAAAGGCTAGTACTACAAGAGCCACGGTTCCAAGCATTAGAAAAAGGCATCGTCCCACTGTAAAGAAAGATCATGTGGATGGAAAACGGTTAAAAGAAGACAAAGATGAAGAAGACTCAGAACCCGAAGCTGAAGATGATCAGGATGAACTCACATCAATCAAAAATCTCAATCTACATCTTAATGAAGCAGTAACAGATGATGATGTGGGATATATCTGGGCTCAAAGGATGTGGTTTGTGAATGCCAGAGATGTGGAAGCTACAGCTATCTTTACTAATAGCTGAAACCTTGATATATCCTATGCACTGCAAATATATGAGGCTTTGAGAGATGGAAAGAAACCTGTGGCAAGCAACATGGTCCTACGTCCAATAATGTTTTGTCCAATCAAAAATAGCTTTTTGGATCAAATTACATTTACAAGGCCTACACATTTCGAGGAAACCTTCACTCAATTCTTTAAAGACACTCTTAAAAATATTCCACATGAATAAGGCCAAGAGGCACAAGGTGAGAATATGTTGAAGGAAGCAAAGAAGGAATTCCTACTTAATTGCAGATTCCAGCCCATTGATGGTCAACATTGGGCTTATGCTTGTCATTAGATCGCCAAAGAAGCAAAGGAGGTCAAAAGACTCACTTCAAAACAATTTGCAAAGATATCTTCATTCCATTGTTATCCTACAACCATCTGTATATTCAAGCATGAGATCAAGTATTTGATTGAGTCCGAAAGACTTAATCATTATGTCCATGGAAAGCATAAGATATCCTCAACATTAGAGGTCTTACAAAAGGCAAGGGTTGTATGGACAACATTTGGTTCTCCAAATCCTGATTTAAAGAGAAAGGTCACAAAAGCAGATGCCGACACACTTACAAACTTCTATACTTCTTTGAGTGCAGTTGTGCCTAGGGGAACTCAAGAGCGAGAAGAAAATATGACAAGCCTCAAGGTGGTGAGAGACAGATATGCCGACTACACTTCCATCATTTTTCGTCCTCTTGAAGTGTTCAATGAGATGCTTGAAGCGTGCATTGCATGTGAGCGTGGAGAGTTGACTTATGAAGATCCTTTGTTTGTCTCTGAAGAGTCAAAGGTAATGGATACAAAGGAGTTGACGGCAAGGATGTGGAGGCCTATAAAGTACTTACCTAACAAGTATGCATCCATGAAAGCACAGAAACTTTTAAAGAAGGAACGGTTTTTTGGAAAGAAAGACAAAGACCACTGCTTGGAAGAATGCATCAATGTATAGGTGAGGCATGATGCAGTGCATAGTGCCATTAAGTATTTGTTGTCAGAGAAACAAATCCCACTTAATCATTGTAACATTGACTATAATGTGGTCAAGCATATAGCTTCTTTGTCAACACCCAAGGTAAAGCTATGGGCAAACAAGTGGATTAAAAAGGATGAAGATGGCTCAGAAATAGTAACCTCTTACATGAGAAAAGAAATCCCACAACAGGTGGTTGCATAAGTGGAAAGATTGATCAGCGAGATAAGGATGCCAACAGATATGCACCAAAGCTTTCAATTCAATGTAGAGGTTACGTCAGAGTCTGGAAAGCTTGTGAACTTCACGGGAGTTTCAGAAGATGACTTCATCAAGAATGAGTCAACATGGGACAAGCCACAACTATTCTTCATCAATGAAGTTTCTAGCGATGATATCCATACCATTTGTGGTTTGTAAATTCAATGGAAGGCTATCATGCCAACTCCCCAAGGTAACTATTCTCTTAATATTTTTGTTACTTTCTTATTTTGTATCTTATGATCATGACATATTAATATATTTCATATGTCATGATGGACAGTGCTGCATATCGGCTAGTATCTGCTGTCAGAACAACCAAGGAGCAACAAGACCAAGTAGAATTTAAACGACGTCTACCAGTGGAGCAAAAAGATGGGTACAGCTGTGGGCGGAGAGTTGCCTACAACTACATGTTGTTTCTTAGAGAGATTTTTGATTTGGAGCTACCAGTCAAAATGGAATCATATACAGAAGCCAATCTATTAGTGTTTCGGGCTGAGAGTATATTCAACGTCTAATTGCTACCATTGGGAAACAACCTGAAAATATGACTACATTGCAACATGTATAAAACCTTATCTTTATACTTGTATGATTGTTCAAGCCTTTAATTGGGATGTGTAAATCTCATAACTTTTTTATATTTTCCTCCAAGAGGAGAAGAGACTGAGTCTAATGAAAGCATGCTATCTTTATACTTCTATAATTATTTAAACCTTTATTTTTATTTGGGATGTGTAAATCTCATAATTTTTAAAATTTTTCCTCCAAGAGGAGGAGAGACTCACTCTAATCTGTATACTTCTATGCAGTCTAATGAAAAAACCATTATTAATGTCTCATTAATGTTAGGGAACAACCTAAAAATATGACTACATTGCAACATGTATGAAATCTTATCTTTATATTTCTATGCTTGTTTAAGCCTTTTTTGGGATGTGTAAATCTTATAACTTTTTTATATTTTTATAGTAGAAGGAGGATGTAGATAAGATAGCAAGTGATGAAGAATACGATGTAGACTACTCTCTCAATAAGATGAGTCATGAAAATATGACTCTATTGCAGCAGATTGGAAGTTCATTTCGTGTGGTCAGCTAGGCGGATGTTAAACATGGCCTTCTGCATTGGAGTTAGGCTTTATTCTTCATATAGCTCTCTTGCCAAAATGTTTTACTCCAGCTTTGCTATCCACTATTACCAGGTATTGGCCATAGGCTTTATGCTCTAGCAGGATGGTTACATTTTTTATGTCATCCCGAGCACCGAATTTTACTGAAATTGTCTTTTCCTCTTCTTCAGGTGGGGGGAAATATTGTGAAGATTCGATCCATCCCTTGAAACTCACCCACATTGTAGGGCAATTTCTTAATAAGGTCCCAAATGGCATTGTGATAGGGCAACTTATCAAGCTTGCTAGTGCGGTGCCATCCAATTGGGGATAACACACTATTCAAAATTTTTGGACTTGTGTAAAGTCCAATTTGAGAAATGGACTAAAAAACATTCCAAAATTTTTTAATATACTAGTAATGTTGTTTTTTAAACTAGATTTGACAACTCAAAACAAAAGATTTGGTGATTAAGTACTAAGAACATCAATGCATAACCAAATCTCTTACAAAGGTGGTCTACATAAACATCTTCATAACTTCTTATGAATTGAGCTACTATCACCTAAGAACATCAATAGATGACCAGTTCTCTTAGAAAGGTGGTGTAAATAAACACCTTTATGTATAAGTGGTGTGCACATACCTTTATGAGATTTCTTTTAGAAAGGTGGTGCACATAAACCCCTTAGAAAGGTATTGTACATAATTCCTTTTATGTGTAAGTAGTGTACATATATACCTCACTTGGTATAAAAAAACACCCTTAACTATAAAAATACATTGACATAAAGTTTAAAATACACCATTAAGTATAAAATGGACCTCATAAACAATCTTTATACACAATAATGAGAGTAAAGAAATAAAAAATGTAGCTAACTTTTATTAGATATTTGCTTTACATAGAAGTTCAAAACTTGCGAAGTTCAAAGCTGTCAGCCATCATGTTCCTCAGTATCAATGTCCTCAATGCCAGGCCCTTGACTACCAGGGTCCTGACTAATAGGCTGCTCTAAGATAGTACCAATGTCCTCAATGCACCCTTGACTACCAGTGTCCTGACTAATAGGCTGCTCTAAGACTAGAGTCTCAGTAGCAAGGTCCTCAGTAGTTTGCTCTTCAGTTCTAAGCACCTATAGGCTGCTCTAGAGTCTCAAACACAGTATTAGATAAAGTGGGACAAAAGTTGCATTTTGGGAATTTCGAAATTGGGTGGATTTCATTAAAATTGGGAAAGGCTTCATTAAATTTGGGAAAATTTCCATTGATTGTGGGAATTTTACCAATATTGGATAAGCTAATATTTGGAATTCCAATGATTATGAAAAACTTCATTGGTTGTGAAACAGTTCATTGCGTATAAAAATCGGAACAAAGCATTTGTGGCAGAGTTTGAAAATCATGTATTTGGTGGTGTTAATAAACACCGTCTAGGGACAACATGTATATTTTACTTGAGGTGTTAATAAACACCAGTTGGTGGTGTTAACAAACACCATGCATAGTGAGTTCCACTAGAAACAAAGCAGTTGTTGGTGAAGGTCAGCTTCTGAAAATTGTCATATTAATAATATGCAAATACCCATTGACAAGATAACAACCAAAGAGAAACATCACATGAGAACACACCTTACAATGGAAGTTTGGGAGATTAAGAGGGAGAAAATCGACACCATTTTCTATGCTCTGATACCAAGCAAGCTCTCCAGTGCTTTGATACATACGCTCTGTGGAATCTTGATCTTCTTGAGTCTATTTATGGATTTTGATGTCCATGACCAGACAATTGTATCAATACACTCCCATACCTGTGGATCCAACCTATTCTCTGCCCAATACTTGTTCCAGCAATCAACATAGGCATCTGCATCACTGAGCCCCTTTCTCTTAACTGATGGTGCCCAATACTGAATTAATAATTTCTTGAAATTAGGAGAAGCAGCATCCATCTCGGCACTTGATATGGCAACCCCAAGCCATATGGGGTATATAGGATCTGATGGCCTCACCAAGACGAAGTCACCTTGCTTAACATCCACCATTGGTTTAAACTCTTCCCTCGGCTTACCTTTTAGAGGCCCACAATAGTGATCATTCCATTCCTCATAGCCTTGGAAATCATTAATGCAAGCATCTATATCATCCTCCTCATCAGGAGATTGTGTTCTTGGCCAAAACTCTCTGTACACTCCTATCTCTGAGATGTTTTCCTGTTCGAGCTCACCGATCATGGTTTTCCAATAGTCTATCACTGGCCTAATGTAGGACTCATAGGATGCATTCTTTCCACTTGCACATTTCTCCCAAAACTTAATGTAATCCTTTATCCCTGATATTACTTGCAAGTGATCTCTCACAAATGCAGCCATTGGTAGTATATCCGGACAACCTGTTGGCAACAATGATCGACCCTCACTATCTTTCTTCCATAGCTCGATTCCCCCTTCAATGGGCATCCAATTCGGTGATTTTGGATGCACCTTGTACTGCATCATTGGTATGTCACCTTGCATGTAAAATCAAAATTGTAATGGCTTTGCATGTCCAACTAGCATTTCTTGCCCATCACATAGGTAGCCATCTACATAATCCTTGAAGTTAGGAACCCGTATAAGAACAAATGGTGCCGGTGAAGATGATGTACATTTTTTGAATGTATCCATCAGATGCGGGAAAGTGAATGTTTGTCCCACCCACAAGCTCTCAGAAAACCTGCTGAACATTGCATCAATGTCCTCATGTGTGTGCCCTACCATCAAGAAGCCCAATTGAACTGTCTTGAAAATGCCCCTTACTACAAGAAGAGAAAGGTATGCAAACAAGTATCTATTTTTGTTCTCAGACCCACAATTATCTAGTTGGAGTAGCAAGTTCTCTGGCAACTTTTGGAATGGTGGCTCAATAGCAACACTCCCCTCTAAAGAGGGTGGGTTTTCTCTTGTATTTGACGGAAAAATATTCACACATGTGTCTGTAGCCCTTGCAATGGAAGTTGGCATGGCCTCCGTGACAGACTTCGCGCCACTTTCCGATACAGTTTCTAGATTTGCATTTGTGATCATGACATCTACATTTTCAAACAAGCTAGCTCCACTTGTGGAAACATGTGCACCTTTAGAACTGTAATGGGAGTCCAAAGCGTTTCTTGAACATAGAGCATTCAAAAGGCGAGCATTGCTTCTAGGAATCCCATTGGTAGCAAGGTCTCCAAGGTCATGCATATCCATCCTCTCGAGGTTGCGCAAACAAATTGAGAGCGATCCAATCGTCACGTTGGGATCAGATGGCCACAAACCATTGAGGGTGAAGTGTCCATAATGACCGTTTCCATGCCCATGGGTAATCATTCCAATGAGTGAAACCTGTAATTGCCATGCAGAATCGGTGTCCTTGGACCTCACCCGAAGTCTTGGAATTGCCGTCTTTTTTTGGTCCATCTTATCATGGATTATGCATACATACTTTTTTGGATCCATCTCAGAGTACCTACGCCATGCATAGTATAAGTTCCTACAACTTTATTGCTGTATCATATGCATCTTTCTCTCTTCCATCAGCAAATTGCGCTCATCTTGACTTTTTGTGGCTGCCAATTGAGCCTTGATCCGCCGGCTGCATAAGCTACATTTAGAGAATTCACTCGTCTTAGCAAGGGCTACATTTTTTAAGTCTAATTTCCAAATCTTGCCAAATGTGGATGTGGATAGGCTCTGATAACCACGTTGATTAAGTGAAGTGTTGACCTCACGTAGGACGTCTATCTTCTTATACACTTCAGGTATCACTTACTGTGTCTCTCTAGAACCATCCTGCATGGTTCTACTCTTGTGAGGCATATGCTCTGTGCTATTATCCACAAAGTGTTGAATGAGAGCCCTTCCCATACCTATGTGCTCCCTGCTCCTCCTCACAATCCCTGAATTGCCATGCACATATCGCTGCACACCACTCTCAAATTACTCCCTGTATCGATAAAATGATGTCCTTGGAATTCCATGCATCTCATACCATGCTCTACAACAGATATCCCAACCGTTTATCCTGAAGTTGTAGCATATCCTCCCTATGTAGTCATGATGCCAAGCCGTTGACAACACATCGTATATAAAGTTTGTACGAGACTCCAAGGAGCTGCCCCAAAAGTTCTTCCTTAGATTCATTAAGAGATCTCGCTCTGCATGTTGGCAACACCTACTCCCACAACAATCGATGGAAGAAACCTGCTGCACCGAATCTAGTGACATTTTGTACATTGCTGTTGGAGGCTCTCTTTGTTTAGGCACCCTATTAATGAAAGTGTACCTTCTTTTCTTTGATGTTGGATCGTCCCTTTTCAACATTTGATCATTGACCAACTCATTTATACCAGCAACGTGGTCCATGGGCACATATTGTTGCAATGGGCTTCCATCAAGTAAGGTAATATGCTTGATGGGCCACTTTACTAGGCTGAGAGAGCCGACATCTTGCATAGAAGACCCTGAGTCACTTCCTCTAATTTGTTCTTTCTTTTCAATACCCACACCAATGTAATCATTACCCAATAGGTCAAAGTTTATAGAGTCTCCCGGGAAAACATATAAGATCACACCTTCCCCCACGGTCTTTGTTTTGCTCTCATCCCATAAAACAACCTTTTTCTCTTTCCAAGATTCACGAATGAAATTGTCAGTTTCCAATGAAGAAACTGGCATTGCCTCAACATAAGGTCACTCAGGCTCACTTGGTGCAGGTTCTTCAGTTACCGCATCATCTAAAGAATCATCAACATGTTTTAGAGAGCCCTTAGGCCACTTGACAATGCTCCAAATTGCCTCACCAACAAGCACTGCATCCATAGTGGGAAATGGCAAGAGCATTTCACTATTGATAGACTTCTCCATTATCACCGATACATTTTCTGTCCCAATCTTCATACCACTACAGTAGGCCTCCGGATCTATTGCACACACTCCACCAATTCCAACCACTTCATTCCCCACCATCATCATGACCTTGTCCCCGCTTCTGATAGCCATCCTCTATCATTACGATTACGGAGAATTAATTATGAACAAATTACAACCAAAGAATTTCATAAGACCATCAAACATGTCCTTCTAGATGGGAAGAATGGCATTGGTGCAAATCTTTATAAAGCATGAATGAGTCTATACAAAATTTTCATGAAAGCATGAATTCTTTCCCTAAAAATTTCAGCAATTTGATAAAACTTTTTCTAAAGCATGAATTATTTTCACCATTGTCATGACCTGATTCATGCATCTGATAGTAGCCATCCCCTCTCATTACGATGACAGTAAATTGATTATGAACAAACTACAACCAAAGGATTTCATAAGACCAACAAAGTTGTCCTTGTAGCGGGGGGAGAATGGCACCAGTGCCATTCTCCATGTGAATTTGGCAATGGGAGAATGGCACTAGAGAATAGGAAAATGGAGAATGGCACTAGTGCCATTCTCCCAATGGAATGTCCTAACATTTTGGCTTTGTAATAGGAAAATGGAGAATGGCATTAGGAATAGGAAAATGGAGAATTGGAAAATGGAGAATGGCACTAGTGCCATTCTCCCAATGGAATGTCCTAATTTTTTGGCTTTGTAATAGGAAAATGGAGACTGGCACTAGTGCCATTCTCCCATTGGAAAATGGAGAATGGCACTAGTGCCATTCTCCCAATGGAATGTCCTAATTCAAAATTTTGGCTTCACAGAAGGTAGAAGGGCACCAATGCCATTTGGAATTATTGGAATGTCAATCTATAGGTTTAGTGCCATTCTCTCAATGGAATGTCCCAATGGAATGTCCTAACATTTTGGCTTTGTAATAGGAAAACGGAGAATGGCACTAGGAATAGGAAAATGGAGAATGGCACTAGTGCCATTCTCCCAATGGAATGTCCCAATGGAATGTCCTAATTTTCTGGCTTTGTAATAGGAAAATGGAGACTGGCACTAGTGCCATTCTCCCATTGGAAAATGGAGAATGGCACTAGTGCCATTCTCCCAATGGAATGTCCTAATTCAAAATTTTGGCTTCACAGAAGGTAGAAGGGCACCAATGCCATTCCACCATTGGAATTATTGGAATGTCAATCTATAGGTTTAGTGCCATTCTCCATTGTAATATGAAAATGGAGAATGGCACTAGGAATATGAAAATGGAGAATGGCACTAGTGCCATTCTCCCAATGGAATGTCCCAATGGAATGTCCTAATTTTCTGGCTTTGTAATAGGAAAATGGAGACTGGCACTAGTGCCATTCTCCCATTGGAAAATGGAGAATGGCACTAGTGCCATTCTCCCAATGGAATGTCCTAATTCCAAATTTTGGCTTCACAAAAGGTAGAAGGGCACCAATGCCATTCCACCATTGGAATGTCAATCTATAGGTTTAGTGCCATTCTCCATTGTAATCGGAAAATGGAGAATGGCACTAGGAATAGGAAAATGGAGAATGGCACTAGTGCCATTCTCCCAATGGAATGTCCCAATGGAATGACCTAATTTTGTGCTTTGTAATAGGAAAATGGAGAATGGCACTAGTGCCATTCTCCCAATGGGGAAGGGGGGGTGGGGGGGGGAGGGGAAGGGGGGGAGGGGAGATTGGGCAATGGGCAATGGGGAACTATAATCTAGTCATTCTTGTCTTGCTGATGGGCACCATCTATCAATGAAACTCGTCCCAATAATTGATTTGCAATTGAATTCACTCTTTGATGAAATATACATCAATTTCATTGATATATTTGATTATATTTAAATATGATAATAAATATATTATGTATGTTTTTTGTGTGTTTACTATATTTGTATTTTATTAATTATGTATTCTCCATTTTTAATGTTGAGTATTCCTAACTTTTAGTTATGAAGTTAATATAGGAGTAGATGAAAAATAATTGATTTGTGTGTGAAATTTATGTTTGATAGGATTTGTGTGTGGAATTCCCGTCTATGAGAGAGAGAGAGAGAGGCAGAGGTTTGTGAATTTGCACAAAGTCTATGACTTCTACATCACTATGAGTATGTCTAGACAACATTGACTATATTTTTATGTGTTGCTCTTGAAGCTTGCATTCTAAACTCCAATGAGAACTTATTTCTTGGATCTCGCACCTCCCAATGCAAGAGTACCTCCCCACATTTGCACTAAAGACACAAATGGAGGTTGTGTTCTAGCATCTCAATCTCGGAACATGAAGTTGCAATATTGTTATGTTTCTTGATTTTGATGGCGATTGGGAGATTCTTTTCTCATTAATGAGAATTGTTTTAGCCACAGAGTGCCTGATTGGACCCTCCTAATCTCCATAAGGCATACCAATTTGACTTAGACATGAGAACAAAGTCTACTAGAGGCTAAATCCCATTAAGCCAAGTAGTGGTACGTATGGTAAGATCTCCTCACATTGGTATAGGAAGATGCTTCATCCTAGTACAAATGGAATATCTCTCTTTATTCTACTTCCCATTACTCATTCGGGGTCTGGTAGAGTAAGTAAGAATGTCATCTGAACTAAAAGTAAGCATTTGCTAAGAACCTCTCTCTCTCTCTCTCTCTCTCTCTCTCTCTCTCTCTCTCTCCCCCCCCCTCTCTGCATGCGTGTGTGAGCATGTGCATGCCCGCGTGTGTGTGTGTGTGTTCCACGCACATGCACATAGGTGTGTGTGTGTGCTTGGGTGTGTATATATGTTTACATGTGTGCATCCATGCACGTCCGTGTCGATGGTGTGTGTGTGTATGTTTCCATTCTCTAAATTAACATAATTCGTAAAGAAATTATATGTAAGGTTTTTATTCCCTATAATATCTTGCAGAATGGGATGGCATTGACCAAAAATAGATTTTTGGTTGGCACAATCAAATGCTGATACTCTCCATCTTCGTCTACTTTTTTAGTAGATAGGTTACATACAATTTATTAACACTTTCTTTTAACTAAGCATTCATTAAAGCCACAATTAATATTCTTATGCTCTTGAAAAGACTGTAGTTCTTGTAAAACCTATTACAAGAGGCTTGTGTGGTTCTTGTAAAGCCTATTACAAGAGGCTTCTAGAGCCTTGTATGGTTTATTAAATGTTTTTTTAAACTAAATGCAAAAGGTTAAACTAACGAAGGTAAAAATTTAAAAAACCCTAGTACCTTCATCTCGTTGCCCTAGGTTGATTGCCTCACATGCTATGCTGCTTTCGAGCCCATCGTTATCTCGTTTGTACTTTCGCACGTCTTTCCTCCCTTCGCTTTTCCGAATTCCTAACTTTAGCTTTGTCTTTTGCCTTTTCTGCTGGCCGCTCGACTCGCCCTCGCTTTTCTTCTTGCTGCTCGCCGCTCGACTCGCCATCTCTTTTCTTTCATCTCTAGCTTTGTCCGCTCGACTCGCCCTCTCTTTTCTTCTTGCCTTCGTCTGCTCGCCTCTAGCTTTAGAAGATACTCTTATCGCTAATCTACTAAAACCCACTCTCATCTCATCTACTCAAAATCCTATCGCTCATCACTCCCAGCCTATCGTCGTTCTACTCAAACTCCTATCGCTCCTATGCTCGCCGCTCGACTCGCTGCCTATCGTTCACCTACTCACTCTTTAGCAAGCCTCTCTACTCTTTGCCTTTCCAAAGATTGAAGGGATTCTCTTCCAACGAAGCATGGCTCGCTGTTATTCACTCTCTTTGCTTTTCGAAGGATTTCGCACTTCCAAAAATCTCTGAAGGATTCGCTTTTCCAAAGAATGTAAGCATGAAGGATTCACTTTTCCAAAGAATGAAGGGATTCGCACTTCCAAAGATCTAAACATACATCTAAACGTACGGTAAGCTTTCAAAACTTAAGCTTTCTGAGATGATTAATGTTGACTTTGTGCCAACATGAACTTATGAAGAAAGAGAAGGTGATACAACTTTGTGATACAACTTTGTGTTACAACTTTGTGTTACAACTTCTAGGGGACGAGCATTTTCTGAGCGAAATCTTCCGAGCGTCCGAGCGAAGGAAAAAAAAAGCTTCCAACTATGCATAAATATGGCAAAAATCGATCAGAAGAAAACATAGTTTCACTTAGAAATATGCAAAGTATTATAGCAATGCCTATTTTATACAAAAATCTTTAGGTGAATCTGTAGGAATGGTGAGAGCATAATGGGATGGCTTTTGAAGAAACCCACATTTAGAGTAGACTTCTCTATGAAAATTCCCTTATGATCCTTCTTACAACTTTTACTTAATAGGGGGTGACATTGAAAACCCTCTCTCAACCTATCTTCATGAAAGAGTTTCTTCAAAGAAAACTCATTGAAGCAAGCCATCCAGGTAGTTTCGCCAGCGAAACCACTTTGAAGCAAGTCTCCCAAGGTAGTTTCGCTGGCGAAACTACCTTGGACAGCACTTTTAAAAGTGACATAACTTTCATATCCAATGTCCAAATATAGTCATTCAACCACTCAAATTGATCGGAACACCCCATTTGAGCACATCTATGGAGTTATATTTTGGAAAATATTTCATATATAGTATTAAATATTACTTGTATTTTATGAGAGTGATATATAAGCCCAAGTTAATACTTATTTATAGTAATTTAAACTTCTTTAGAAACATGTCCATAAATATGCTATAAAAACACTAAAAAGATATTGCCATATGATATAAATGTGTTAATAAGTAATTATATATGCATAGTATTATTACATTGAGAGTGATTATGAGGAATGTTTCTTAAAGGAATCAACACTTTTTTAAGGTAATAACAGGGGTACAAAGGGATGTCTCTAAATAAGAAAATTATGTTGTGTAAAAATGAATGAGTGACTAGTCTGTATATTTTTATGATAAAGAGATCTAGTTCTAGTGAAAATAAAAGTGTAAAAACCATGTTTCCTAAAGAAAAACATTTTTAAAAATCTCTTGAAAAACACGCTCGGATAAACCTGCTCATAGGTTTTTGCTCGTAAAATTGACGCATCCCAACTTCTAGACACAACTTTATGTTACGACTTTGTGTAACAACTTTGTGTTACGAGTTTGTCTACATGAAGAGAGAGAATGTGTTACGACTTTGTGATACAACTTTGTGACACAACTTTGTGTTACAACTTTGTGTAACAACTTTGTGTTACATCTTCTACATGAAGAGAGAGAATGTGTTACGACTTTGTGACACAACTTTGTGTTACGACTTTGTGACACAACTTTGTGTTACGACTTTGTGATACAACTTTGTGTTACAACTTTGTGATACGACTTTGTGTTACATGCAGAGAGAGAAGCTCTCCAACTTGTATAAATACCCCATAATGGAATGAAGCCCGCACTCTTGGGGCATTGTGTTGAGTCTACATTGGTATTCCAAGCATTTGTCTCAAGTGTCCATGCTTCCTTGCACTGCACATCCAAAAGCATGTCCTAACCTTGCAACCCTTCTCCCCTCTCCTCCAACCCTGCAACCCACCCTCTCCCTCTCCTCCTCCCTCCTCCCTCCTCCTCCTCCTCCTCCTCCTCCCTCCTCCTCCTCCTCCTCCTCCTCCCTCCTCCTCCTCCTCCTCTCTCCTCCCTCTCCTTCCTCCTCCTCTCTCCTCCCTCTCCCTCCTCCTCTTCCCTCCTCCTCCTTCCTCCTCTCTCTCTTCCTTCACCCATGCTCTTACACCTTCTTCCTCTCCCACTCCTATGCTTTCCTAAACCCTTAAACTCCATGACCTACGAGGGAGACGAGTTCTCCACCATGTACTCTACTCTGAACCTTGGACCCTCCTTCTAACCCTGAACTCTTTCTAAACCCTGGATCCTCCTTCTGAACCCTGGAACTCTTTCTAAACCCTGGAACCTCCTTCTGAACCCTTAAACTCCTCCTAAACCCTACAACCCCCAATGAAGGCGAAAGCCTTCATTTCCCCAACAACAATGGTTTACGTGCCTTTTACACATGCTTGCATTTTGTTTACTCACCACACTTAAGCCTACGTCTCTCACCGGAACACGACTCGAGGTCCTAAGCTACATATATACTACAACGACAATTCCAATATATCTGTAGGTGACAAAAAGCCTCGGAACCCTGCAACATAGAATACCCAGCTCTTCCTACGAAAGCGGTAGGAAAGAGCCAACATTTGGCGCCGCTGCCGGGGAAACTAGCGTCTCAAGTAGCGACGAGTAAACATGCGTAGGTAGGTATAAAAGCCACATGATGTACAATTAGGCTAGGTAGTGAACACGGTTGCGTAGAGCTTTCAATTACGATCATTTTACCTTTTTACAGAAAGGCAAACCGAGCTCTCCATAAAGAGTTATGGCTCGGGAAGAGTTTAGGGTTAAACCCTAAACCTAAACCCTAAACCTAAAATCCAAACCTATAAAAACCTACTCCACCCCCCCTCATTCTTCATCTCACACTTTTTGCCTCCATTCTCTTCCTCCTTCCGAGCCCCACGCAAGACACTCCTCCCTCTCCATCGACCGCCCCCTTACTCCTATCCTCGCCATGTAAGTGACATCGAGCCCTTCTCGCAGCAATGACCTAGCCTTCCACCCACCGTCCATTGTTCCGCGACAATCCCGTTCCATCGAGAAAGACTTGGAAAGCGTCAGGTAACCACTTCGCCTTGCTTTTCAATTTCCGTCTTTCAGTTTTTTTTTGTTGCTCTTTTACCCCTCCCCCTCCACCACCACCTCCCTCTCCACCACCACCTCCCCCTCTCCACCACCTCCCCTCTCCCCCTCCCCCTTCATCTTCCCCCTCCCCCTCTCCCCCTCCCCCTCTCCACCACCACCTCCCCCCTCCCCCTCACCTCCCCCTCACCTCCCCCTCTCCCCCTCCCCCTCTCCACTACTACCTCCCCCTCCCCCTCCACTACCACCTCCCCCCTCCCCCTCTCCCTCGCCCCCACCTCCCCCTCCCCACTTCCCCCTCCCCCTCCCCCACCCCCTATCTCTCTCACTCGCCCCCCTCTCCCCCCTCGTTCTCCCCCACCCCCTCTCTCTCTCATTCGCTCCTCTCTCTCTCTCCCCCACCCTTTACGTTCGCCCCTCACCCCCCCTCTCCTCTCTCTCCTCCTTACACCCTCCCCCTTACCCCCCCCTCTCTGTACCCTCCCCCTCTCCACCACCCCCTCCACTACCACCTCCCCCCTCCCCCTCTCCCCCCTCCCCCTCACCTCCCCCTCACCTCCCCCTCTCCCCCTCCCCCTCTCCACCACCACCTCCCCCTCTCCCCCTTCCCCTCCACCACCCCCACACCACCACCTCCCCCCTCCCCCTCTCCCACTCCCCCTCCACTACCACCTCCCCTCTCCCCCACCCCCCACCTCCCCCCTCCACCACCACCTCCCCCCTCCCCCTCTCCCACTCCCCCTCCACTACCACCTCCCCTCTCCCCCACCCCCCACCTCCCCCCTCCACCACCACCTCCCCCCTCCCCCTCTCCCACTCCCCCTCCACTACCACCTCCCCTCTCCCCCACCCCCCACCTCCCCCCTCCCCCTCGCCTCCCCCTCTCCCCCTCCCCCTCCACTACCACCTCCCCCCTCCCCCTCTACTACCACCTCCCCCTCCCCCTCCACTACCACCTCCCCCCTCCCCCTCTCCCTCGCCCCCACCTCCCCCTCCCACTTCCCCCTCCCCCTCCCCCACCCCCTATCTCTCTCACTCGCTCCCCTCTCCCCCCTCGTTCTCCCCCACCCCCTCTCTCTCTCATTCGCTCCTCTCTCTCTCTCCCCCACCCCTTACGTTCGCCCCTCCACCCCCCCTCTCCTCTCTCTCCTCCTTACACCCTCCCCCTTACCCCCCCCTCTCTGTACCCCCCGCTACCTCGCCCCTGCGGCGGCGCACGCAGCGCCGCCGCCCCGCGCCCCTCCACCCCGACCGTCGCCCCGCGGCGGCGACCCCGCGCCGCCCCCGCCCGCAACCCCGCCCCCCGCGGCGGCGCGCACCGCGCCACCCCGCCGCAGCCCAGAGCCGCCCCGCGGTGGCGCACCCCGCGCCACCGCCCCGCGCACAGCCAGCCGCCCCCGCCCGCGCCCCTCCACCCCGGCCGCCGCCCCCGCCCGCCACCGCCCGCGCCACCCCGCGGCGGCGCAGCCCCCGCCCACCCCGCCCGCGCCTCCCGCCCCGCGCCCGCGCCCGCACCCCACCCCCTGCTCTCCTCTCCTCTCTCCCCTCGCCGCCCTCCCCCGCCACCCCCCTCGCACGCCCTTCCCCCCCCGCGCGCCGCCCCCCCTCACCTCTCACCCCCCGCTCCCCGCCCCCCGCCCCCGCACACTCACACTCCCCGCTCCCCACCCCCCGCTCACCACCCCCGCCCACCGCTCGCCCACCCGCCCCGAACCCCCTCCCTCCACCCCCGCCCTGCGCCCCGGCGGCGCACACAGTGCCGCCCCCTTCCTCCTCCCCTGCGCACCCCCCCCCCCCCCCGGGCGCCGCCGTCGGCAAAGCCCCCCACCCTGGAAAAACAACCAAAAAAAAAAAAAAAAAAACCTAACCTAAAACTAACCTCAGGTTAGTTACTAACTACGGTTAGGTTAGTCGATTAACCCTAGGTTAGTTAGTCCTAACTACAGTTAGGTTAGGTTAGTTAGGTTAGCATTAACTAGAGTTAGGTTAGGTTAGTTAACCTTCGGTTAGTTTAGTTAGCCCTCGGTTAGGTTAGTCAGTTAATATCTAACTACAATTTTAAACCTCCCAGTTACAATAACTGGGAGGATCTAGGTTAGTTAGTCTAACTAGAGTCACTTGGTTTCAACCCCTCGGTTGGACTTAAAGTCCATTCACACCACCATTAGGACCCCCCCAAACGCCAAATTTAGCCCTCCTTTAACCCCTCGAAACTCATCCGTTTGGGACCCAAATTGAACCCCGTTTGAACCCAGATTTCACACACGGAAACACCACGTTACGGAGTATTTTTCCAGCCCATTGCACACCATTTAGGCATCCCTAGCACACGTTCGTTCGTGCCCCCGTGTGGGCCCCATTTTGCATTAATTCACTCGTATTTTCACGCCGCGTCCTCCGATTAACGATCCGTCAGCACCGGCACATTTCCCTACACACGTAGGACAATCCTAGGCACATTATTAACACGACGATCCCTACACAAACTAACATCACTCTAACTCTCCTAACGACACCACCTCCACACCCACACTTGGGGTAGCGATCCCCTTAGCCAATCACGCACCCTCTGCATGCAGTTACGTTCCGGCCAACAACTTCGACTCCAACGCTCGCCCAATCTGCAAATTACTCCACTGCCACAACCGTCCCCGCCAATCCTCTACCCCGAATTCCCCCCTGAGAATCAACAACTTCCTTTAACTCCTCCACGCCCCAACATGGCTGGACGCCGTCCTGAGCATGATGGGGACATCGAGCTCGATGCCGAGGCTGACAACTTCTTCAATCGACGAAATCACAACAATCACGGCCGACGCCCCTTGGGAAAACTGGAACTTCCCAAATATAATGGTAGGGGAGACCCTGCTCGCTTCCTCCAACATTTTGATGCCGCATGTCGAGCAGGTGGTGATCAATCCCATGAAACTAAGGTGGCTTGGTTTCCAATGGCCTTAACTGATGAGGCGTCAGAATGGTACCTCGACCTTCTTGTGGAAGAACGTGCCACATGGGACCTACTTCAAACCGAATTCAAACGTCGCTTTCAAACGGAAAGGCTACAAGATGATCCCGCTCTCCAACTCAGCAAGATCGAACAAGGCCGGAGGGAAGATGTACACACATACCTGGGAAAGATGAAGAGATTGATTGCCAAATGTGACCCACACCCAGATGCAAAGTACCTCACGGCATGGTTCATAGCAGGCCTCAGAAAGAAAATCTGCAAGGATATGAAAAAGATAAGTAGCTATGAAACATTCAGTGCTGCTCATGCGGCAGCCATTGACATCGAAGATGGCATGACAGATTCAGACACTAGCAGTGATGATGCCAGATCAAATACACGAGATAAGCGCTCGAAAAAAGGTAAATCAAAGGACACTGCCGAAACATCCAATGAAGATCGCCTCGAGGCCATGACCTTGAAGCTAAAAGAAGATATGATGCAGGCCATGGATCAAAAACTTCACTTGTCTCAGCCGCCAACTCAAACATATCCACGGCGAGAAAATGTATGGTGCCCACACTGCTTGGCAAATCATACAGCAAATGAATGCCCAGTCCTAAGAGCAAGAATCAATGCACAAGCAAATCCACCGCCACGGTTGTGGTGCCATATCTGTGTCGTCGGCGGCCATGATGAGACCAGTTGCATCTTCAACATGCGCAACAATCCGCCTCGACCACCACAATACCAAGCGGCACCCATGCCAGTATACAGGCAACCGGCACTTGCACAAGCGCCCCCAGCTCCGAGACTAAATCCTGTACCCGTTCGGACACAAGTCCCCCAACTACTCAGGAATCCGAATCCACGACCGTATCCAAGAGTAGCAAATTCAGCTCCTCAGGCAGTTCCAATACATCAATTACAAGCCGAGGAAGTCGACTTGCTATTTGAGTATGAAGCAGAGTACCCAGTGTACTACGTCGAAGGTGCAGAGGGTTTAATACCGGTCTATGCAAATCAAGTGCGACCCAACACATTTCGCGCACCAATCAAGTGTTACGGTTGTGGAGAAAATCATAGAATCGCAGAATGCCCTCATCGCGGTAGCCCAGTCACTTTCCAACCACTCTGCAGAGATTGTGGCATAGGACATGCCTGTATGGATTGTCCCATGAAAAATAAGGTCCCAAAACAAACAGAGGTTAAGCCCGACGTCCCCATCGGCATCATTGGGGTGGACCATCAAAGTCTGGGTCCGGCAAGTCTAAGGTCACAACCTATCAATGTAATTACACGCCAACAGAAAGCGGCTACGAAGGACCCTATCATTCCGATCCAACCGAAGCGACTTCTGAGAAAGAAAGCACAAGTGCCTCCACCTCCGCCAAGCAATGAGCAGCCGAGTTCATCCACATCAACTCCCGAGCCTCTAATAAAAGAAGCTCCATTCCCGAATGCAGAGGTGGAGAAGGCTCGTTTTCAGGCACTTCAGCAATGGGTCCAAAATGAACAAGCTCAATTTGAGGCTCAGAAACAAGCTCAAGACCCACTCCATGACTTGGCCCCACAAAGTATTGATACTATACTCGAGCCCTTGTTCCAACAACAAGCTCCACAACAGAATGTACCGCCACGTCAACTTGAAGGAGCTGCACTCTCTAGCATCTTGAGTTGCCCTGTGTCCATTCCCATCGGAATCCTCTTACGAAATTGTCCCAATCTCTGGGAGAGTTTCAAAGGATGGATTGAACTCGCAACTCCCCCTCCACCTATGAACGACATTGATGATATCCCTGTGCGGATGGGTGAGAAAGATGACATATGCAACATCACTGTGCCTTTGATCCACAAGGCATATAATGAAATCCAAGCCATAGTGGATGGTGGAGCAGGTGTCAATGTCCTATCAAAGGAGCTTTACGAAGAATGGGGTCTCCCACCAATGCAAAAGGCTAATTTCAACATACGCCTTGCCGATGATTCACGGGCTAAACCCTTGGGAATAGTGAATGGCGTGTCCACAAAGATCGCAGGAGTCCGCTTTTCCCTTCAATTCACAATCTTGGATCTCCCCAAAAAATCCTATCAAATCTTACAGGGACGTCCTTGGTTACGGGAAGCATCAGTCCTCCATGACTGGGGAACGGATAGATTGACAATCCAGAATCGAGACACTGCAGTCAGGGTGAATGTGGGGACAGGAGTTATTAAACCAATTGTTCCTAGAGCATTGGATGACACATCTTCCACGACAATCTCGAGCAAATCAGATCCCTTGCAACAGCATGCCATAGCAGGTGACTCACAAAGCAATGTCAATAACTGGATACAAACATTGGCAACCATCGACAACTGCCATTCATTAGACCCCATCTTCTCACAGATAGATGTTAACGCACTACAGGTCGATCCTCCACCGACGCATGAAGAACCAATCGATCTAGAGATGCCTTTCTTTATGGCTGACCTCGAATGGGAAAATGAACCTGAAGAAGGTACCCATACCAATGATGACTCAGATTTTCCTTGGGATCTTGAAACAGAGGCTGCAAATGCTAAAATTGAAGATCAAATCTTTGATAATGACCTAGCCATTCTGCATGCCCTAATGGCAGTTGAGCTCCCAAAAGTTGAACCTCCACAGTTGCATAACAGCAGAAGATCCCGCAAGAAAGCTGCCGGAGGAAATCGCAGAAAAGCCAAGGCCGAGCACTTCAATGAATTCGAACGAGTCCAAACACGGATTGTGGAATTGTATCTTGCAAAGGCAGTCCCCTCAAAGTCAAAACCACCACCTCTTGAATGGTCCCCTGAAGGACTGGAAGGAGTATGTGCAGCACATGAACCCTTACTTGGAAACACCTTACCAGTGGAAAAGTTACCCCACAGTTCCCAACGTAAGAAGTTTCGGAAATATAAGCCACATGTGCGGATGAAGCTCGATCAAGAGACTTCAGAAAAAGAAAGGAAGGAAGAGCCTAACAAATTACTAAATGCAACTATGCCACCCAGTACTCATGACACATCTCAGGCTAGTTCAACCCCATCAGAGACCCCATCAGAGGCCGATCTTCGAGCAGTGTCGGAATACTTTAAGAATTATACAAGTGGAAGTGCACCAATAGCAATGCCAAGACCAATCAGAGAATCTAAAGTTCAAGAAACCGATAGCATTGGAGAAACTCCAATCTATGAGGGACCGGCAAAAACACGCACAATAAACCTCGCCCTTGAAGGGGAGGAAGAAAAGTTGGTTTTCATTGGGAAACAGCTCCGTCAAGAAGATGAAATCAAACTCAAAGACCTCCTAATGGAATACCGTGACTGCCTAGCATGGTCATACAAAGAGATGAAAGGAATTTCACCAGAAGTGGCAGTTCACACGATCCCTATAAGGGAAGGTGCTCGCCCTAAGGTATGTGGACCTTATCGCACAAATCCTAAATATGGCACCATGGTTTATGACGAGCTGGAAAAACTCCTAGATGCCGGATTCATCTACGAGATAGAGCACATTGATTGGGTTTCACCGTCATTGTGCCTAAACGCAACAAGAAGCTCAGAATATGCGTAAACTTGAAAAATGTGAATGCCGCCACAATTAGGGATCACTACCCCCTACCCTTAACAGAAACAGTGTTGGAAAAGGTGGCAGGATCCGAAATATATAGCTTCTTGGATGGCTTCAGTGGCTATAACCAGGTACAAATTGCTCCTCAAGACCAATCAAAAACAGCATTTGCTACAGAATGGGGTATTTTTGCATATAGAGTCATGTCATTCGGCCTTTGTAATGCCCCAGCCACATTCCAGCGAGTCATGTTCACAGCTTTCAAGTCATTCTTGAATAAGTTTTTACAGGTGTTCTTGGATGATTTGTGCATCCATTCAACCAAACAGGACCACTTCAAATGTCTGGAAGAAGTACTAATCAAATGCAGGGAGTATGGCATCTCTCTAAATCCAACAAAATGCCAGTTCATGGTCACCCACGGAGTTGTTTTGGGACACATTGTCTCTCAGCATGGGATTGCAACTGACATGGACAAAATCAAAATCATCATGGAATTGCCTCCTCCTACAAATTCCAAAGGTGTACAGGTCTTTATGGGACATGCCGGCTATTATAGAAGATTTATATTGCGGTATGCCATGATAGCTAGACCACTTTACAAATTATTAGTGGAGTTCTTATGGACCGAAGAGTGCGACCAAGCCTTTGAGCTTTTAAAGTGGCGCCTAATCACAGCACCCATCCTTCTATCTCCCAATTGGGATATTGATTTTCATGTTCATACTGATGGATCCAAGTATGCAATTGGGAGTGTGCTTTGTCAACCTGGTGAACATAAGAAAGACTACCCCATCTACTTCGCCAGTCAACAACTCAATGATGCAGAGATCAACTATACAACCACAGAAAGAGAAGCCCTCACAATGGTGTACAGTGTAAAGAAATTTCGGCACTATCTACTCGCAAATGATTTTGTCTTCTACACCGACCATCAAGCATTGCTTTATCTTGTGAACCGTCCATGTACCACCGGAAGAATAACCAGATGGCTCCTCTTGCTGCAAGAATTCAACTTCAAAATTGTGGTCCGCAAAGGTGCCCAACACTACATTGCCGATCACATGTCTCGAGTCAAGACAGGAGAAGAAGCCACTGGAATAGAAGATGACTTACCAGATGCCACACTATTTCAAATAGATGCTGTTCCAGAATGGTGTGGAGATATCATTGGGTACTTGATGGCAGGAAGACCACCCCCTGACATGAAAGCAGTAGATGCCAGAAAATTGATTCTAAAGGCTGCACCATATCAACTCATTGCAGGACAACTATACAAGATGGGCAAGGACCAGATATTAAGAAGATGTGTAATGCCTCATGAGATCCTGCCAATCCTAAGTGAAGTCCATGAAGGCATTGCAGGAGGACACTTCCAAGGGGAAGCCACAGCAAGAAAAGTTCTCGCAGGCTACTGGTGGCCAACACTGTGGGCAGATGCCTATGAATATGTAAAAGGCTGTGATGTATGCCAACGAACTATTAAACCACAACACAAAGACTTCAATCCCCTAACAACAGTTGTTGCACAACAGCCATTTGAAAAATGGGGGATTGATTATGTGGGTCCCATACATCCAGCAGCAAAAGGAACACAGGCACGCTACATCATTGTGGCCACTGATTACTTTACAAAATGGGCTGAAGCTAAAGCAGTCAGAAAGGCAGATGCCAAAAGCACAGCAAGATTCTTGTACGAACATGTGATCACCCGATTCGGATGCCCCCTTGAAATTGTGTCGGATAGAGGCACACATTTTGTCAATGAGGTAATCCAAGAACTCTTGTCTGGCTTCATGGTCATTCATTAAAAAAGCACACCCTACTACCCCCAAGGGAATGGACTAGCAGAATCCACAAACAAAATCATATGCAATATCCTCACCAAGGTAGTAGAACCACAACGTTCTGATTGGGCAGAGAAACTGAATGCAGCCTTATGGGCATACAGAACCACATTCAAGGTCAGTTCAAGGAACACACCTTTTCAATTGGTGTACGGCCTTGAAGCCGTGGTCCCACTCGAATTTGTAATACCAAGTCTACGCATCGCAATACAGGAACGCATGGGTGATCATGAGTCCTTGAAATAAAGGCTCTGTCAGTTGGAAAAGCATACAGAGACAAGACTAGTCGCTTATCATGCCATGACAACAGAAAAACGTCGAAGAAAGGCATGGTTTGACAGGAATTTGAAAGCTAAAGACATCAAGGAAGGCGACTTAGTCCTGTTATACAATGCCAAAGTACACAAGGGAAAACTGAAGTATCTAGGTCAAGGACCCTACCGAGTACGCAAGATGAATCCCATTGGAGCTGTGCTACTTGAAACACTAGATGGAGTCCAATTCAACACAATAATAAACGGGAGCCGACTGAAGCGCTACTACATCAACACGCGAGCCATCCCCGACAAAAACGAAGATTTGGGAAACCAAGTCTTCCTTAATTAGGATTAGATTGTATCACAAGCACTCACTCGCATATGCACGTTTTTGCACATATAGTTTGCACTAGATTCTTACACGCACACTCACTGCATACGCACGTTTTTTGCACATTAGGGATGTTTGAGTCTTAGTTTCCCTATCAAATCCCACAAATAAGCATATAGTTAGACACATCACATGCACTCACATGATTTTGCATAGGCACATAATAGATTGCATAAAAAATAGTATCACACACTTTCATTCCATACTCTCAAAGCATGCAATGAATTCACAGGCACTACACAAAGCTATGCCAAAACTCAAGATGAATTGGCAACAGAGTCTACAGCCTCCGCAATGAGACCCCCGCCAAACATCACAGCCGTCTCCTATATGCAAAAATATCAAACTTGCATACTAATTATCTACAGGCTCAATGCTACGGGTGCAATCGCATCCAACATGTATGCAAGATAGCAAGAAATGACAGCCTCAACAACGAGACCCCCGCCAAATCTCTTCCCAAGAAGATTCGATGGCAGCATCCGCAACCTCAGCAACGAGATCCCCTCTGACATTCATAGTCATCTACCCCTCCTTAAGTGGAGACAAGCTTCTTGACCAACATCCTTTATACCAATCCTCCACAACGAGACCCCCGCTAAACCTCTTCCCAAGAAGATTCGATGGCAGCATCCGCAATCTCAGCAACGAGATCCCCTCTGGCAATCATAGTCATCTACCCCTCCTTAAGAGGAGATAAGTTTCTTGACTATTGACTACAAATTGTGTGGTGCAAAAGCATAATAGCAGGAATGACTCGCATACCACAAGCTAAATAGCCACTGAATTATGCACATGGCATCCCAACTCTGAAATCAAAATAAGCCATAACCCGAGGACGGGTAATAAAATGGATCCGGGAGTATGTTGACTCTGTGCCAACATGAACTTATGAAGAAAGAGAAGGTGATACAACTTTGTGATACAACTTTGTGTTACAACTTTGTGTTACAACTTCTAGACACAACTTTATGTTACAACTTTGTGTAACAACTTTGTGTTATGAGTTTGTCTACATGAAGAGAGAGAATGTGTTACGACTTTGTGATACAACTTTGTGACACAACTTTGTGTTACAACTTTGTGTAACAACTTTGTGTTACATCTTCTACATGAAGAGAGAGAATGTGTTACGACTTTGTGACACAACTTTGTGTTACGACTTTGTGACACAACTTTGTGTTACGACTTTGTGACACAACTTTGTGTTACGACTTTGTGACACAACTTTGTGTTACGACTTTGTGATACAACTTTGTGTTACAACTTTGTGATACGACTTTGTGTTACATGCAGAGAGAGAAGCTCTCCAACTTGTATAAATACCCCATAATGGAATGAAGCCCGCACTCTTGGGGCATTGTGTTGAGTCTACATTGGTATTCCAAGCATTTGTCTCAAGTGTCCATGCTTCCTTGCACTGCACGTCCAAAAGCATGTCCTAACCTTGCAACCCTTCTCCCCTCTCCTCCAACCCTGCAACCCACCCTCTCCCTCTCCTCCTCCCTCCTCCCTCCTCCTCCTCCTCCTCCTCCTCCTCCCTCCTCCTCCTCCTCCTCTCTCCTCCCTCTCCTTCCTCCTCCTCTCTCCTCCCTCTCCCTCCTCCTCTTCCCTCCTCCTCCTTCCTCCTCTCTCTCTTCCTTCACCCATGCTCTTACACCTTCTTCCTCTCCCACTCCTATGCTTTCCTAAACCCTTAAACTCCATGACCTACGAGGGAGACGAGTTCTCCACCATGTACTCTACTCTGAACCTTGGACCCTCCTTCTAACCCTGAACTCTTTCTAAACCCTGGATCCTCCTTCTGAACCCTTGAACTCTTTCTAAACCCTGGAACCTCCTTCTGAACCCTTAAACTCCTCCTAAACCCTACAACCCCCAATGAAGGCGAAAGCCTTCATTTCCCCAACAACAATGGTTTACGTGCCTTTTACACATGCTTGCATTTTGTTTACTCACCACACTTAAGCCTACGTCTCTCACCGGAACACGACTCGAGGTCCTAAGCTACATATATACTACAACGACAATTCCAATATATCTGTAGGTGACAAAAAGCCTCGGAACCCTGCAACATAGAATACCCAGCTCTTCCTACGAAAGCGGTAGGAAAGAGCCAACAATTAACAAAAGCTTTCAAAACTTTAACTTTCGTAAGCTTTCGTACGTACACTTTGCTCGAATTTAACTATGGAAAGCTTAATAAAATATAGGAATTGGCTATGGCGAATTCAAAGCAAAAAATCCGTGAATTAGAGAGGAAGCTACCGAACTGATTGAGCGTCAGTTGTGTTGTTTGCTTCCAGCTCCATCAACTTCGCAGCTCCGGTGGAGTTCAGCCTTCTTGCCTCAAGAATCTCCGTGCGAGCTGTGGTGAGTAAAACTCTCAGACTCTGAGACTCCTCTCCAATCCGCTTTGGAATGAATAGAAAGTGAATGAGGGAAAGGCATCAATTGAAATGAGAGAAAAGGTCTTGATTTGAAACTACTAAACAATTCAAATTTTGAAATATAGGTCTTCCCGCCATTGTGCCCTTTTGAATTTTGGATATATAGAGTGGCACTTATGCCATTCTCTCCAATATTAAATTTAAATTCAAATTCATATTGATAATTTTAATTTCAATTTGTATTTCAAATTGAAATTATTCTTTTGAAATTGTATTTCAAAACCTAAATTCTAGTTTTTAAATTTTGATTTCAAGTTAAACTTCAATCTCAATTTTGATTTTCATGATTGAATGGCAAATTTAGAGATTGAATTTCTAATTTTAAATGGAGAATGGCATCAGTGCCATTCTCCAAGACCTCATAAGAAGTCCGTGAGAGTGGCACTAGTGCTCTTCCCACCATTGTTCCCTTTTGAATTTGGATATATAGAGTGGCACATATGCCATTCTCTCCAATATTAAATTTAAATTCAAATTCAAATTATTCTGTTTGAAATTGTATCTCAAAACCGAAATTTATATTAGGACATTGCAATGGGAGAATGGCACTGGAGAATAGGAAAATGGAGAATGGCACTAGTGCCATTCTCCCAATGGAATGTCCTAAGTTTTTAGCTTTGTAATAGGAAAATGGAGACTGGCAATAGTGCCATTCTCCAATTGGAAAATGGAGAATGGCACTAGTGCCATTCTCCCATTGGAAAATGGAGAATGGCACCAGTGCCATTCTCCCAATGGAATGTCCTAATTCAAAATGTTGGCTTCACAAAGGTAGAAGGCACCAATTCCATTCTCCCATTGGAATTAGTGGAGTATCAATCTATAGGTTTAGTGCCATTCTCCATTGTAATAGGAAAATGGAGAATGGCACTAGGAATAGGAAAATGGAGAATGGCACTAGTGCCATTCTCCCAATGGAATGTCCCAATGGAATGTCCTAATTCCAAATTTTGGATTCACAATGGAATGTCCTAATTCAAAATTTGTACAAGTGCCATTCTCCCATTGGAAAATGGAGAATGGCACTAGTGCCATTCTCCCAATGGAATGTCCTAACTCAAAATTTTGGATTCACAATGGAATGTCCTAATTCAAAATTGGTACTAGTGCCATTCTCCCATGGAAAATGGAGAATGGCACTAGTGCCATTCTCCCAATGGAATGTCCTAATTCAAAATTTTGGATTCACAATGGAATACCCCTCCTAGAATAGTGGTGCCAATCTCTTATTAGGCCCTAAGAAATGTCATTGAGAAGCCTAAACTCACATGCACAAGGAATCCTAAACTCACATGTGCATTGGCACTACTACTAATGGAGAATGGCAGTGATGCCAATCTCATGCTGGCAACTACATAATGACAATGAGATCATCAAACTCACACTACAGCCAATAAATAATCCTACTAGAGCCAATAAATATAGTGGAATGTCAACCTACAGGTTTAGTTTGTCTAGATTACCACTAGTGGAGAATGGCAGTGATGCCAATCTCATGCTGGCAAATGCATAATGACACTGAGACCATCAAACTCACATGTGTAGAGATCATATGGAATTATGCCAATCTCTATGGAGAATGCCACCAGTAGAGAATGGCAGTGGTGCCAATCTCATACCATGACCTGAAAACATGCACAAGGAATCCTAAACTCACATGTGCATTGGCACTTTTGCCATTATCCTATTGCCATTCTCCGCTAGTGGTAATGTGCATTCTTCTATGTAATGATCACTCACTCTACTATGCAGAGATCATATGGAATTGTGCCAATCTTTGTGGAGAATGCCACCGTCAATCTATAGGTTCAGTCTGTCTAGACTACAACTAGCGAAGAATGGCAGTGGTGCCAATCTCATGCTTGCAACTACATGATGACACTGAGATAATCAAACTCACATGTGGAATGGAATAGGACACCACTCTCCTATCATCACTGGAATACCCCCCCTAGAATAGTAGGGTAAACATTTGTACAAGTGGAGAATGGCAGTGGTGCCAATCTCTTATTAGACCCTAAGAAATGGCATTGAGAAGCCTAAACTCACATGTGCAGAGATCATATGGAATTGTGCCAATCTCTGTGGGGAATGCCACCACTGGAGAATGGCAGTGGTGCCAATCTCATACCATGACCTGAAAACATGCACAAGGAATCCTGAACTACTAGCGGAGAATGGCAGTGGTGCCAATCTCACATGTGCATTCTTCTATGTAGTGATCACTGTCTCCACTGTGTAGAGTTCATATGGAATTTCAATCTATAGGTTTAGTTTGGCTAGATATTCACTAGCGGAGAATGGCAGTGATGCCAAAATCATGCTGGCCCTAAGAAATGGCATTGAGAAGCCTAAACTCACATGTGCATTCTTCTATGTAGTGATCACTGTCTCCGCTCACATGTGGATCGGAATCAGACACCATAATCATTGGAATACGCCTCCTAGAATAGTAGGGTAAACATCTGTACAAGTGGAGAATGGCAGTGGTGCCAATCTCTTATTAGGCCTTAAGAAATGGCATTGAGAAGCCTGTGTCAATCTCTGTGGAGAATGCCACCAGTGGAGAATGGCAGTGGTGCCAATCTCATACCACGACCTGAAAACATGCACAAGGAATGCTAAACTCACATGTGCATTCTTCTATGTAGTTACTGTCTCCGCTGTGGAGAATGCCACCAGTGGAGAACGGCAGTGGTGCCAATCTCATACCATGACCTGCAAACATGCACAAGGAATCCTATACTCACATGTGCATTCTTCTATGGAGTGATCATTGTCTCCGCTGTGTAGAGATCATATGGAATTGTGTCAATCTCTGAGTTCATCAAACTCACATGTGGAATGGAATAGGACACCACTCTCCTATGATCACTGGAATGCCCCTCCTAGAATAGTAGGGTAGACATTTGTACAAGTGGAGAATGGCAGTGGTGCCAATCTCTTGTTAGGCCCTAAGAAATGGCATTGATTTTTGTCTCCGCTGTGCAGAGATCATACGGAATTGTGTCAATCTCTGTGGAGAATGCCACCAGTGGAGAATGCATGTGTTGCCAATCTCATACCATGACCTGAAAACATGCACAAGGAATCCTAAACTCACATGTGCATTCTTCTCTGTAGTGATCACTGTCTCCGCTATGTAGAGACCATATGGAATTGTGTCAATCTCTGAGATCATCAGAGTCACATGTGGATTCTTCTACAAGTGGAGTCTGTCTAGACTTCTACTAGCGGAGAATGGCAGTGGTGCCAATCTCATACCATGACCTGAAAACATGCACAAGGAATGCTAAACTCACATGTGCATTCTTCTATGTAGTGATCACTGTCTCCGCTGTGGAGAATGCCACCAGTGGAGAATGGCAGTGGTGCCAATCTCATACCATGACCTGCAAACATGCACAAGGAATCCTATACTCACATGTGCATTCTTCTATGGAGTGATCACTGTCTCCGCTGTCTAGAGATCATATGGAATTGTGTCAATATCTGAGTTCATCAAACTCACATGTGGAATGGAATAGGACACCACTCTCCTATGATCACTGGAATGCCCCTCCTAGAATAGTAGGGTAGACATTTGTATAAGTGAAGAATGGCAGTGGTGCCAATCTCTTACTAGGCCCTAAGAAATGGCATTGAGAAGCCTAAACTCAGATGTGCATTCTTCTATGTAGTGATTTTTGTCTCCGCTGTGCAGAGATCATATGGAATTGTGTCAATCTCTGTGGAGAATGCCACCAGTGGAGAATGGCAGTGTTGCCAATCTCATACCATGACCTGAAAACATGCACAAGGAATCCTAAACTCACATGTGCATTCTTCTGTGTAGTGATCATTGTCTCCGCTGTGTAGAGACCATATGGAATTGTGTCAATCTCTGAGATCATCAGAGTCACATGTGGATTCTTTCTACAAGTGGAGTCTATCTAGACTACTACTAGCGGAGAATGGCAGTGGTGCCAATCTCACATGTGCATTCTTCTATGTAGTGATCACTGTCTCCGCTGTGTAGAGTTCATATGGAATTTCAATCTATAGGTTTAGTTTGGCTAGATATTCACTAGCGGAGAATGGCAGTGATGCCAAACTCTTGTTAGGCCCTAAGAAATGGCATTGATTTTTGTCTTCGCTGTGCAGAGATCATATGGAATTGTGTCAATCTCTGTGGAGAATGCCACCAGTGGAGAATGGCAGTGTTGCCAATCTCATACCATGACCTGAAAACATGCACAAGGAATCCTAAACTCACATGTGCATTCTTCTGTGTAGTGATCACTGTCTCCGCTGTGTAGAGACCATATGGAATTGTGTCAATCTCTAAGATCATCAGAGTCACATGTGGATTCTTCTACAAGTGGAGTCTGTCTAGACTACTACTAGCGGAGAATGGCAGTGGTGCCAATCTCACATGTGCATTCTTCTATGTAGTGATCACTGTCTCCGCTATGTAGAGTTCATATGGAATTTCAATCTATAGGTTTAGTTTGGCTAGATATTCACTAGCGGAGAATGGCAGTGATGCCAAAATCATGCTGGCCCTAAGAAATGGCATTGAGAAGCCTAAACTCACATGTGCATTCTTCTATGTAGTGATCACTGTCTCCGCTCACATGTGGATCGGAATCAGACACCATGATCATTGGAATACCCCTCCTAGAATACTAGGCTAAACATCTGTACAAGTGGAGAACGGCAGTGGTGCCAATCTCTTATTAGGCCTTAAGAAATGGCATTGAGAAGCCTGTGTCAATCTCTATGGAGAATGCCACCAGTGGAGAATGGCAGTGGTGCCAATCTCATACCATGACCTGAAAACATGCACAAGGAATGCTAAACTCACATGTGCATTCTTCTATGTAGTGATCACTATCTGCGCTGTTGAGAATGCCACCAGTGGAGAATGGCAGTGGTGCCAATCTCATACCATGAATTGCAAACATGCACAAGGAATCCTATACTCACATGTGCATTCTTCTATGGAGTGATCACTGTCTCCGCTGTGTAGAGATCATATGGAATTGTGTCAATCTCTGAGTTCATCAAACTCACATGTGGAATGGAATAGGACACCACTCTCCTATGATCACTGGAATGCCCCTCCTAGAATAGTAGGGTAGACATTTGTACAAGTGGAGAATGGCAGTGGTGCCAATCTCTTACTAGGCCCTAAGAAATGGCATTGATTTTTGTCTCCACTGTGCAGAGATCATATGGAATTGTGTCAATCTGTATGGAGAATGCCACCAGTGGAGAATGCCTGTGTTGCCAATCTCATACCATATGCACAAGGAATCCTAAACTCACATGTGCATTAATCTATGTAGTGATCACTGTCTCCACTGTGTAGAGACCATATGGAATTGTGTCAATCTCTGAGATCATCAGAGTCACATGTGGATTCTTCTACAAGTGGAGTCTGTCTAGACTACTACTAGCGGAGAATGGCAGTGGTGCCAATCTCACATGTGCATTCTTCTATGTACTGATCACTGTCTCCGCTGTGTAGAGTTCATATGGAATTTCAATCTATAGCGGAGAATGGCAGTGATGCCAAACTCATGCTGGCCCTAAGAAATGGCATTGAGAAGCCTAAACTCACATGTGCATTCTTCTATGTAGTGATCACTGTCTCCGCTCACATGTGGATCAGAATCAAACACCATGATCATTGGAATACCCCTCCTAGAATAGTAGGGTAAACATCTATACAAGTGGAGAATGGCAGTGGTGCCAATCTCTTATTAGGCCTTAAGAAATGGCATTGAGAAGCCTGTGTCAATCTCTGTGGAGAATGCCACCAGTGGAGAATGGCAGTGGTGCCAATCTCATACCATGACCTGAAAACATGCACAAGGAATGCTAAACTCACATGTGCATTCTTCTATGTAGTGATCACTGTCTCCGTTGTGGAGAATGCCACTAGTGGAGAATGGCAGTGGTGCCAATCTCATACCATGACCTGCAAATATGCACAAGGAATCCTATACTCACATGTGCATTCTTCTATGGAGTGAGCACTGTCTCCGCTGTGTAGAGATCATATGGAATTGTGTCAATCTCTGAGTTCATCAAACTCACATGTGGAATGGAATAGGACACCACTCTCCTATGATCACTGGAATGCCCCTCCTAGAATAGTAGGGTAGACATTTGTACAAGTGAAGAATGGCAGTGGTGCCAATCTCTTACTAGGCCCTAAGAAATGGCATTGAGAAGCCTAAACTCAGATGTGCATTCTTCTATGTAGTTATTTTTGTCTCCGCTGTGCAGAGATCATATGGAACTGTGTCAATCTCTGTGGAGAATGCCACCAGTGGAGAATGGTAGTGTTGCCAATCTCATACCATGACCTGAAAACATGCACAAGGAATCCTAAACTCACATGTGTATTCTTCTATGTAGTGATCACTGTCTCCGCTGTGTAGAGACCATATGGAATTGTGTCAATCTCTGAGATCATCAGAGTCACATATGGATTCTTCTACAAGTGGAGTCTGTCTAGACTTGTACTAGCGGAGAATGGCAGTGGTGCCAATCTCATACCATGACCTGAAAACATGCACAAGGAATGCTAAACTCACATGTGCATTCTTCTATGTAGTGATCACTGTCTCCACTGTGGAGAATGCCACCAGTGGAGAATGGCAGTGGTGCCAATCTCATACCATGACCTGCAAACATGCACAAGGAATCCTATACTCACATGTGCATTCTTCTATGGAGTGATCACTGTCTCCGCTGTGTAGAGATCATATGGAATTGTGTCAATCTCTGAGTTCATCAAACTCACATGTGGAATGGAATAGGACACCACTCTCCTATGATCACTGGAATGCCCCTCCTAGAATAGTAGGGTAGACATTTGTACAAGTGAAGAATGGCAGTGGTGCCAATCTCTTACTAGGCCCTAAGAAATGGCATTGAGAAGCCTAAACTTAGATGTGCATTCTTCTATGTAGTGATTTTTGTCTCCGCTGTGCAGAGATCATATGGAATTGTGTCAATCTCTGTGGAGAATGCCACCAGTGGAGAATGGCAGTGTCGCCAATCTCATACCATGACCTGAAAACATGCACAAGGAATCCTAAACTCACATGTGCATTCTTCTGTGTAGTGATCATTGTCTCCGCTGTGTAGAGACCATATGGAATTGTGTCAATCTCTGAGATCAGCAGAGTCACATGTGGATTCTTCTACAAGTGGAGTCTGTCTAGACTTCTACTAGCGGAGAATGGCAGTGGTGCCAATCTCACATGTGCATTCTTCTATGTAGTGATCACTGTCTCCGCTGTGTAGAGTTCATATGGAATTTCAATCTATAGGTTTAGTTTGGCTAGATATTCACTAGCGGAGAATGGTAGTGATGCCAAACTCATGCTGGCCCTAAGAAATGGCATTGAGAAGCCTAAACTCACATGTGCATTCTTCTATGTAGTGATCACTGTAGCGGAGAATGGTAGTGATGCCAAACTCATGCTGGCCCTAAGAAATGGCATTGAGAAGCCTAAACTCACATGTGCATTCTTCTATGTAGTGATCACTGTCTCCGCTCACATGTGGATCGGAATCAGACACCATGATCATTGGAATAGTAGGGTAAACATCTGTACAAGTGGAGAATGGCAGTGGTGCCAATCTCTTATTAGGCCTTAAGAAATGGCATTGAGAAGCCTGTGTCAATCTCTGTGGAGAATGGCAGTGGTGCCAATCTCATACCATGACCTGAAAACATGCACAAGGAATTTCTTGGGCATTGACGTGATTAGATCACCAAGTGGGATATGGCTCTTGCAGAGGCAGTATGGATTGGACATGCTGTCCAAATATGGGATGACAGGCTATAAGCCTATTTCAGTTCCTTTGGAGCAGAATGTGAAGCTGAGCGCAGATGCAGGTGAGCTTCTGGAAGACCCTACTATGTACAGACGCATAGTAGGAAGTTTGATTTATATGACTATTACCAGGCCAAATTTGAGCTATGCTGTTGGATTGGTAAGTCAGTTTATGCAAGCTCCAAGGAAACCGCATTTGGATGCAGCTAGACGCATACTTAGGTATGTGAAGTCCACATTGCAGTATGGACTATTTTATGAGACTGGGGTTCAGATACAGTTGCATGGATACACTGATATTGATTGGGCTGGTAGTATTTCTGATAGACGATCTACCAGTGGATATGTGTTCTCTTTTGGGAGTGCTGTAGTCACTTGGAGTAGCAAGAAACAACCTACAGTTGCCTTGTCGAGCACAGAGGCTGAGTACAGGGGTGCAGCAATGGCTGCATGTGAGGTAGCTTGGCTGCATAAGCTACTTTATGATATGCATCAATCTACAGATGGGCCAGTCGTCATTTATTGTGACAACATGAGTAGTATACACTTGGCAAATAACCCAGTCTATCATGCTAGAACAAAGCACATTGAGGTGCATTATCACTATGTGCGGGAGAAGGTTTTACTAGGTCTTATTGATCTAGTTTATGTCAGCACAGAGGATCAAGTAGCTAACATATTCATGAAGGTTGGTACACCGCCCATGAATAATAGTTGGATGATAGCTATCCTTATGTACTCTAGTTCGTGGCTCAGTTAGTATGCCACCTTAGTTAGTTGAGTTTGGTTTGAGACCCACATATAGGGTTCTTCTATTTCTTTGTACTAGAGTTCTTTTGGCTTTCACAACTAAGAAGAGGAAAATTGTTTTCAGCCTCCACCTTTGTGTGTATTCCCCCATTGTCTATGTGAGAAAGCCGCAAGTGAGACTCCTTCTCTCTCTCCCACTATCTTCACATTCTAATGCTCACTTGCCTATGTATCAAAATACCATATAATCTACAATCGCCTTCCTTTCTTTGTAAAAAAATACAAATGCCTTGCAATTTGGTCCACACAAGGAATGAAGAAATCACTATACATGGCACGGAATGCATTTGGAGGAAAACAGAAAGCCAATATATTTAAAAAAGTGTTTCAGTGGTTCTATCAAGGAATACTACAAAGGCTTCAAGCCAAGAAGAAAGTCAATACATCACAGATTAAGCTAGCATTCAGATTGGCTTAAAAGGAAAGAGGCAAATTTTGGAGAACTCAAATGCAGCACAAAGACATACTCAGTGGAGGCACTCAAAGATATTTGTAAACCACAAATGGGTAGATAGAAGCTAAGTGCTAAATCTTATTCATCAATAGGTGTCATTTAATGTTTTTTTTTTTTGCAATGAACAATGACTTGGATCTTTCATTCATAAGGAGGTATTACTTATTGTGTCATTGTATGCAACCATTGAAATATTGAAATGTACATTGTTTTTGTCACGAATACACATAAACATAACTAAGACATTCTAAAATGACAGTGTTCTCACAATTCAACTCTACTTCCATCTTGTAAAATATACAATGCCATACATGCTATTCTTCCAATGGTTTGCCAACTTTGCTTAGAATCCTTCTTGTGACTTTGATTGGAGACCTTTTTTTCTTGAGCTGAGGAGCAACCGAACTCTTCTCATCTTGTGTAAGAGTTATTGTTGTTGTCATAGTTTGCTCTTCATCTGTTTTGTTGTTGGGAAGGGCCACCAAAGAAGGCTCTCGATTCTATATGAGCTTATGCTTTCCATAACCCTCCAAGGCGAGGGGATTCTTTACACCACAAGATAGGGCCCAGACAGTATATGTCAAAAAGTAGCCAGCTCTTGAGCCTTGCTTTCTAGAATAACACCCAAAAATAATTAAAGTAGAGTACTTCTCTATTAGAATGATCTTATCTGTTTGCCAGGATATAGGACGACCACCCAAAACTTTTGACACACTTGAAAAAATAAGTAATAGCAACTCCATTGTTACTACGCAATTTGTGAAAAATCAATATCTTTGTAGCAGATAGAACTTTAATATAATGTGAAAGGCTTGATAGTTTACCAAACCCAGGATTTCTACTTCCAGCTACCCTTAGGAGGAATGTGTCATCTTCAACGTACACCTACCATATGCGAAACACACTCAGATTAAAGACAGACCATTAAATTGCATATCTAAAATCCAAATTCAAGAAAGGTAGGTGGTTTACCTCAATAATCTCATTTTTCTTCAACACATCATCGTTAAACAAGGAGTTACCCATCTCCTCCTTGCCCTCGAAGCTCTGACTCATATCCAAGCTTGTTGTGAGGTTCATTCGTGCTTGTGTTTTCTGGAAGATTGTCTCGTCCACATCTTCATACATTTTAGCTTGCTCAAAACAGATGGACAATTCTTCAGAAGTATTGAATTTTTCCTCCAACTCTAACAAAGGATCATCATCAATCTTTACTTTCTTGTTGACCCTTCAAAACTATGCAATAAGGGCAATTGCATAATCCTCTCTCTCAAATTGAAGAGGCACTGTATGTCATACAACAGCTTGGTGGTTGTCCTCCCTCTCTCCTGGCAATCTCGGCTAGTGCCTGACTCTTAAGCAAAGACCTCTTATTGGCAAGGATAGTGGTAATTTTTGTCTTTGCCCATTTGTCAATGAACTCATGATATTTTGGATTGGGATACCTCCTGCATAAAGTCTTGATGTTATCCTCAGCTAAAGTTTATTTTTGCTTCTTTGAATGGAATAAAGCAATCTTTGTAGTTGTTATGAACTACAGAGCACATGAAGGACATGATGTCCTCCCCCTACACTCAGGGGAGTTATGCCATAGGACCTTCAACAATAAACCGCACAAGTTCAACTATCTGTGACACTGCAAGGTCTTGCAATTCATTTATGAAAAATATGCATGGCTTCTCCCAAGCATGACCGCTCATTGTTATGAAATGCTCCGTATCAATGCCATTGATGTGTGCAAATTTTGTATCATTCTCTGATAGCAGGATATCATAAGAGAAGCTGAATGAAGAACCATCATCTAAACCACCAATTGCTCTACCTTGGGTACTGGACTGCAAGGCCTTTTTCTTAATGTCCATATATTCTCTGTCTCAACAACCTTTGGCATTTTAGCTCTTAGATCCTTTGTTGGTGTGGCATCTACATCCATTGAAGCCAACCACTTTCTAGCCCATGTTTTATCAAGGAGTTGACCTAGGCTAAGTGCTTTCTTCTTATCCACATCAATTGACTTGCCAGCTAACTCATCATCAGATTTCAATAAAAATAATAGTGCCGAGAGAGCAGCCTCACTTTGAATCATTCGGGTGACCACTTCATCTAAGTTGCTATGCTTGCTCTTCTTTCCAAAGAAGCAGTCACCACTTAGGATCTTCTTGCATACTTCTTCTGTTATTGCATCTGGAACAAACCTTAAAGCTCTCCACCAAACAATAGACATCGGTTTCTTTATTTCTTTCCTCTGAGTTGCAATGTGCTCTGGTGCCTCAAAGGATATCTTTCCTGTTTCATATGCTTGGCAAACATCCACGATGCTCTGAAACACTGATTCCTCGCGGACGACAATGCAGGTAACATCCCTGTATCTTGCAACAGCGGTGTTCAAATCCTTTGCCTCAACCTTATTACCTAGTATGCCTTGCGTATTGCTTACAACACCTTTCAAGCATCTATAGAACCGAGTCCTCTTTGTCATGTACTCCGATGTAGGTCTCCTGCCCTTCACTGTTTGTGGCTTTCCACAGCCCATCCATAACTCCCTTGCCTTTATCAAGATCTCAGAAAGAGAAGAGCTTTTTTTCAACCTAAATGGAGCAGAATTCAGCCTCTCTGATTCTAGAATGTACTTCGAGTCATCATTAAATATGCATATATGACAAATGACCCGTTGAAACTTTTCCATCCACTCAATCTGTGGCAAGTTTCCTTTTCTTCCCTCATCAAGGGCGATCGTGTAAGCCTCACAAAAGTGTTGCCCATCAATGGGCTCAAACCTACATCTTTCTAAGAATCTATTCTTTGCCAGCATGTATCTCTTCTCGATGTCAATCCCATATCGGCTTTGATACAAAGCCTCTCCACGAACAAAGTCACTCTTTCTAAAGTTCTCAAAAGCATCAAGAAAGTCCACGCGCTTTTGAAATGTGACATCAGGCAATGTAGGATCATCTTCTTGAAGTCTCTTAAACGCCATAGGACGAAGAGTGATATTAGTGGCAACGGGAGTTCTTGTTTTCCTTGTATCTTCATACAATTTGCGTGCAAATATCTTATCGAGCTTTCTTTGATTTGTGAACAATGAAGCTCGATCAATAAGCATTGTGGCCACGCTGAATTGTGAAAATCCCCAAATGTATCCCTCATCCTCTAGAGGATGTAAGTCCGCCACACTTATAGAAAAGTCTTCGAGACTTGTATCTTCTTCTTGCTGATCTTTCTCTTCATCGCTATCCAATTTTTCACCTGGTTTTAAATAGCCTACACTTGAGCGATCTCCACGTGGAGTAGGAGTTATTTTTGCTCTCTTTCTGGGAATAGCTATAGCACTTGAGTCTACTCCACGATCACTCCTTCTTGTTCCTGTAGTTGCAGCAGTCGATGGCGTAGGTACAGTTGGAGATACTATAGTTACACTTGTTGGAGTTATCGGAGTTACCGCCACAGATATTGACGGTACTTGAGGGTTGTATGTTATAGATGGCATAATTAGTGCCCCTGAAGGTTCAACACCACCACTTGGAAATGCATCCCACATTTTCTTCAATGCTTCTAAGGCATTAAGTAATTCTTGGGATCCCTCAATTGAATCTGGTAATGGTTTCAAGAAGTGCTTTGGAGTAACTCGTAACTTGTAAACCACCTCGTCATTCTTTCCTTGGCACACAATTTCTATCAAATTGTTTTCTTTAATATTGATGTTTGATACCATGCCACCATTTCTTACTACCTCTGCAGAATATTTCGGGCTTGATATGTTCTCTGAAGTGATCACCAAAAAATACTTTGATTTCCGCTCCATAAAATACCAAGCATGTTCAAGGTATTTGAAAGACACCTTGGAACCAAAACTGGAAGCCATGAAAGCTATAGTTTTCTGAAAAACAATCAAAAATAAAAAATGAGAAATACAATGATTTTCAAACTCAAAATATTAAATAAATTTTTAATTAAATATTCTTTTAAGTTTTATTTATTTTTAATTTTTAAAATAAAATGTTTTTTTAAATTATTTTATTTTAATTAGTTAGTTTATTTTAATCACCCCTTGCCCGTCACCTTGCGATGTTCCCCTCCCCGCCCCTTGTCCTTCCACGCCCACCTCTTCCCTCCGCACGCACCTCCCCACGCCCCTTCCCTCCCCACGCACCTCCTTCCCTTCCCCTTGCCCCTCCCCTTGCCCTCGCCCCACACCTGTTGCGCACGCAACAAGTGTCATCTCCCTCGCCCGCCCCCTTGCCCTCCTCGCCTCTCGCCCCCCTCACGCCCCCCTTCCATCCGCCCACCCCTTGCTCTCCCCACCCCCTCCCTTCCCTTCCCCTTGTCCCCTATTGCGCACGCAACAGGTGAGGGGGTGATGCTCCCTCGCCCCCTCCCCTTCCCCCTCCCCTTGCCCACCGCCCGCCCCCTCGCCCTCCTCCCCTTGCCCCTCCTCCCTCGCCCTCGCCCGCTTGCTCGTCCCCCCTCCCCTTCTGCCTCCCCTCGCCCTCGTCCGCCCGCCCTCCCCTCCTCCCCCGTCTCCCTTGCCCCTACCCCCACGCCCTCCGCCTGCCCCCCCTCCCCCTTGCTCCTTCCCCACGCCCCCCCTTCCCTTGCCCCTCCCCTTCCCTCGCCACACGTGTGCCTTCCCTTGGGAAAGGGCAAGGGAAGGGGGGAGCGGGGGGCCGGGCGGGCGGAGGGAAGGGGAGGGGGGCGAGGGGGACCTGTTGCGTGCGCAACAGGTGGGGGGGCATCGCTCCCCCCACACCCCCCCTTCCCTCCGCCCCCCAGCGCGCCCGCCCCCCCCCTTCCCCTCCGCCGTCCCCATGTCCCCCAGCCCCCCTCCCAATGCGCGCGCCCCCCCTTCCCCTCCGCCCTCCCCCGCGTCGACGCAAGGGGGCGGGCGCGAGGGGGGGCGTGGGGAGGGCGGGGGTGTGCGAGGGTTGGGAGGGCGGAGGGGAGGGAAAGGGGGGGCGGAGGGGAGGGCGGGTGGGGGCGGAGGGGAGGGGGGCGGGCACGCGGGGGGGGGGGCGTGGGGACGGCGGGAGGGGGGGTTGGGGGGGCGGAGGGGAGGGAAGGGGAAGGCGGAGGGGAGGGCGGGAGGGATGGGCGGAGGGGAGGGAAGGGGGGGGCGGGCGGGGGGAAGCCCCCCACCTGTTGCGTGCGCAACAGGTGGGGGGCGCGCAACAGGTGGGTGGGGGGGGGGGTCGGCCCCCCCCCCACCCACCTGTTGCGCACGCAACAGGTGGGGGGGGCGCCCTCGCCCCCCTCCCCTTCCCCACACCCCGCCCCCCGTAGCCCAAGGGGTCGGGCGCGCGGGGGGGGCGTGGGGAGGGCGGGAGGGGAGGGGGCGGGCGGGGGGAAGCCCCCCACCTGTTGCGCACGCTGTGCGCAACAGGTGGGGGGGCGCCCTTGCCCCCCCTCCCTCAGCCCCCTGCCCCCCCCCTCCCTCAGCCCCCCGCAGCCCCCCCTCCCGGCGCGCCCGCCCCCCCCTCCGCCCTCGCCACGCCCCCCACCCCCAGCCCCCCCTCCCGGCGCGCCCGCCCCCCCCCTCCCGCCCTCCCCATGCCCCCCCCCCGGCACGCCCGCCCCCTTCCGACGACGGAAGGGGGCGGGCGCGCGGGGGAGGGGGCATGGGGAGGGCGGGAGGGGAGGGGGGGGTTGGGGGGCGGAGGGGAGGAAAGGGGGAGGCGGAGGGGAGGGCGGGAGGGAGGGGCGGAGGGGAGGGAAGGGGGAGGGCGGGAAGGCCGAGGCGTAAGGGAGGGCGGGAGGGAGGGAGGGGCGGAGGGGAGGGCGAAGGGAAGGGGGGGCAGAGGGGTCAACAACAGGGCAGGAGGGGGGGGCGCGGCGGGAGGGCGAGAGGGAGGGAGGGGGGTGGGAAGGGCGGAGGGGAGGGAAGGGGGGCGGAGGGGGGGTGGGGGCGGGGGTAGGGACGACAGGGAGAGGGAGGTTGGAGGGAGCGGGCGGAAGGAAGGGAGGAGCGACGACAAGCGGCAGGGGGAAGGGAAGGAAGGGGACAGAAGGAGGAGGGAGCAGGCAAGGGGAGGGGAAGGGGCCTTGGGGAGGGAGGAGAGGAGAAGGGGGAAGGGAAGGGAGGGGAGAAGCGGGAGGAGAGGGGAAGGGACGGGAAGGGGAGGGGAGAGAGAAAGTTGGAGAAGAGGGAGGGAGGGAGTACCTGAGTGGAGAGGTGGTGTAGCTCCAGGAGAGAGTTGTGAGAGAGAATAAGAGAGTTGTGAGACAGAATGAGGAGAAGTAGAGTTTTATAGGAAATGGATAGCTTTTAGGTCATCAGTTTTTTTTAGTTTTTAAGGTTTTTTTAGTTCTTTTAGGTTCACTATAAGTCCCGGGGGATTCACAGGGGGAAACTTATGATATCACGTGAGTGTACAATAGGGGTTTTTTTTGAAATGAGGCATAAGCTTATACATTAGGGGTGGGGGCCCTTTTTTTCTCCCCAATATTGAATTTAAGCTAGGGGGACCATGTCATATTTAAGAAGGGGGGACATAATATAGGTTACCTTGGGTAACTAGTCCAAACAAATTTGATTTTATGTATGGTTTTAAATAGTCATAGGGAAAGTAACCTAAATTTGCTTATTGTGTAATCTAAATGCTTGAGAGAGAATGTAGATTTAAGGAAAGGGGGGGACATAATGGAATTTTGGTGGTATCTTATAAGCTTAAATAGGGGTGTTTTATTATCCTATGTGGATCTTAAATAGGGGGTTTTCTTGAAGTTCATGCACGCAGGTGACGTCCCCCTTTAATGAAGAGTGAATCCCCCGGGCTATAAGTAGAACATTCTTCATTCTCTCTTTCATTCAAAGATCATTCGTTTACACTCCACGCTTCTCTCCTCTCATCAACCTGTTGTAGGATTCGCAAAAATTTTCAAAATGTTGCAAGAGGTGAGTTGTTGCGTACGCAAGAACTTCTAAGAATCAAGTTTTTATAAATTTGAATTTTTTTTCAAATCCGATCTTTTTCTAAAAAACTTGTGTGTACGCAACAACTTAAAAAACCATTTTAGCATTAAATCTTTTTTTCCATAAATTTTTCTCTTTAACTGAAACTCTCACAACCCCTCCCTACCTATTGCGTACGCAACAACTTCAAAACAAAATTTAACACTCAAACCCTATCTATTGCGTACGCAACAACTTCAAAACAAAATTTAATCATAAATCTCTCAAAAAAACTCATCAACCAAAAAAAAAAATCTATTACAAATTTCTCTCTCAACCTCAAAGCCACTCAAACCTCCCTACCTATTGCGTATGCAACAACTCCAAAACAAAATTCAATCATAAATCTCTCCAAAAAACTCCTTTAAAAAAAAAAAAAATCTATAACACATTTCTCTCTCAACCTCAAAAACACTCAAACCTCCCTACCTATTGCGTACGCAACAACTTCAAAACAAAATTTTATCACAAATCCTCCAAAAAACTCTTCTCACTACACTTTATTACAAATATCTCTATCAACCTCAAAACCACTCAAATGTCTTACCTATTGCGTACGCAACAACTTCAAAACAAAATTCAATCATAAATCTTTTCAAAAAACTCTTCTCACTACACTTTATTAATATAAGAAATCCATTTATAATATTTTTACCCCATAATATAATAAATTAAATTTTTATTAGCTAATGTTAAAATATAATTTTACTAAAAATATATATTATTAATCTATAAATTAATATAAATATTATATAATTATTATATAAATAAATATATAAATACATTAATTTAAGAAAAAAATTGAAAGGAGATCTTCTAGCATATGTGCTTTATATAATACTTAGTCTTAAAACAATGAAGAATTAGTGAATATATTGCTCTTCTATACATTATTAACTTAAAAACTAATATAAATATAAATTAATTATTATATAAATTTAAATAAATATATAAATAATTAATATTATACATTAATAACATTTAAAATTATGTAGATTATATACTAATAACCTTTCAATTTTAAAAAGTAGTCAATAAAAGAATTAAATTAATTTTAAAATTTAAAAAATATTAAAATTTACACACTTACTTTTAGCATGTATGCTTTTATTCCATGTGTATAATACTTGTTAGTTAGTCAAAAAATGAAAAATTAGATAATGTATTTGTAAGGTAGGTATTTAAAACCATAGAATCTAGAAGACTACACTATCATTGCATCCATATCATTTTTTTACTTTAGTAACCATCAGATATCCATGATTCCATGTGTATAATACTTGTTAGTTAGTCGAAAGAATGCAAAATTAGATAATGTATTTGTAAGGTAGGTATTTAAAACCATAGAATCTAGAAGACTACAGTATCATTGCATCCATATCATTTTTTTTACTTTAGCAAGCACCAGATATCCATGGTATCCATGATATGGAATACATATTTCTTAGAATGTCCATGATATGGAATATATATTTCTTCGAATATTTCTTATCAAATACTTTTTCATTTCTTCTCATACACCATGCACTTCTTCCTAATCAGTGTGCATACATCACTTCTTCGAATCGGTGTGCTTTTAGCCTATGTACTTGTTCCTAATCAGTAGGATACTTTGAGTAGGTAGGCTTGTAACTACTTAAAGTAAAGCCTTTGCAAAGGATCGTACCTTTTGATACACCATGCAGCATGAATGTAAAAAAATATGAATCGGTGTGCTTTTAGCCTATGTGCTTGTCCCTAATTAGTAGGATACTTTGACTAGGTAGACTTATACTTACTTAAAGTAAAGCCTTTGCAATGTATCATACCTATAAACAAAACACTTTGGAAAGCATATAACATATAGTCTATATATATCTAAACTAAATACTTTAGAATGCATATTTTATATAGTCTATATATCTTAAATCTTACACCCTAAATCTTAAATCCTAAAGTTTCCTAAATCTTAGGTTATATAATCTAAGCTCTTAAACTTATATAATAGTTATAATTCCTAAACCTTAAATCCTAATCCCTATAACTTAAATTCTAAAACCTAATTTTCAATTCTAAACCCTAGATTCTACACTCTAAGCTCATGATCTTATATACTAAACCTTAAAACCTAAATCCTAAACCCTAAAACAATAATCATAAATGAATACAAGCTGATAATTGTTGGAGAGAGAACAAGAATAAATATATATTTGCTTTATGCTCTATGTTGGTTGGTTTGAAAATATTTGAAGAAGTGGAAGTTGGCTTTCTTCTTGTCGGCCATACACATGAAGACATAGATCAAATCTTCAGTGTTATCTCTGGTGAGTTGAAGGCAATGGATGTTTTGACAATGGAGGATATGCTATTTCGAATTGGGAAAAAAATTGGAGGCAAAATATATGATGGACACATACTTTTCAGAGATATAGCCTGAATTTGTAAGAACCTTTATTGCATATTGTTTAAGAAGTTCCAAATTCAATGCATTGGTACAAAAAAGATTGAAAAAATACTTTTTTTAAATTGCAGATGAAAGAGGATAGTTTTTGCTCTAAATATGTAAATAGCTTCAGAGCAAAGAAAAATTTGAAGCTGTTAGAGGTCTCTTCCCCTTCTCCAACACAAGACTGAACATTCCAAATAGGAGAGGGCTCAAAAGTCCTTGAAGATCTCTGGGTTGAACAAGAGGTTGAGGAGGCCAACAAAAATGTCCTTGTTGCTTGAAATCTAGAAGATATTCAAGAAGGTGTTGCTATTGATGACCTGCAGGAACAATTATCAAAGGATGTGGAAGGAGAAGCTGCAGTTGATCCTTTTCAAGAAAAGCTACCAAAAAAACCTGAGCCCATGCACGAGGAGGCAAAGACATCAAAGCAGCACAAGCCCGAGCCCATGCACGAGGAGGCAGAGACATCAAAGCAACACAACATCCTGAGTCGAGCGAAAGAAGTACGATTGCAACAGGCCGAGATCTCAAGCCCACGGAGGAATCAAGTCATCAGAAGGATGTACAGCAGTAGCTGCTTGACCAGTATGTGGAAGAAGCTAAAGACAACTCTTCTCAGAAGGAGTCTCCACTGCACAAAATTCAAGAGAGAGATTCTGAGCAACAATAGAAAAACACATGATACTTGTACTCATTTTGTATTAATACATCACACATGTCAACTCTCTTTTTTTTGAATTGCAAGTAATACCTGGAGTCAATAGCTTTAAATTATTTGAATTGTTCTATTTACAATGTCCTTGCATTGAATTTCGCTTTCGCTCCTTTGCAGTATCTGCAAAAAGAATTTTTTTGCAATATCATAACCTTAGAAGTGATAGATGAATGTATTATGCAAATGTAAAGAGAATAGATTTAGGAGGAACAGAGGGTGGAAACCAACTTACTTTCTTGTTGTTCAAAATGAATGAAAATTCTTTGTGGATATTGTTCTGAGTCTCCATAATAATGTCATTGCATAACTAAAGAGAGTGCAACATTGTCCCAGTGAGATGGATGTTAGAAGGATGTCATTCTCAATAACATTTATTTCAATTATTGGACCTAAAGACCTCTCATCTTGGTCCATTTCCACAAGTTTTGTGCCTATCATTCTGCCGCGTTTACACTAAAAAGAGAAAATAAAGTTTTGTGAGGCAATCATGTACTTGATGTTGATGGAGTTATGAGCAACCTTACAATACACATTGTTGGCCACCATTCTATCCCAACCATTATCCAAAAATTTTGGAATTGGAATTTCATCATATCCTTTTGCTCTTAAAGTCAACATTGACTTACAAACTTTAATTGGATAATCTAGAAAAGTTCTACAAAAAGTGTAAGTGGCATGAAAACATTGGTTTTGGCTATCCTGGTAGCAATATTTGGTTTCAGGGAATGTTGTACTTCTGAAAATAGTTTGGCTCTATATGATTCTATGATGCTACCATCAGGGACTGGCCAATCAACAGTATTCCATGTTGGGAGATCTTGCTTTTTTAATAAACCATATGAGTGAGCGTTGTCCATCAATTGATAAAAGTGATCATTAAAAAAATATACCCGATTCAGCCAGCTTTCTTGATTTTCTACCTTTGTACTGTAGCTCCCCAATAGCACCATGTAAAGCATCAAAGAATCCCAATATGCACTCCATTGGTTGCCACTCTTCGTATGATAAGCAATATATATTTGAACCAAAACAAAGATACTATCTGTCATAGAAAGCAAAAGTTCTTTCGTTTCAACTATTTCATTATACAAATACACTTACAATTGGGTCTATGGTGTGGAAGATAAGCAGGATAATCTCGCAACACAAGTTCTCGATGCATGTAGACATGTTGTATCTGAACCTCTCTCATGCATTTTGTGCCTTCTTTTTTGACTCTGAAATCTTTCAATCTACCATTCCAAGAACCTAAAAAAGTGTTAGTTGATTGTTGCTTTCTCCGCTTGTTGGGTTGGATTAGCACCTAGGCTCTTTTCGCCACTGCCATCCTTTTCCAGCTACCGTCTCCATGGTCAGAGTATTGGAAACTTATACACATGAGATCAGTGAGACAGGTCTTCGTGGCAAAGAGATACTTTGTACATCCACATCTTTGCCAAGTAGAGCGACAGACCTTTTCCTAGTGGCATGACCATAGTTTTTGGTTACCATCTGAAATCCTCACTCTAATAAATGCGAAGTCAAAGAAACACACATCAAAATAGTCATACATTATACTTTATCACTTTGAAGTATTTTGCCCAAAGTAATCGACGTTAAAAAAAATTGAATGAAACTGAGAACAAGCGAATAAAAGGTGAAAGGAGCTTATTGTCTTGAAAGTTTAAGAGCATCACAACAACAGTAATGCAAGGAGGAATTCTTGTCGAAGAGAGAATGGAATGGCTCATGGTAGCGAAAGTAGAGGAATTATTGTTGAAGAGAGAATGGCGCCTGAGAACAAGAGAAAGTGGATGGTTGTTTTGGGTCACCATGCGGGAAGGTTTCAAAATGGAGCTCTGTTTTGATTTTGGGTCCACATCTCTTGATAGGGACAGGAAAACCGTAAAAGAATTTAAAAAAAATCTTCTCATTAATGCCACACGCTTGTAGCAACATAAAGTACTAGTTTTTTCATATTTTTGCCTTTTTTTTGTTGAATTTCTACGTTATGTTGGCCTTCTCGTCATTGGTTGAGAGACATTTTCCCCAAACCCTAAAAGGCCCCAAAATGAGCTCCCTTTTTTCCTAATGTTGCAGAGCTATTTGTAACGAGCCTCTCTGTTCTTCAAGATGCTTTCACATCGTTGTTGCTGGCTCCTTCTCCGTGATGCCCCCATCTGTTCTTACATCTTCAAGCCTATCCTGGAGCTCCTTGATGCACTTCTTTTCTTCTTCTCTTCTATTCCTTTCCATGTCGACCAGTTTTGCAGCGGCCTTAGCTTGCTCTCGTGCCTACAAGGCCCTCGCTTCTACCTCCTCTACCTTGGCTTCTACACCCTCTCTGAGAATTTTCTCAAGTTGCGCTGCTTTTATTGCATCAGTTGCTTTCTCTTGTAGAAAAGTCACCTTTTGAGACATCTTCTTATCATATTGCTCAAAAATCCCTTTGAGGGTAGCTGTCATCAGGTGCATTGCAACTCCAATGAACTGAGATGACAATTTGGATTTGCCATCCACACAATTCTTTGAGTTGGTTATCACACTCTTGGAGATCTCCCTTGAGAAAGAGACATCATGTCCTTTCAGTTGCTCTACCGCTGCTTAAACTTGCCAGATTTTCATGGTTCTCGTATTAGGAAAGAAGTGAATTATCTTCTTTAGCACATCTTGGAGGTCTATTGGCAAGCTAGAAAGCTTGACTCCACCATCTTTACTAATCTGAGTGTTGGGGTTACATCTAGAATATCCTGTCTCTTCCACTACTTCTCCAAGAAGTGTGCTTGCAAATTGCCTCCAGGAATGCCTACCACATTTTCAATCATGCTTTCAATGATGGTAATCTTCTGACCTTGACAGACTATTTGTCCCTCCTTCACGTTCACCTCCTATACCAACCTAAGAAGTTATTGAGAGCATCCAAATTGGTCTTTTAAAGAGCGAGTGAGGAGCTCCCAAATGTCACAATTTCAAGATTAGGGGAGGAGAGGCTCTCACAATGTGCTATAGGAGGGGAGAAAAGATTGTGTGAGGAGCTCCCAGACTGTGCAGAGGAGGAGGAAAGATTATATGAGGGCCTTTCAAAATGTGCAGACATGTTTTGGAGCTTGTTGTGTTAGAGGGGATCCATTATGAGATGGGATATGATTTGTAGGAAGAGTGCAAGGGAGAAAGAAATGGTCGAGAGGGATATAAGATGAAACAGTGAAGGAAATGGAATAGTGGAGGCTTAAGTTTGCAGTCCGAGTGCAAGAGAGAAAGAAATGATTGAGAGGGATAGAAGACAAAGCAATGAAGGGAATGGAATAGCAGAGGCTTAACTTTGTAGCCCGACTACAAATAACTATCAAGGTGAGAGCCACAATGGTGGTTGGCTTGAATTTTGATTAATTCAAGGTGGCAGTACTACCTTGCATGGTAATAAGTGATTAGAGGTGATTAGGCTTCATGATTTACATCTGGGGTAACTACTACCATCTTTCGTTGGTGGGCCAATTGCCGTACATCTTCACTTTCTTACTCAATTTGGTCCTGATATTCATCATACTTATTGCCTGCTTGGGACCTACCATTTGAAATCTTTAAAAAAAATTTGAGATGAAACTTGAACATGGGCGACATAACTCTTTGAAAATCCATCATGAAGTTGTTGCTGACTGTGAGCTTTAATTCTTTACACTATCTAACCTATGTTGCACTCATATTTGAATGTTGATAAGAAATGAAGAAGTCCGGGACCTAGGCCTATCTTAAGAAGACCTTTCACCTATCTCCATAGCTTATACTACCCGAATGATTGGAGTCTCTGAACTTCCAAGCAATGTTCACATAAAACATTTTTCTTCACAAATGTGAAAAATCTTCAAGTTCAAAATGTTGAAGGCTTTTATTGAAACTTGCAGGGTTTTAAGCAAAAAATATGACTGAAATGCCTTGAAATTCAGAGGTTTTAAAACCTTCAGTTGTCAAAAATTCAAAGGTTAAAATTTCCAATGCACTCGACATTAAACCTCGAGTTTTTACCCAGGGTTTTTGCGAACACACAGACCTCGATTTGCGCACGCAAGTGTTCAATGAGCAACGCAAACCCGAGTTTCTCACGTGGGTGCTCCGGGAAGAGGGCTTCGAGAGTTTCAAAATGTCAAAATTTTGGATTCAAGAAAGGGGGGGGGCCCGGCAGGGGCCCAGTGCTAGAAAAAAAACTTTTTCCCAACCAATCTAATTAAGGGACAATCTCCAAGTCAGCCGGTTTTTTAGTCTCAAAACATACGCATTTACCGGTCTTTAAACTAAAATATTCAAAATCTCAGCTGGGATTTTAAAGGCACACCAAAATTTTAGTCGGGGTTTCCCAGATTTAGCTGGTGCAAAATACACTAGCACTTGGGGCGGGGGGGGCTTCAAAAACGAGGGGAACGAGAGGGGGGGGTGAGAGTCGTGGATGAGGGATCGGACGGCGGAGGGAGGGAGAAGGAAGAGAGCCGTTAGATGGGGGGGAGGGAGGGATCGGACGGCAGAGAAGGGGCCAAAAAAAAGGAAGCATTATTGAGAAGAAAGAAGTCATGGTCTTCGTCATCATCTTCTTTCTTTCTTTCTTTTCTTTTCTTTTTGTTGTTGAGCTTTGCAAGCTTTTCTCTGTCTCTCTGTTTCTGTTGCTCTGTTTATTGGCTATGGCGATGGCTTCCCACTCTCCATCCTCATCCTCCCCCCCCCCCCCCCTCCCCTCCTTGATCTCTCTCCCCATTCAGTAACCAAGCTGGAAAGGATTGAAGACTGTTTTGTTGGCCTTTGAGATTTTATCCAATTTTGTAGGCGAAACGGGATCATCGTTAGCCTTGGCCGAAGAATCATCACCTTCTCCTCCACTCTTTCAAGGTGAGTCCATCCTTTTCCTTTTCTGTTGCTCTTTCCTTTCCCGGCTTTGCAAAATTTTGCATGGACTTGCTTCTTCTGCCCTTTCCCCTTACTTTCTTTTTTGCCTGGAATTCCCTCGTCCTGTTCATGAGCAAACGCTTTCATCACTTCTCTCAGTGTATTGCTGTCGTAACTCGAAAATAACTTAGTTGGAGCGCACGGAGTTTGTAGAATTGTTTAGCCGCGCACAAGTCGTGTCAAGCACCCCGTCGTCGAACCAAGTGGATTCTCTGAGCTGCACTTTGTCTTTTGTCCTGCAGTGACACAAAGGAGTGGTCTGTTGCTTAAGGCACCCGTGTGCTTGTGAACAATTTGGCAGATCGCCTCGCAGTTTGTGCATTCGTCTGTCGGGGAAGAATTGCTTCCTTTTGCTTCGCTTATGCTCCCCTGAATTTACAGTCATCCGATGCCTATATGAAGCTTTTTAGCCTAGCATTCATTCAACGGAACAGTATTGGGAGCAGGTAGCATTGGATGGTTCAAATGTTTGTTCAAACAGGGCAGCATCCAGTGAAGCAAGTGTATGTCCATGAAAACTTCAAAGGAATTTGTCAGCCCCATCCTTGAGGTTGCCTCTGATGATTCCTCAAGTTTGAATCGCAGGTCAATGAGCCTGAACACAGAAGCTTGGAAGGCAAAATGGAGAGTTGAACAAGGTTTCACGCCAGAATTGCTGACGGGAGTTTCTTTTTGTGCTGTCAAGGCAGTCATGACGATACCTACTGCAAATATGACGAAACAGCAGCGAAGGGAGCTCAGGAAAATGCTCAGGGAGGAGCTGAATAAAGTGCAGGGTTTATCGTTAAAGCTTGAAGCAAGAGAAATGCAACTTAAAAGGCAATCTCAGTCAACAGGCGTGTACCCAACGCTCAGCGACGCCCAATTTTCTGGAAATGATGTCAGAAGTTCTAGCGGTAAGGAGGTTACGTCTCAGTTGATCTTAGCTTCTCCTGGATTAAGTCAACGCGATGCTGGGCTACTCAAGCAGCGATCTTTCAGAGCAAGTGATAGTACCGCAAGTGAAGCTGACCTCTCTCACCATAAACGCACACCCAAAGCAAATCAGACGTACCACAGCTCTGATTTTGTTATAGGGAAGGAAAAGATTTCCTCCCCTTTGAACTCAACGCTCAAGCCTGCCATTTGTAGCAAGCGGAAAGCCCCAAGGGTGGATGGGAAGGATCCTAAGCGTAAGCCAGTAGAAATGCAGAGTAAACAGAATTTCGAATTGCTGGTACAATGTAAAAGTATACTTCAAAAGTTAATGGGCCATAAAGATGGATGGGTCTTCAACCATCCTGTTGATGCAGCAAAGCTAGGCCTGCCTGATTATCACTTGGTTATAAAGGAACCTATGGACCTTGGGACTATCAAGGCTAAGCTTGATAGGAAAGAGTATAACACACCCCTAGATTTTGCTAAGGATGTGAGGTTAACGTTTAATAATGCTATGACTTACAACCCACCTGGGAATGATGTACACCAAATGGCAGATGACCTGAAGCATTTGTTCGAAGAAAACTGGAAAGTCATCAATGAAAAGCTGGAGAAGACAGATGGTGAAGGTGAGTTAGAGGTCTTGAATAAACCTTTATATCAGCTATCGGAAGCTCCTCGTGCTTTGGTAGAGATTGAGGAAGTTATTGATCAGTCTCAGCCTAAATCTAGCAAGAAGAAGACACTCAGCAATAACTCTGCGGTGGCTAAACCTAAAGCCCTGTGTAAACCAAAGCCTCCAGCTAAACCTAAAGCTCCAGCCAAACCCAAGTCTGCAACCAAACCTCAAGCCAAGGGTAAGCCAAAAAGGCAAATGACCTTTCAAGAAAAGGCACAGTTAAGTCACAGTTTGTCGCTAGTTCCTTCCCACATGCTGGATTATGCCTTGAACTTGATGAAGGAAAGAAATCCTAATATGAGTCAAAAGGATGATGAGATAGAGGTTGAAATAGATTCATTTGACAATGAGACACTCTGGGAACTAGATCGCTACATCAAAAACTGCCTCAAGACTGTTGAGAAGAGCAAAAAGGCAGAGGGACAGAAAGGCCAGGTAAGCAGAGAAAGTGTTGCCTAGTTGTTCTTAGGTGATTTGTATAGAATGATGTTTTCGAAATTTGCCTAGATCAGTGGACTCTGTATGACTGATTCATATTGTGTCTTTTCATATTACAGCCTGACGGAAACAACATAGCTCAGAACTCAAACAAGAAACAGAAGGGTATATGCTCTCATCCTTTGAAAAGTGAAATGACTTATAAAAAACCCTACTTTCTGAAATACTTGTCTTTTTGCAGGAATTCTACCCTTGTTAGCCTCTATCTCATGCGAAAGACTACTAAGGAAGTTGAAAAGCTCTTATTGTTTCAGGTGAACTTTGTGAAGAAGATATAGACATTGTAGATGACGTACCCCACTTGAGTCCTCCTGGAATTGTGGTCCATAAACACACTGGCAATGGAAGCAGATCGGTTAGTTCAGGCAGTTCAAGCACCGACTCAGGATCATCTGGTGGTCAGTGGCTATAATTGGGCAGAAGCTTTCTGTGTTATGGTCTATGGATTCAACCTTATTTTGTGCACTGTCTTTTATTTTTAGCATCAACTTACTGTTTTCAGTTCTAGTAAGTTTAGTTTTTAAAAATTCATTTTCCTTCTTGGTGAACCTTGTTGCAGATTCGGATTCTGGAAGCTCTTCAGCTAGTGAAAGTGACGCAGATGATAATCTAATGTGCTGACATGAGGCGATACAATTGCAGAGGCGCCTGCAACTTTCTATGTATCTTGTTGCCAACAGATGCCATTTAGGATTTGCCTAAGTATGGGTATATCCATGGGAAAGTATGACATTCATGGTAGGTGGGCTGTTATACTGCGTGCAGGTTTAGGTCTAATGTGTTTTCACAAAGTCTAGTCGTTTTGTACAGATGTTAATTTCTCTGATTCTGGTTTTAAGTATGGAGATGACATTTTTTTATTTCGGCTCAAAATTGAGTGTTTTCAATGCAAGCTCCAAGTGAAGTCTAAGTGGTGGGTCATTGTGTGACACATTTGGATTTGGTTTTTCCTCTCGCTCTTGATTTCCATTGCATTTGATCTCCTTTTTGCTGTCATTCAATTTTGGGATTTCATAGGTTAGTAAGCACTGAGTTTACTTAAGAGATTGTGGAATCTTTTGAAACCTAGATGACAGCTGATCCTTGGCTACTGATGAGAATGTAAGCCTAGCTTTGCTTACTAAGGTTTTTTTAATTTTCATTTTTCTCTTCCACTCTTAGTTTTGATTTATGTCTCTTACAAACCTGCTTCTTTTCCTCTCTCTTTTTTTTGTTTTATGAAACATTCAAATTTGTAAGATTCGATATATTCTAGTCTATATAGTGGTTTTCCCTCCCTTCTTTGTTTGTTTGATTTGAAGTGCGGACTCAGCGTAGGGACCTTTGATGTAAGTTTGAGTGGCGCACTTACATGTTTCTGTTGCAGTTGCATTGCAGATATAATGGCAGCTTTCTGAGTCATGGGTCTGGTCATTCATACAAATTTGGAATTTATTGTGAGGAGACTTGAAGATTAATATTTTTCCCAAACAGATGCGACGTTGAGTAATCAATACTAGAGAGGCAGGTACTAGATAGTATTTGCTCAATTTGCGTATTGGGCAAAAGGGGCGAGGCAAACCCATTGCATGCTCAGGAGATCAGCTTACCTATATGTCAAATTAAATGGTTTGGTCTAACTGGAAAATTGAATATGTTTTGCAAACTAAAAATTTGTCTTGTGACTAGCTACCTGCATGATCGTTTTGGGTATGTTGATCAATCAATAGTTCTGTCTAAACTCTACTGTGTTATATATTACCCTGATGGATTGCATGCTCAGGAGATCAGCTTACCTATATGTCAAATTAAATGGTTTGGTCTAACTGGAAAATTGAATATGTTTTCGCAAACTAAAAATTTGTCTCGTGACTAGCTACCTGCATGATCGTTTTGGGTACGTTGATCAATCAATAGTTCTCTGTCTAAACTCTACTGTGTTATATATTACCTTGATGGATTGTTCATTTGACGTATCAGGTAGAAGAATTACTGTCTTTGATTTGCAGTTGCTGGAAGATATAGGCTTGTAGATGGATATATTATAATGGACTTTGGGACTTTAGTCTTTCATTAGCACTTCTTGCAGGTGAGTTTTTAATGGGGACACATTTCCAAACTTCTCGCATATTGCAAACATGCCCTTAAAAACAGCTTCTACCTGCTAACTACGTGTGGACCCACCAAGTGCTTGAGGAGGCTTCGGGCTTTGATGCTTTTGTGAGTGCCCATTGTGGTTTTGCATGTGTGTGTGTGTGTGTGAGAGAGAGAGAGAGAGAGAGAGAGAGAGAGAGGACCCATTAAGATATGTGGGTATCTTTTTTTTTGACATTAAATGTCATCTAATACATTCTAAAACCTAGCTTGACGTTCAATGTAGTACTTTCAGATACCTATCAAGCTGCATAACTGGCTGATTGAGCAAACTAACCCTAAATTTGGTTTTAATTTTGAGACATTGGAATTCTTCTTAATTTTCAAGCTCTTGATTGTCCACATAACAATTTCAGACATCTAAGAAGTGATTTATCTTTTTATTTGTTATGTGCAAATCATGGGACCTTTTCTAGAGGCATTGTCTTACGACTTGAAATGTCTTCATGGTCGCCTTAGCTAGCATATATCATTCAAAGCTAATTTGCTTTAGGTGCCATTTTTCCTTGTGAACAAGGGAGCAAAATTCTCCAAGTAGCATGCTTGTATTCTTGCATTCCTTCATCTCTATGTGCTTGGCTTAGCTCGTCTCCCATGCTTGGTAGCCATGGAGAGGGTTAACTCCAAAAGACTATCACCATAGTTATTTTGAAGATCTAAATTTGATAGGTATATAAGAGGAGACAATTGCTTGGATGTTGTTGATTTCCATATTCCATGGCCTACCGTGTATGATCTTTCACATTAGTTTTTGCTATCAAAATTCACAAACTAGAATAAGAGTATTATTTGAAGTTTCATCATTACTTTGCTAGGTGTAACTTATGATTTGCTTAGTTGTGATGATGCATAATTTGCAATATGATTTTGTGTCTCTCATTTTGCACAATGAAAGAGGATATTTGTTTTGTAGAATTGCAGAGCCCTTAATTGATTGGATGGCAAATGAATGAGTTGAAAAGGGATCCTTCGTAATTGAGCTTGAAAACATTGTATGAAACCCTTTCTTTAGAGATTGTTGCTAGGATTTTGCTTGTGGCAAGCCTGACCCAAGTAACAGAAAAACAATGTCCATGATTTCAAAAGGGAAGGGTGTAAGGGTGGCCATTCCAAGGTGCACAATTCTTGAAATACCAAGAAGGGTTGTAAGGATGAAGCAAGGTTGTACTTAAGAAGGGTTGAGGAGTTAAAATGAATCAAATTTAGGGAAGCTAGTAGGGCGACACTTGCACCAAGTTGCAGGTGGTTGTCGTTTTTTCAAGTAGATGAAATGGTGCAGATGCAAGATGAAGGGTGAGGGGAAACGGATGTAAAGATGCAAGAGAGCGGAGCTTTGATACCAATGTAGCGAACATGATTTGGTGAAGGGCCAAAGATGGGAAAATGGGGAAGAAGGTAAGGGACGTGGAGGAGAGAGATAGGAGGGAAAGGAGTAGAGGGAGAGGAAGAGAGAGAAAAAAGTAGTGAGGGGAAGGAAGATAGAGAGAGATTGGGAGAAAGAAAGATATATTAACATCTTTAGAAGCCCTAGTGGGACTATGAGACAAAGCACACACATCAAAAGGGTAAACACCAAACATCAATTATAGACTGAGTGTCTCTTGGGAGTGCATATAACCACTTCCAAAGTTATTATAGATAAACTACATTATATTAGGTGAGATAGTCAGCCTGTATTGCATCAATGAAGACTGAGAGTCCTTGGGTTTGGATTTAAAATCTTTGATAAGTGCTTTTCCATCTTTGTAGACACCCCATTTCCCTTCTTTGCGAGTGTCCTTTACTTTGTTCAATTCTATGGACTTCATTTGGAGCTGAATCGGGGTGAGCTCCTCTGAGATACATACCTTGGTGCCTCTCAACTTATTCTTTTGCATGAGAATCTTGATTCTTGCTTTATTGTCATTGAGTACCATGTTAGCTTGTGTCCCAATAGGAGCCACAATGGTTATATCCTTTAAGTCCCATTCAATCTAAGGGGTTGTTGCTATAATATTATCAATTCTTTTTACCAGGCTACCTTCATGCCAATCTTTAGGTAATTCTCCAATGCATAGACATTGAGCATTAGCCACCCTTTTTTCTTGTTCTTGCACCTCTCCATATACTTCACTTTTGTTGATTTTTTCTATTTTTCAAAGCTACTTGAAGTTAGCATTATGTCACTTTTTGCAATTTGCAACATAAGAAAATAGTATGTTCATATCAAATCTTTGCAATTAGAAAGATCTTAATTTGCAAAATTTTTATGTCTATGACATAGGGAATGTCAACTATGTTTCCATTTGCTGCCATTTGTAACATAATAAACACTTGTATATTAAATTATTGCCACTTTAACGTGAAAAATGGTGATTTTTATGTCATCTTTTGCCATTTCAAATATAATAAATGGCATCTTTTATGTCACCTTTTGCCATTTCAAACAAAATAAATGGCAACTTTTATGGTATATGTTTGCCATTCCTTTAATATTTGATCTCAAATGTAGTGCCATTTCATACTTGCAAAACTATATGGCACTTTTTATGTAAAAATTGCAAAACTATATGGCGCTTTTAGTTGCCATTTCATACATAAAAATGGTGGAAAAATATGGCACTTTTGGTTGCCATTTTAGACGTAAAAATTGTAACAATATATGGCAATTTTGGTCATCATTTCCAAAAGATGAAAACAAGGTAAATGCAGCCCCGACCATGGAAATGATGATTGATGGGCATGGTACTTTGCACAAGACTATAATTATATGATATGGAGACCTTTGCAACGTTCCATCCCAATTGAAGACTCACATGTCTAAATGAGGCACCCCAACACGTGTATGTCGGGTGGTGAAAAACAAGGAAAAATGCATCATCACCCCCATTCCATCTTGAGTCTCACTTGAGAGCTCTCCTTCCTGTTGTGATAATCCCTAACCTAGACTTGGAGCCCGAGGAGCATACTATTAACCTAGCTGAGGAGCTAGTTGATAGCGAGGTCATCTTATCATCATATGCGACTCGTGCATATCCATCCTCCACCTATAATCCAGATGAGGCAGCAACCAAGCCACACCTCGCTTCGGTTGATCCAATCAGGATTGAGGATGAGGAATACCTTACCCTATTGGAAGTAATGGAAGAAACCGGTCTCTGAGAGGATGAGGTGCCACATGTTGGCTCTCAAATGACACCTTTGATGATGTTAAAGTGGTTGGTATTTTCCCCCTATAAATTGCCATGCCCATTGGAGGCTTGCATGTCAGAATGAGACACATCGATGCATGTTTTTTGACCCTTTGTGCATCATAGGCCATGAAAAAACAAGGAAAAATGCATCCCCGACCGTGCAAATGATATACAATGGGCAAAATACTTTGCACATGCCTTAAAGTGGATGATAATGAGTTCCATCCAAAGTATCATCCCCATTGCAAACTCTCACATCCGAGTAAGGCACCCTAATGCAAGTTTTTTGAGACTTGTGCATGACGGGTGGTAAAAAACAAAGAAAAAATGCATGCCTCTCGATGCAAACAATATTCAATTGGCATGATACTTTTTACAAGCCTTAAGTAGGGCGATTTTGAGACTTTTACATGGTATTGTTTGTTGAGATATTGAGCTCCACTCGTGATATGCCAGGGTGACTGTTGTGCATTTATGTCACCGACTTGTTAGCTATAGATGCGGTTGGTACACCGCCCATGAATAATAGCTGGATGACAGCTATCTTTATGTACTCTAGTTAGTGGCTCAATTAGTATGCCACCTTAGTTAGCTGAGTTTGGTTTGAGACCCACATATAGGGTTCACCTATTCTTTTGTACTCAAAGTTCTTTTGGCTTTCACAACTAAGAAGAGGAAAACTGTTTTCAGCCTCCACCTTTGTGTATATTCCCCCATTGTGTATGTGAGAAAGCTGCAAGTGAGACTCCTTTCTTCTCTCCCACTCTCTTTACCTTGTTTCCATTAAAGACTCGCATGTTCGAATGATGTACCCCAATGCGTGTTTTTTGACCCTTGTGCGTGATGCGTCGTGAAAAACAAGAAGAATTCATCCTTGACCATGTAAAAAATATCTGATGGAAAAAATACTTTACATGGACATAATAAAGATGAGAATAAGGCTCAGGAAAAGTATCATGTCCATCAGAGACTTGCACGTCCGAATGGGGCATCCCGATGTGTGTTTTTTGACCCTTGTACATGACGAGTGGTGAAAAACAAGGAAAAATACATCCTTGACCATGTAAAATATATCCAATGGGAGAAATAATTTACAAGGTCCCTAAGATGGGTGAGATTAATGATCATGCAAAGTATCATGTCCATCGGAGACTCGCACATCCGAATGAGGCATCTTGATGTGTGCTTTTTGACCCTTTTGCATGACAGGTGGTGATGTGAATAACAAGGAAAAATGCATCCTTGGCATGCAAATGGTATCTAATGGGAAAAATAATTTAATTTGCATTTGAATTGGATGAGATCAGGGCCCACAAAAAGTATTGTTGCCATGCAAATGATACTAAATGCATGTTTTTTAACCCTTGTGTATGATGGGTGGTGAAGAAATAAGAAAATATATGTCCCTGACCATGCAAATGATATACGATGGGCATGATACTTTTCATAGGCCTTAAAGTGGGTGATATTAAAGTCCTTGCAAACTATTATTCCCATCAGATACTTGCATGTCTGAATGAGGCACCTTGATGCATGTTTTTTGACCCTTATGTATGATGATGAGTGGTAAAAGACAAGGAAAAATGCAACCCCATGCATGCAAATGATACTAGAAAGGATAATACTTTGCTTGAGACTTAAATTGGGTGGTATTAAGAACCTCTCAAAGGATCATTCTCATCAAAAACTTGCACGTGGAATGAGACACACCCCGATGGAAGCGTTTTTACCCTTGTACATGACGAATGGTGAAAAGAAATAAAAATGCATCCTTGACTATGCAAATGATATCCAATGGATATGATATTTTTCATGGGCCTCAAAGTGGGATAGATTGATGGTGGTTTAAAGTATCTTCTCCATCAAAGATTCACATATTCAAACGAGAACCCAGATGCATATTTTTAACCCTTATGCATGATAGTGTTAGGAGCAACCCGATCATGGAGCAATAATGCGAGAAGAAGAATGTGTAAAATATACAATAAAAAAATCGCATAGAATGGAAGAGAGAGAGATACCGATACTGATGTACATGATTCACCTATTGTGGGCTACATCCGTGGAGAAACAACTAGTCTTGCATTTTTCATATCTGACTAGCAAGAAGATATAAGATACAAGCAGTATATCCATTGCTCTTATACAATGTGAGCAACATGCCTTTTTAAAAATTTTGGACCACACAACTCATACGCCAATTTTCAAGTATTTTTGGCTTCGGGGGCACTGTCCCGACTGAATCCTCACCAAGGGAGGCCAATAGCTATTGTCAATCCCTCTTGCAACCCCTTAGTGTTAGTGTGTTGCCCCACCCTTCATAAAGTGGGTAAAAACAATGCTTGGGTCCAAAGTACAGCTAAAAACAACCTTTGAAAAAGGATCAGGCTCCATATACAAATAGACAAAAGGTGAAAAAACAAGGAAAAATGTGTCTCTAACCATGCAAATGAAATCTAAGGGAAATAGTACTTTTCACGTTTGTCTACTTCCAGGCCATGCAGTCCTTGTACTCTCAGAGGAGGGAAATTAAGGCATGCTACTTGTTGAGGGTGAGGTCATCTACTATGTATACTGGTTGTGGGTCTCCTCTTCTAGCGCCAAGTCTACTTCCTTAACATTGGTTGGATCATCGTATCCTTGGAAGCACCCTTCTTCCTGGGCTCTCTTGACCTAATGGTATAGCAATATCTCTATCTATGAAGCCAGCCAAAATCATGTTTCAATAATAAGCATGTTGAGATCCTTTTCCATGAAGAATGTCTATGTTAGAAGCTCAAAGTGTTTTTAGAAACCATCAACCTTGTTTTATTTCTCAACTTGAGATATTCTCAACCTGATATCATAAATATTTTGACATTGTTTATGTCTTTTGTAGGTATCATGTCGAACAAACAAAATTTTAGAGAAATCCGTGGCTTTGGAAAGCCGATGTGACATTTTAGAATCCATATGCTTTGAATGTTTTGAACATTTAGTTTTTCCCATTAATTTGTTGTTGGGGATGGTTATGAAGATGATGTAGATGACACATATGGGAGAATTGAGTAGACTCCAGCTATGGAATTATATTGACAGTTTTGTGATTTTGAATTGTTTCAATAGACAAGTGTTCTTAAGACATTTGAGAATCCATATGCATTGAATGTTTTGAAGGAAGGAGGCGTTTAGTTTTTTCCATTAATTTGATGATATTTTTTTATTCTTTCAGTACTTTATGTGATACTACAAAGTTCAACTTAAGAATTTTGATAAGGTTAGGTTACTACACGCAGCAATGAAATTAGTTTTTATATTGAAAAGAAAAGGTCAAAGAAAGGAAAAAAATTACAGGCTTCTTGATTTTTCTAAATACATTGATATTGTGTTTTGTAGTCGAGGTCCTTATTAATTTGCGGGCATTTTGTACCAAAATTGATAGAATTTTAAAAGTTTTGAAAAATTCACTATGCAAAGTATGACCTTTTTTTGAAAAAGTTATAATTTTAATGAATTTTTGAGGGAATCTTAAAATGGGTACCAATGTTACATACCTCAATTAGATGTTACGTTGTTTCTAATGGAAACCATAATATTCATGGATCTTAATCTCACCCAATTTAATCCCATGCAAAGTATCATGCCCATCAAATATAGGGGGTGAATTTCTCCTTGGTTTTCACCACCCATCATGCACAAGGGTCAAAAAGCAAGCATCAGGGTGTCTCATGCAGATGTGTGGGTATCTAATAGAGATACTACTTTTTGTGGGCCTAAATCTGATTCAGTTCAAGGCCTATGAAAATAATCATGCCCATTGGATTTCATTTGCATGGTCGGGGACACATTTTTTCTTGTTTTTCATGACCCATCATGCACAAGTGTTAAAAAGCACGCATCTAGTGTCTCATTTTGGACATGCAAGCCTTTGATTGGGATGATACTTTGCATGGGACTCAATATCACCCACTTTAAGGCCATGTAAAGAATCGTGCCAATTTTCATGGTCGAAAAGCATTCTAAATCGTTGTTTTTCACAACCATCATGCAATATGATCAAAAGACACTCATTGAGGTATCTCATCAAACTTGCATGTGTTTTGCAAGGTTAGGGTGCAGTTTGCCTTTTTTCACCACCCATCATGCACAAGTGTCCAAAAACATGCATCAGGGTCCCTCATTCAAACATACAACTCTCCAACGAGGATGATACTTTGCATGGGAATCAATATCACCCACTTTAATGCCCCTCAAATTAATCAAGCTCATCCAATTTTATTTGCATGGTTGAGGATGCAATTTTTCTTGTTTCTCACTACCTGTTATGCACAAGGGTCAAAAAACACCCTGTGGGTTACCTCATTCGGATGTACAAGAATCTGATGGGGTGTAATACTTTACACGAGACTCAAACTCAACCACTTTAAGTCCCTTTCAAAATAACATGCCCATAGTATTTCATTTTCATGGTCGGGGATGCATTTTTTCTTTGTTTTTCACCACTCCTCATACACAAGGGTCAAGAAACATGCATATAGGCTTCTCATTCAAACTTGTGAGTGCCTAATGGGGGAAATACTATGCAGAGCATCAGTATCACCTACTTAAAGACTCATGTAAACAAGCATACCCATCATATATCATTTTTCTTGTAGGGGGTACATTTGTTCTTATTTTTTAGCCACCGTCATGCACAAGGGTTAACATCGGGAAGCCTCATTCAAAAGTGCAAGTCTTTGATGGGGAAAATAATTTTTATGGGCCTCAACTTCATGCATGGTAAGGCTCATGCATAGTATCATGACCATCGTATATCATTTGCATGGTCAGGGATGCATTTTTTCTTGGTTTTCTCCACCCGTCATGCACAAGGGTAAAAACGTTTGCATGGTCTTTCATTCAGACTTATGAGTCTCTAATGGGATTTATACCTTGCATGGGCATGAATATCATCCACTTAAAAACCTATACAAATTATCATGACCATCGGATATCATTTGCATGGTTAGAAACATAATTTTCCTTGTTCTTCACCACCCGTCATGCACAAGGTTCAAATAAGCATGCATCAATGTGTCTCATTCAAATTTGTGAGTCTTTAATGGGGAATATAGTTTTTTCAAGCCACAAACTCACCCAATTTTATACTTGTGGAAAGTTTTGCACCCATTGGATACCATTTGCATACTCAAGGATGCATTTTTCTTTATTTTTTCACCACCCACCATGCACAAGGGTCAAAAAACTTGCATCTGAGTGTCTCATTTGAAGGTGCGAGTCTCCAATGGGTAGAATACTTTTCGCAGCTCTTAATTACAACCACTTTAAATCCCATGGAAAGTATCATACCCATTGTATGTCATTTGCATGGTTAGAGGTTCAAATTTTGTCATTATTTCACCACCCATCATGCACAACGGTCAAAAAACACACATCCGGGGACCTCATTCAAATGTGCGAGTCTTTAATGTGCATGATAATTTTCATGGTCCTCAATATTACTTACTTTAAGGGTTGTACAAAGTATTGTGCATGATCAAGCATTCATTTTTCCTTGTTTTTCACCACCTATCACGCACAAGGGTTAAAAAACATGCATTAGGGTGTCTTATTCGAATGTGCGAGTCTCTGATTTGGTCAATACTATTCATGGATCTAAATATCATCCACTTTAAGTCTTGTGAAAATTATCATGGCAATTGGATATCATTTTCATGATCGGGTGCACATATTTCATTGTTTTTCACCAGTCATCATGCACAAGGGTTAAAACACACGCATCAGGATGCCTCATTCAAATGTGAAAGTTTCCGTTGGGATTGATACTTTATATGTGCCTCAATCTCCTGGAATTTAAGGTTCAAACAAAGTATTGTTCCCAATAGATATCATTTTCATGGCCGGGGATATAATTTTTCTTGTTTTTTACCACCCATCATGTAGCAGGGTAAAAAACCATGCATCGAGGTGCCTCATTTGAACATTCTAGTATCTGATAGGGCTGATACTTTTCAGGTTCCTCAATATCACCCAAATTTATTCCTTGCAAAGTATCATGCCATTGATATCATTTGCATGGTCGAGCACGAAACTTTCCTTGTTTTTCCATCACCTGTCATGCACAAGGGTAAAAAAAACAAGCATCGAGGTGCTCATTTGGACTTGTGAGTCTCTGATGAGAATTAATACTTTGCAATGACCTTAATATCATCCATTTAAAGGACCATGCAAAATATTGTGCCCATTGGATATTATTTTCATGGTTGGAGATGTATTTTTTCTTGTTTTTCACCATTTGTCATGTATAAGGGTAAAAAAACAAGCCCTAGGGCACCTCATTCGAACATGTGAGTCTTTGATGGGTGAAATAAGTTGCATGGCAATTGATCTCACCCACTTTAAGGCGGTGTGCCCGCTGAAGTCATGCAACACACTATACCCTCGATAGATGACATCCAGCTAGTGCAACGACATTTCTATTCTAATATGCGCTCATAGAGAGGGAGGACATCCAAAAACTCATAGATGTCAGATTCATCTATGAGATAGAGCATATAGACTCGGTGTTGCCCATTGCGATAGTCCTGAAGAAGAATGGAAAGATTCGAGTATGTGTAGACTTGAAAAAGGTCAATGTCGCCACAAGGCATGACCACTAAACATTTCCTTTTACGAAACATGTTCTAGAAAGAGTAGCCATGAAAGAACCTTATAGCTTCCTAGGTGGTCTCTTGGGATACAATTAGGTATCCATCACCCCGAAAGATCAACATAAAAACAGCCTTTGCAACCAAGAAGGGCGTGTATGTGACCAAAGTGATGATATTTGGACTTACCAATGCCCCCATCACATTTCAGTGGTGGTTGATGATCATCGCCTTCAAGGAAGTATCTAAGGTACTTTGTAGAAGTCTTCTTGGATGACGTATGCATGGAATTGACATGGGATGATCATCTGAGATACCTGAAGCTAGTCGTTGAGAGGGGCGTGTTGTATTGGATATCCCTGAATCCTCTCAAGTGTCAAAATTTTGGGGCAAACACGGCATGATTCTCGGTCACATAGTGTCCAAGAATGGCATATCCACGGATTACAATAAGATGAAGCTCATTCTAGAGTTGGCCCCCCCACAAACACCAAGGGAGTGCAGTGGTTTACAGGCCATATGGGCTACTATCAAAGGTTCATCCTGTTCTACATAGACATAGCCCGACCATTATACATGCTGTTAGTAGTCTTTGAGTGGAACGATGAATGTAAAAAATCCTTTGAAGCCCTCAAGCTAGCTCTAGCCACAACATCGATATTGCAGGCCCTGGATTGGAATATAATATTCCACGTCCACATAGATGCCTCAAACTTTGCCATCGAATGCGTGTTAACCCAATTACCAAGGGAGTACAACTTGGACTACCCGGTGTACTTTGCCAGTCGTCAATTAAATGATGCCGAGGTTAATTACACTACAACAGAGAGGGAAGGCCTGGCCATGGTCTAGGCAGTTAATAAGTTAAGACATTACTTGGTTGGCCATGGTCTACACAGTTAAGAAGTTCATACATTACTTTCTAGCCAACAAGTTTGTCTTTTTTATTGATCATCAAGCATTACTATATTTGGTTAACAAGCCTTGCATGATGGGACACATAACAAGGTGGATGCTAATCCTTTTGGATTTTGACTTCAATATCACGGTGCATAAAAGAAAGACCCACATCCTAGCTGACCACCTGTTGAAGATTCCCAACGAGGAAGCTCCAATTGGAGTTGAGGATGACCTCTAGATGCTCCCCTATTTCTCATTGACATAATTCTAGAATGGGCAACCAAAATAGGCCTCTAGCTAGAAAATGGGTTACCCTTGGACAAATCCCTCAAGAGGGACAAAACCTACAAACTCATTAAAGATGCAACACGATGCCAGCTAATTGTTGGCCAACTCTTTTGCATGGACAGGGATGGCAAGGTGCATGTGCGAACATGAATATATTGATGTGCTTGAGAAGTGCATTCAAAGACAACAGGTGGTCACTTCTTCGTTGATGTTACATCACATAAAGTGTTATAGGGGCCTCTGGTAGCCAATCTCTTTGGAGATGTAGTCGAGTTTATCAAGCGATGCAATCCCTGTTGAAGAGTGAAAATCCCATATGAAGTGGATATGATGCCCCTAATGGGAATATTAATCGATCAGCCTTTTGAGAAATGGGGCATAGATTTTATTGGTCCTATAAGCCCACAACAACTAAAGGAATAGGGGCCATATACATTATCCTGGCCATAGATTATTTCACCAAATGGGTGGCATGATGAGCCACAAGAAAAGCTGATGCGTGGTCCACAGCTAAATTTTTATTTGAACAAGTCATTACATGGTTCGGGTGTCCCTTGGAATTAGTCAGCGATTGAGGAACTGATTTCCTCAATGAAACCATAGAGATCCTGACTAGCGAATTCATGAGCATACATAGGAAATCAATGCCATACTATCCTAGGGCAAATAGCCTAGCTGAGAGCTCAAACAAAATGTGCTGCATGATTATAACTTACACAATCAAATCCATTCGTACCGACTAGGAGCACAAGCTCGTTGCAACATTGTGAGCCTATCAAACATCTTACAAAGTGGCAATGAACTGCACCCCCTTCAACTTAGCCTTTGTGGTGGAGACAATTATTCTGATGGAGTATGTAGTGCCTAGCCTTCGCATCATGGTCAAAGAAAGGCTCACAAAAAATGCTTTGGTGGAGTGCTTAATCGATCTTGAATGACTAGATGAGACGTGATAGTGCACAACCTATTGCCTTCAAGTGGAGAAGGCAAGACAAAAGACGGTTCAACCACAACCTGAAGAACAAGGACCTCAAGGAGGGGGATTGAGCACTCCTCTATAGCATCTGTAATACCAAGCACAAACTTGAAAATAGGGGCATGGGTCCCTACCCCATAGTGGAGATTACTTTGCAAGGTGCATGCCAAAATAGTTACGCTAATGGAGTCGACATGGATGGCTACCCTAATGGTAGCAAATTGAAAAGATACTATGGACCCCTCACTCTACAGACCCTCTAGATACACAAGGAAAAGGAGCTCAAGGTCGAGGTACCACGGATAAAACTCTAGGACATCGAAGAAGCCAAGATAATAATGCCAAAATTAGACATCAAACTTAAATGGCTTTGTTTAAGGTAATAGTAGAACACTTGGGTCCGCCGACTGATGAACTAACAATGGTTTCGGCTAGGTTGAGTGTCCAATTGAAGGGCTCAAGTACATGCATCGAGGCACTCGTGGATCTGAGATCGAGCCATAGCTTCATCTCCCATGAAGTATGGGAAGCGCTAAAGGTACCCCTAACCCTTAATGTTGCTCCAGTTTAGGTTATCAATGGTCAACTTTTAAGTACATTGGGTTATGTGGACTTGAAACTATTTGTTGTCTGCCAAGAGGTAGAGATTCATTTTTATGTTCTTCCCATAGAGATGATTGATAAATAGATGATCTTGGGAAGGACCTGGTGCTATGCCATAAATTGCCAAATCAATTGGAGAGTGAGAACGGCCACCCTCACCTACAATGGAAGAACCTCTATAATTCCGCTTTGTAAAGACCATTCCACTTCCCCTACAACACGACCACCCATGAGGGACAAGGAAATTTTAAAAGAGGGCAACTCCCAAGCTCCTAAAGCCCCTAGCGCCCCCTGTTTTGATTCCTAAAAGGAAATCCATGCTAGCACCGATCAAAATCCTAGCCCTAATCTCAATAAGAGAAAACCCTTGCCACAAACTACTCTCCTACCTTTACTCCCCACACCCAATGCTAGGGGCCTAGCCAAAAATTCCATGAATAATGGGTGCATGAGGCCATCCTTTGTGCACAGTGCCAGTTCAAAAACCTAGAAAGACCGTAGTCATGGAAGTCTTTCAGACCCATCCTTGGTTAGCGCCAACATAGGAAATTCCTTCAAAAAATAAATCCCCACAATGCCAATCGCCCACACCACTCCACAAGTAGAAGTTTCACAAACTGCGGATTGTGACAAGGCTCCTAAAAGCCCAAGGCTACTATCAAGGTGAGCGATATGTTTGGGTTCCAAAGCTTCCAACAACGCTGAATACACACTCTCAACTCACTGGGATTTGTAGGGTAGTGACACAAGAACCTGCATCAACTCCGGAGGGAGTCCCACAAGAACCTACCCTCAAGCCCAACACAAGGGATAATTCTGCAAGCCCAAAGAATATCATGATTCCACGTATATTGCAACTCAATGAGAGAGTCGCCCAATTCATTGAGGGAGCAACACAAGAACTACGAACCTCCCTCCAAGTCCATGCGAACCCCATCGGAGGTCACCATAACACACAGACCTACTCCTCCCATCAAATTAAAGGTCACAGTACCACAAGAACCTTCCCCCACTATGGGTACAGCCACACAAGAACCCCCACGCCTTGTTCTGAGAGAGTTCCTTCAAATTCAAGGTTGCAGTGCCGACACACACCTGACATCTAGGATTATGCACAAACTCAACACATGCTCTACATGGATGATGACAAGGTATGTTGTTGTTTGGCATTCAGCTTCATTGCATTCCACATAATTGACCCTCCATTGAGGTGCACCATCATCAAGTCTAGTTCTAGGTGAGTTTATACAGTAGGCATCTCACCAAACATGCACTAGCAGCTCACAAGTCCTTGGTTTTTCACAATGCACCCACCTCATTCTCAATCAACATAGATGAATACGGCCAATACATTTTTTGCGTTCTTACTTTTTTTGCATGCTTGCAGGCTGATCTCACGAGTCTATGTATTAACCAAGTTTGTCCACCCATTTCCCCTCTGGGCAGCACCCTCCCCATCAACAGCCCCCCCCTTTTCTTTTTTCCTCTCCTCTCTCCCCTCTCAATAGCTTTGAATACTGCCAACCCGATGACTCGTCGCCTTAGAGCTATCTTGTCGGATCGTTGCCTTACAAAACTATCCTATCAAATCATCGCCTTATAGCTATCCGATCAAAACATTGCCTTACTACCATCCCGCCAGATTGTCACCTCACTCCTATCCCATCGACTTGTCACCTTACTCCTATTTTGCTAGATTGTCACCTTACTACCATCTCACTGGATCATCATCTTACTGCTATCCCACCATCTCATCACCTTAACACTATCCCCCTAGCCATTGGGATACTAAAAACAATAAAAGGGCACCCTGTCCCCCTGGATCGTCGTCGTAGCAAAAATAGTCAAACTCTATCAATTTTCTACAAGAAGTTCCACAGCTCCCTGCCTCTTTCCATACTTCCTCCTAGCCACCATTTGGATGTCCTCATCCTCGTCCTCCTCCATAAACTCATTTGTTACCCACTTGTCTTCTTTCTTCTACATGGATTCTGAGAATGGATTTGAAAGGGACCTCGGCCTCCACCCCCCAAATCCATTGCCCACTGGCCCTTTTGAATCCCAAAGCACGCCCTCAGGGTCAATCAAAATGCCATCAGACATCCCCACAACTGAACTACAAACAAAAGAGGAGTTGTCAACTCAACGGATCTCAAATGCCACCAATAGTGGTTGCAACCCCTCCCTACCGATCATTCCCAGGAAGTGTGCACACAAACTCCAACATAGGAGAAGCACAAGGTCGTAAGGCTCCAACAACTTAACGACTACATGATCCACTCTAATTACATGTACAAAGGGCAAGACTATACCCTCTACTACCACAATGTGGCTGCATACCAAGCACTCAAGGACCCAGAGGATCAAGGATCCCTGATAATGACATCTCAAGCCCATTGTGGATCGACTGCCATGTCATCTCAACATGAAGCTGCTCGGGGAGTTCATAAGTGCCTACAACTCAAACTCTAACACTGGAATACTTCGTGATGCAATAGGGGTCCCCCACTTCCACCATCTCAATGTGGACGTGGTGTCCTCTCCCTTTTGCCTCCCAGTCATTGCAAAAATATATACCCATAAGAAGAATCTACATGAGCCCCCTGGCAAGATCTGCAACTATGACATGAAGAAAAGCAAGGGCCGAATCCACTTCTCTGAGATGAGAGTGCCTGAGTTGGACAAATTGGCAAGAGTGCTCTAGGGGTTCACCATTAGTCGATAGTGTCGAACATCCTTGCGAGGTTGGCAGAGTTGTAGGTCACCAATTGGGCAAATTATTTCTACACACAGATGAGGGAAGACCTAAAGACACATGGTAATGTCCTCGGCAACCTGATGTTGTACATGCTCGTACTTTACCACATGTTGAAGCAACAGCCGCCAATTGGATATGGGCTAGCCGACAAAGAAGCCATGAGAGAAAATCTCAATAGAAGAAGAGCTAGTTGTGGCCACCCTCAAAAGGCTCCAAATCGATCCAAGCGCTACCCCCTCCAATCGTTCTGCTCAACAGCCACTTGATAGTCAACTTTGGGAACAATTCAAAGAGCATCAAGTGTCAGAATTATTGAGGATACAACAATGCCTCGAGGCCTTCACCCAACACCCTAAAGGCAAGACAACCATCTAGGACCCCATTTATGTGGAAATGTTTCATGGGGATGATACTATAAATATTGGCCTCCACTCGGAGGCAACACGCATTTCCCCCACCCCTCTGCTCCCCAGACTACAACCACTACCTCTACTATTTTGCAGCCACTTGAGTACCAAAACACCTGGAGGCTATAGTGACATGTCGGCCGAATAGCTATCACAGGAAAACCACATGGAGCTCCAACTACTAGATGCAATGGCCCAAATCCCTAAGGTATTGCACACAATTTTGTAGTGGAGGCAAGAGTACACCTCCCAACTATCCTCTTCTTTACTATAAGCACAAGTCAGGGCCCACGATAGCCATACCCTCATGGTCGCCGCACAAGCTATTGGGCAAACTGCTGCCCTTGACAGAGCAGAGGATTACAAGGCAAAGGTCAAAGAGTTGGAGGTCACTCTTACAAAGCTCAAGGATGAGCTCTATACCAGTTAATCCGTGGTTCACATGATGGACTAGCTAGACAAGGTAGAATCCACCCTCTGTACCGCACAAGAACAACGGGCACATGCCGAGGATAAGTACACTAGGCTCAAGGAGGGGATATGACTGACAGATCTAGATGCTTCAAGGTCTCCTCACACAGGAGCGATCCCACACTGTTGCCATGCAAGTTGACAACGAGCAACTTTGCACCTCTAGCAACCCAAAAGAATCCATGATGGAAGACAGAGAGCAATAGGACTGCACGATGTACATGAGGTCTCTGTACAACTAGCCACCTACACCCTATCCCCATGCACCATCCCCCAAACAATTCAGATGCACTTTGATGCACTCTCTACACCCAAAACCTCATCTTCCATGTAGATCTCACCACCCCTTTCCTGCCCAACACACTCCAGACCATCCTCTATCAACATTCCTCTCATGCCGATAAAATATCACTTTGGGAGCATAGAGATGAGAAGGCAGTTGGCATCATGGGAAGAGCTCTTGGATTTGATTATTTTCATCATCTTGACATAAATAAGATAGCTGCAAAAGATTGGCATACTCTAGATACAATTTTTGGTGTTCGAATGAAGCATTTGAAGTCTAATTTAAAGCAAAACTTGTTTTATTTTCAAATGGATGGGGATCAAAGACAATAGGGGTATTTTTGAATTGTATGCAAACTCTCCTCAGACAGCTTAGTGATCTTGGAGCTCAGGTGGAGGAGGAAGACAAGAAGGCGATCTTGTTGAGGAGTTTACCCACAGAGAAATAATTCAAATATTGCTTCTTAATGATGACTTGGATTTTCTCGATTGTGTGGCAATGCTTATGAGTGAAGAAAAATGCAATTATGGTACATTGATTGACAACAGGGTATATGTTGTAACTAACAAGAAAAAGACAAATCGTGATACTTGAAAGTGCCATTATTGTGGCATGATGAGGTCACAAAGCCAGATAAAGGAAAAGAGAAGGCCATGATCGTGGAAGGTACAAAAGAGGCATCCATGTATGTAGAGGCTGAGTTCCTGAAGGATCAGGAATGGGCTTTTTGATTTTGGGAAGGTAACTTATGTTCGGGCTCTTTGTGAGCAGTTTTGTTCTTTGTGAAGCATTTCTGGATACTGGGCTCTTTGTGAGCATATTGAAGCTCTTTGTGAGTTTGCTATATTGGTTAGTTGTCCTTTGTGAGCATGTTGAAGTATCCCCATTTCGGCCGGGGGGGGAATGTTGGAGATTAAAGCTCATCCTCATGGGGTGACAAAAGGTTTGAAAGGGATAGCTATGCTCACCTTCTTTAGGTCATGTGTTATTTTGGTCCAAGGCTTGTAATTGGACCATGCATGAGGCAGACTAGTGATTGTTCACTTGCATGGCTTTTGGCCACGTAACAACAGGGTGGGCAACCTTACTAGAAGCTAGGAGTCATGGCGGTGGCTGCAGCTCGTTGCAGTGTTTGTTGGCAGCATGCATGGCAGTGATCCTCTATAAAAGATGTCGCAGCAGTTGGCTACCTCTCTCTTTGTCGAAGGCTTCACACCCGTATAGTGAGTCTTGCTCCTCGTGAGCTCTAACAACTATTAGAAGAGTCTATAGGGTCCATAGTTTATGTAGTGTTGATCATTAGATCAATTGTAATGCCGACAAGTGCAGTAGCAATGAGGCTTGGTCTTTTGTCAGTTTCAGTTTTTGAAATAAAGAGTCTTTTGATCTATAAGGAGCAGACTTTTGCGTGTTAGTTGTGCTGAGATTATTCAACTCATTGTGTAGAATCTCTTATCTCTATTGTTGTCTATTCTATCTTCATATCATATGTGAGAGGAGAAGAGATTGATAAAGTAGATCTTGAGAGCATAAGGGTTGTGATTTGCATGCACTATTTGCTATCTATTCATTTCCTAGTCTCTCTCTTTTTGTTTCTTTCTTTTCTTGTCACCTTTTGTCCTCTCTCTCTCTCTCTCTCTCCCTCCCTCCCTCCCTCCCTCTCTCTCTCTCTCTCTCTTTCTCTCTCTCTCCCCAATCATCCCCTCTCCCTCTCCCTCCCTCTGTCCTCTACCTCATCCCCTCCCCTCCTCCTCCTCCTCCTCCTCCATGTGCGTGGTTGTGACACACGAATGGAAGAGGAGGGGAGGGATTCTCATCCCTCCTCTCCTCCCCCATCCTCTTCCATGTACGTGGTGCGGCCACGAGCATGGAGGGGAGGAGAGTCCTCCCCTCCTCCTCCATGTGCACAGCCATGGCTGCACTGTTGCACCATGTGGATGGAAGAGTAGGGGAGGACTCTCCCCTCCTTGCACCTCCTCCCTACCCTCCCTACTCTTCCCCCCCTCCCTACACTAATCCCCCTCCCCCCTCCATGTTTTGATCCCCCCCTTCCCTACACCAATCTCGCTCCCCTCCTTGCATTGATCCCCCCATCCTCCTTCTTCCTATGCCCCCATTTTGCTTCTTCGAAGACATCACCATAGCCACTTTCATGCACCAAATAAGCTTCATCACTAGCTCCATTCTGCTCAGTATATCTCTGAAAATAGCATGAATCCTCATCATGACTAGTTTTACCACAAAAAGTACAGTTGTCAAACTTATTTAAATAAGACGTTCATCATGGTATTCACGACCGAAAAAAACTTGGTTTCCACGACTAGCTTGATGTGCTTGGCTTCCATGGCCAGCTTGATAATCTTGGCTTCCATGGCCAACTTGATAAGCTTGGCTTCCATGGCCATCTTGATAAGCTTGGTTTTCACAACCAGCTTGATGAGCTTGGTATCCATGACCTCTCCATGACTAGCTTGAAAATGTGTTTGTCCAATATTTCCACAAAAGCGCTTTGATGCTACATATAGAGCTTTGTCATCATATAAAGAGGGATCAAACTTCTTTTGCTTACAACCAAAGCTTTCTCTTTAAGGTGTTCCATTGTCTTAATCTTTCCTGCAACATCCTTTAAAGAATTACAAGCTACTTCAAATGTAACATTGTACTTATTTGCTAGCACTGTGATGATTGTATCAAATTTAGGTGCTTTCATAGTCTCCAAACTAATAGCAACATGTTGATCCTTTGGAATAGGTGCACCTCATGTGAATGTTGTAGAGTTATCGCATTCATCAAAGTTGAATCCTTGAGAGCATATGGAATTAGTCCTCGAGCAGCTTGATCTTTGTCATCCCACTCTACCATTGCTTTTATCCATGCATTTTAAATATCTCCAGCTCAAATTGGATTTCCATTTTCATCAATCGGTTGAATAGGACGTTGACTTTTGCCTTTGACAATGTCCGAAAGCTTGTCACATTGAAGGACCAATTTCATCTTTGTCTTCCATGCACAATATCCGGTCCCTTGAAACACATACAAAGTTTTTGTCCCATTGAGACCTTTGAAAGAGATGGTGAGTTACTCTGCCATTGCGATACTAGTTCCTTTATATTTGTCAAGAGAATCTCTAACGAAGTGCCTTGAAATTCACCATGTGTGTTTTTGCAATTTGCCTCTTGTCCCAATTCACAATTGTTCAATTATTTTGAAGAAAGGTAAGTAGCTGAGAATTGCTTATTCTTTTTCTACTCGAAAACTAGATCTAAAAGCCACGATTCAATTTAGGCAATTCAACCACCACAAATAATACATTCTACATTTGGATTTAAAAGCCTCTCCCCAATAAAGAGTGAATCTTTCCAAGTACGTGAGGACCGATCCAATGTTTGTACAAGTAGGCAACCTGCACATGATCTCAAAAGCAAATCTTGTAACCTACAGGGGTCCAACTATGGTCGCATGCACTTTACATGCGGCTGCGATCTTACTAAGACAGGGATTGGTTCATCAACTTGAGCACCTAATACTATCCGCCGCTTGTCACTCAAGATTCTCTCTCTTTCTCTCTCAACCTTCTTGCCAGACCTCCCAGGCCTCTGCATGCATTATTTAGTATGCTAGTGATTTTTGTATAGTAGAGTGCGACGAAGACAATTCCCCTACTCTTCAGACTCTATATGATTAATTTTGAGGTTTTTTGGGGCTTCTATCGTTGTCACTATCTATTGTATGAGATTAAAAAAGGCAATTAGATTTGCCTATTTTGTAAGTTAAAAAGAGTTGAGGATAAAGTAAGGATGAAGTACAAGAAAGGCCTGAAACAATAAGCATTATCTTTGACTGTGTAGCAACATTTCATAAGAAACTTTACCTTGGAGATGAGTTGAAGAGAGATTGTTTTTGTTTCATTGATGGTAAATTGAGAACAGTAGGAGATCTTTGATTTGTGCACCCAGTACTCTACGCTATAGACATGTCCATTGCCTTAACTACATGTTTTACATTACTTTATTATAATATTTAAATTTTGTAATCAAAATCAAAATTACTCATGGTTGAACCTTGTTCCTACCAGGTTTGCTTCATTTGCTAGCCTATGTTCTAAGAGACCTAAATTTCATCAAACACATGAGTAGACTTGGTTGGAAAGAGTAAGTTGCTTCAATGGGAATCTGTTTTGTTAGCCGTATTGAATTGTTGTTTTATCATCAAGGCAGGATTGGGTCCACACAATGTAATAGGGCTTTTGCGTGAAGATGAGGTGGACATGGGTGCCACTTCTAAGGGTTTTACTACTCTTAAATCTACATCGACTGCCATGCTTCGGGCTCCAAGGTTCCCAACACCCAAACATTGTGAGCGCTTGGACAAACTTTCTTTCATTAAGTCTTGCTTATCCTCAGTCAAAAGATCTTTGAATGAAGGCAAGTAATGAGATAAGATCTGCAGAAAAAGAAGATGGTGCCACAAATCATGCCACAAATCAATCCTATCCATATGGGAGCGACATACAAAAATGTCAAATTAGATGGATAATCCTTCCAAACATGCAACCTTAAGAAAAGAATTTCAATTTTTCAGAAATAAAAAAGTTTCCCTTTTCAAGGGTACACTTGTTTACTATAGCCTTTCCCCTAGGGCATGATGATGCCTGATTGTCTATTCCTACCTCGTGGAGAGGCCTTGGTACTCAAGACATCAAGAAAAGTGTCATCAACTTATGTACACAAACTTTTACATTACGGGGGAGAGCTACGCAAGTATGACGACTCAAGAATATCAATCAACCAAGAGTCAACCAATAAACAATTTGCAAGACAATCATGCTCATGAGATGCTAATTCTTGCATTATGATTTTCAAGGCACTATGCGCCACAATTGTCCAGGTTAGTTTATGAAAGGAATGTGAAACAAGTATCCAATCTAGCAATCAACCTTAAAGGATTCATGGTAAGATCTGCAAACTCTTTCCAGAGTTATATCATAGCGAGTACCTAGAGAGATAATAAGTCAACCTTTATGGAATTATTTGGGTAGAGTAGTTTCAGGTTTCCCATTGAAAGCAACCCATCTATTTTGCATAGGATAAGTTAGGTGATTGTCTAAACTAGCATTAGTTTGAATTCCTTGCGTAGAGCTCTGCTTTAAGCCCATTTGGGAATTGTCATTTGAATGAACAATGTTCTTGACAATGCTGGATGGCTTCCTCAATGTGTCATACTAAGTTTTCTAAATAGTTTCTACCAAGTTTTGGCTTTGAAACCAATGATCCACCTACTAATTTATATCTAAAGCATTGATAAAAGCAAGTACTCTGCCAAATTCGAATTTTAGCACCCTCATGTGCTCTGCTCGTTCTCTATTTGTGTGCGCATGTTTAAAAGGAAGTCGTTAGAAAGGTGTGCACTTTACGACCAACATGCAAAAATACCATTATAACTATTGACATCTAGGTAATATGCTAGTATCTTATCTATTCGCGAGACTTATTCTCGACACTAATATTCTCAATGGTGTTAATATCTTTGGCGGACACCGAAGGGCCCCTTCCCTTGGATTATAACTCTTTGGGGGAGGAAGCATGCCACCCACACTATGGGGGAGGAAGCATGCCCCTTCGGGAGCAAGGAAATCCAAGCTGGAGGCAACGTCAAAAGATATCGACACTTTTATTCATATGATTGTAGTCCATGTGACAATATTGTATAAACTACAATGAGGATCAATTATGAGCTCTTGTGAGCATCACCTTATTCATATATTTGTTGGGCTTCAACTCCCAAAACTCACAAACGATATGGCCTAGTCAATACTAAATCACCATCCCTGACATTTGCAAGGAGGATCAGGTCCTAACGAACCCTGTGTCGTGTCTCATGTCCACATTTTTACTCATTCTTTTTTTTCTTTCAAAAATTTGATAAAATCTTAGGATTTAAGTTCAATTTTGAGTTAGTAGTTACGTGCTCGATGAAACGAAAAGGCTACCTAACACAACCTAGTATTATTAATTTATCATGAAGAGAGCTTTTCATCCTTGCTTTTTGCCATGTACTTGCATTATGATACTTTTTATTTTTATTTTATCATGATTATATGAAGGTATCATAATCCCAAATTTTGTATGGATAAGCTCACTATTTTTAATCCTTCAATCTTAACAATGTGATTTTGAAGCTGTTGGAAATTACTTTATGTAAAATTTTCAAAGAACCAATAAGAGTATACACATTAGTGTATGCATCATCATTATCATTGTAATATCTAACAATATTTTCATCGATATTAACGTGTGTAAATCGACACTAATACTAGTACTAGTACTATTGAGACTAAAGAAAATTCTAAAAATCGAAGTGTGTAGAAAGTGTCACAAAAAAAGTAATGGAAACGGACCATATCTAGTAGTGGTGATTGCATTAAAGCTTGTTAGATCCTCTCTCTCTCTCTCTCTCTCTCTCTCTCTCTCTTAATTCCCATTAATTAACTGGGATCTTGATAGTTTCAACTAGTGCTGTACCTGTGACGTGCTTTGCACGGGCATTAAATACTCACCATATCTCTCTTCCAGAACCTCAAATCTCTCTCTTTCCTCTCTCCAAAGCTCCAATCTCTCCTAGAACCACCATCCTCTTGTCACTAGCTTCTGAAAACTTCTCCTTATATATAGAGATAGAGTTAGAGATAGAGATAGAGATAGAGAAGGAGAAGAGAAGAGATGAGATGTGGGAAATAAAGTGTGCATATGTGCTCAGATTCTTTGAAAATTGCTGAGCGCATCCATACAATTATCAATGTGGGAGAAGGCTTTCAAGAGATCCTTGATTCTGCGCTTAGTTTGGTCTGCGCAATTCATCTGAGCGAGCAGTAGGAGCTTCTCCCTGGCGCCCACATATATTGCTTCCTCAAGCGTTTCATCACAGGTTGCATTGAGGCAGATCGCCCATAACGCCCCCAACGCCTGCTCGTTTGCGACCTCCGATACCACCAATAAGCTTCTCACTAACGCCGGTATGGCCAGTGCATGTGCAATTGTCGCAGCACGACCCTCAGGACAGGAACATAAAGCTTTCACAAGGGCGAGTAGTCGCTCAGCTGTGCTCCTTTCTGCGCCTGGCAGAAGTTCGATGAGAGTTGGAACCGCTCCCTTCGCTACGATCAGGAGTTTAATGTTCTTTAAAGGGGCGCAACACAGTGCCAGAAGTGTGTTGAGACTTTTGTTGACTGCCGCCGGATATAGGTTCTCCTTCAGAAATCCAATCAATCCGTCAATGGTCGCATCAGCAGCACCGATAGTCTTGACTGCGCATCTATCGATTGCTAATGCTTCAAGGAGTGTCGCTGCATTGACACGAGCATCGCTCGTCCCTCTATTGAGAAGCCAGGAAATTGTTTCGAGTTGCCTTCTGCCCAACAAGACGTTTCTCGTTGTTGTATTCAAAGGGAGAAGCACCAATGTACCGAGGGCTTCTTGCAAAGCTTCGACATTTTCTCGGTCAAGATCTGTGGTTTCTGTTCCCATCAAGTCAGCTAGAACGGGATCGACACCAACCGCTTCCAGGCACCGTTTGTTTCGCTCGCTCGCCTTTGCTAGAACTCTGAGGCACCTGAGAGAAGACAACATATCCGGCCCAAGCGAGGAGACATCCTGCAGCATCCGTCGGACAGTATCTGGATCTGCGGGGGGGGTGGGGGAGAAAATTCTCTCCTCAGCGCTGGACTGGAAATTGGCGAGACACCAATCCTGGATGAGGCTACGGAGGGCGAGGTTAGGGATGAGGGGGGGGTTGGGGCCGAGGGGGGTCATGGTGGAGGGGCAAGTGGAGTGACCATGGTCGAGCCAGTGCTGGATGAAGGGGCGATCGTAGGTGATACCGGAGGGCAAGGTGACGGGGTCATGCATGAGGGAGAGGGAGATGGGGCAAGAGAAGGAGGGAGGGAGGGGGGAGGGCATGCTGTGGGAGGCTATGGAGATGGAGAGAGGGATGAGGGAAGCTTGGCTATAGCGATGGAGCTCAGATCAGGTGGCTATGGCGATGGAGCTCAGAGATCTGTTGGACAAGACGATGAAAGGAAGAAGGTGTATTTCTATATAACGTAAAATTCCATGCAAAGACAATTTTTTTTTCAAACCTTGCCGCGTCCTTCAACCTCTTTGACTTTTTACCATTCTTTGCTTCCCTTGTTGACCCTAGACTTGGGCAAACACTCTCTTAATGCCATCCCATTCAGTTCACATAGCATTGGGGTTCACCACACCACATCAACATCCATCGTTGATTTGTTTGGCCCCATAGGGCCACCGACTCGAGTGCTTTTTCCTCAACTCTCTCTCATTTCACATGTATAGGTCCCCCCATTTTAAAAGAATTCAGATACTTGGAAAAATTAGGAGGGAGCTCAAGGGGAGGGGTAAAGAGGCTAGTGATCAATCATGGGGGATCGATAAGAAAGTCCCTCTATTTATGAGGGGAGGGGCCCCTCCCTAATTATCTGTGCATGGAGTTTTGAAGCTATGGCTTTGACCTTAGCTTAGTTTGAATATTCCCACCTAAGAAATCAATTAGATTTCTCTATTGAAAAATCAAGGGGTTTTCAATCACCTTTCTCCTTAGGTTAAGTTATAACAGTGGATAATTTGTTGAGATTCAAGGCCTTTAGAATCGGTAGATGGAAAGCATAGATTAGCAAACTAATGGAGGAATTAGGTGAGAGCCTTTATAGGGATATGAGGGACTCCATACAATTTAGTCTACGTGGACGCATGTATAGGTCCTCAATTGAAAAGAATTCAAAAATGTATTAATTACACGAAAAGGGGGGGTGGTAAAGGCAAGAACACTATTGCATGTTAAGTGAAAACTCTTGCACTTTTCCCATTTTAAAGATTTCCCTAGAAAAGAGCATATTCCTAGTAATAACTATGCTAGAATTTATCATGTTTTTATAAAACTGTATTAATATATATATATATATATAAAATAAATCAAAATTATACATGATCTTTCAATATAGTATATATACAGAGATTAAGATTTTAAAATTCTATGTTTTTATATATTATTTTTAAATAGTCTAATTAGTATAGCTGTTAAATTCCATAGTTATTATTTTAGCATTGCATTGAATTTTAGTATTTAATTTTTCTCTATTATTTTTTGTTTAAATATTAAAGGGATACTTCCGAATTTAAAGAAAGTAGGAGGTTAGTAGTATCAAGGAAAGAACCAAAGCTTGCGTCACAAGTAGAATTGATAGTGGAAGTGAGAGAAGGAGAGAGAGAGAGAGAGAGAGGAGCGCACACAATATAGCTACCTGTACACTAAGTTGTATTGAACATGAACATGAAGATATACATCCGAACCCCTTAGGGTTAGGGTTCGGGTTTGCCCCTATGCCCTAGAGATATGGTGCAATTTACACCATTCCCAACACCCCTCTTAAATTGCACTAGGTAAGTAGAGAGTGCACGTACAAGACCCTTTTGCGGATTTCGTTTGGTGCATATGATAGCATCCAAAACTGAAAAGAAATTAGTCTAGTAGTATGTGCATATGCGAGCACAGTGACTACGTGGAAGAAGCATGTACAATGAGTACAACTTACGATCTTGTACATATCGTGGATTTCCCCCTGTTGACTTGGCATTGTTGAAATGGAGGTATGACATGGCAGTGAGCTGAGGTGGGCATATCACTGATGATATGTCAATCGCTGGTGTTGATGTGGCATTACCATCTTGGATGCTGACATGGTAGGTGAAAGCTCACATGGCCTACATGACATGGCTCCCAGTGTTGATGTGACATGCCATGTGGCTCAGATGATTGCGCGGCACTGTGTTGAGGTGGACTACCTACATGGCAGATAGCACGACACATGGCACTGAGCTGCTAATGATGTGGCAAAATGGTAACCAGCCCTATCTAGGTATTTGACCCATGATCAAAATATACTGACTCAGGTAATTAATTATTTGCCATGTGTCCTTTCCTAAGGTGTTCGATGGAGCTTTACAAGGAAAAAAATTAACCAATATTTTTCAACTTTTCAAAGTAACATATGGGTCAACCACTAACATAAATAGAGGACTCTGCTACATGACTAGATTTCAACTAACTAAATGTAAGATCTCATTAAATTCTAGCTTATGCGATATGCATAATGGTATCACTCTATAAAACTACTACATATTCTAATATTTTGCCGAAACATTTATTAGATTAAAAGTTCTCAAATCTAAATTGACATCTTAACACACGTATTGCCACACAACAAGACCATAGCGATAAATGCATTGACATTTGCCCTCACTCAGAGGTAGGACCATTGTACACACACACACACACACACACACACACACACACACACATGCACACACGTGCATGTGCACACCCCCACCCACGTATGCACGCGCATGCACGCACACACACACACACATGGTCACACACATGAGACTCCAAAATACCCAACAAAACCCCTTTAATTCAGAGCATAAAAAGTACTATTTTCTCTTTTGAGTGTGCTCGTGCTATCTATAAAATTTTGCACTGCACCCAAAAGCATGGGGCATCATTTTCCAAGCTGCTTTCATGGTATATCTAATGTATATCCAAGCAGCTTTCATGGTATCTCTAATGTATGACTTCTTATTTTTTCCATTGATCCTTGAATGTATGTGTTCATGTTAGAGCAACCTCATGCTACCGCATGTCAATGATGGTGTTGGGGTCCCAATCCCTATCCACAAAGTGTGATTTTTCAATAATCTCTCTATGGTGAGGTTTATTTGCTAAGATGGTGCACCAGTCTCCATGAGGTTTTCCAGAGTGGGGTTTTGGTACACCTCTTCTACCAAATCACAAGTTAACATAAAGAAATTTATAATACATTAAAAATATGATGCTAAAAAATTACTCTAGTAATTTAAGTTTTTGCTTAATCGACCTTCCAAGTTCATTTTAAGGGGTATTAAAATGATACCAAACTCATAATCCAAAACCATAACACCAAAAACTATTGCTATTCATAGAACCTGAGTATAGTGATCCATAAACATTAGACAACTTGCAGGAATGTAACTATACCATGCTTGCAAATGAGTAGCCAAAGAAGTTTCAATTACAAAAAAGAACATATCTTATTCTTGGAATGATTATCTAGATCAAAAAATTCTCCTATTAACAAGAGACTAAGTAACAACAACAATTATAAAATAGGGTACCTACGACGTCTCCAACTTTAGGCTCTACCAAAAGTGCCAGGGCCTCCAAGTAAGAGCACAACAATAAGGTTCTATCTTTAATGCTTGTGGAAAGTATAAGTTGGGACAAGGAAGGATATGAGTTCAATTTCTTAATGGTGATGGGCCTCTTTTTGGAGCTTGAGAAGTCATTGTTAAAATTGTACATGTTATGTATATCCTCGAGGGATTCACAAGCAAAAACTTATAACATCACATGAGTGTACAATAGGGTTTTTTAAAAAAAAGATAAGACATAAGCTTATCCATTAGGGATGAACTTTTAAATTTTCATGAGATTAAATTTAATTGAGGGGTCTATGCCATCTTGTGGGGGAGTTGGGAGGGTGTAGGCCTAAGAGTCCAATCAAGGAAACAATTATGCATATAAGAAAACTATTTTAACAACTACTTGCTCCCAATTCTAGTTATCAAATAGGAAGAATAAATATCTAGGGAAAGTAATATAAAATTACTTTATCATCTAGTCTCGAGGGGGCAACTAAGAAATATGTAAGATAGCACATGCCATCAACGGAAGGGGTTTTATATTAAATTTATGGAGTTACAAAAAATAACATCATGAGCTTCCTCAAGGATGCCACAAAAAGCAAGTAGACTCCAAGTAGACAAGGTCGGGTCATCTAGGAGGAAGCCTTTTCTAATTGTTGAAAACCCTCCAATGCAATCTAGAGTAGAGATAGTGGAAAAAGATGACGATGAGCCCTCCTTAGAAATTTTCAAAGCATGCAAACTATGTCGTTCTTAGGAATCTATTGAGTCCTTGGACTACAAGTAAGCCAATGGCAGTGCTCTCGCAGTTCTGATGAGCATTCCAATGATTCTATATTTCTATCTCTCTTATCCCATGCTTTATTGCAACCACATTAGGTGATATCCCAGTTGTGCCTCCTTATCAACCGATCACCTTTCACTAGTTACTAGTTCGTGTTCATGTTTGTTGCCCAACCATGACTGTCAAGTACCCCAAGTTCTCTAATTTCCCGGAGGAGGATGCCAATGCGCATGTAATGTTGTCTTGAAGTGCATGTCAGGAAAATGTTCCCATGGTGCACCAAATCAAACATGTCAAAATGGCGATGTTCCTGGCTACTCTCTACAGCAGCAAGGCAATGATTTGGGCTGCACAGTATGTCGGTACCCCATTCCAAGATTTTGATACCCTTTGTATGGCCTTTCCGACTCACTACCACTTCCAAAAGATGGTGGTCCACATCCTTGAAAAGGTCGAACATATGAACCAATGCAGCCTCATATTGTCACCAAGTTCCGCACACTCAGCAGTCACCTACCACAAGCACAATACCTCACCCAAGAAGTATTAAATATGTACTTTGTGAATGGGTTGAATTGAAAAATAAAACAAGATATCAAATATTGTAGCATTGACCTTCAAAAACATCATCAACGGTGCCCTCCATGCCCAATGAATGTTCACAAGAAGCATGAACCAATGATCCATTGGGCTAATGATAGTTCTAGCATGAACTCCGGTGATAGTAGCGTGGATGAGAAAGCCCATGAATGTCATGAGCATAGAAGAGCAACCAACACATCAGCCATAGATCATGGCTTTGCTACGACCCACCTGCTTGAAGATGGTACTGAAGCCTTGCCACATCTATGTCCTGGTGTCTGGTGCAATGGCCATGAACTAGAGGGATGCAGACTCAATTAGCTATGATGCACCATATGCCAAATGGAAACTCACACTATCAATGCATGTAGATACAATTCTCGTCGCACACCACATGTGCCCACGATAATTCCTATCCAAGCCATGGCTATCAAACCAATTCAAACAGCGTCCCTAGCCATTGCAAATCGCATTGCTCATAGTAAAAGCTGTTTCCCTCATCAAAGACCTTATTGTGGTACTCCAGGCTAGATAACTTGCTACCAATGTGATGTGCTCAGCCAATCGAAAGAGCGAGTGCGAGTTGTGGAAGAAACACCAGGTTGAGAAGGATGTGTTGCATGCTAAGCTTGCCACGCCTGTGCCTGTGATACCTCAAATCCATAATGTACAGACTATTTCTCTAAACAAGCCAGAGATTGCATTTGTTGACACTGATGTTGTCGCCAATGTGGAGACATAGGAGATGAAGATATTGCTAGGTCTTGCATGGTCGTAATGGCCAACCAAATTAGAAGAACAAAGAGCCAATTAATTGGAAGGATCAATCAAACATTCGTGAGACATTGACAGAGTGGGTGTAGGATTTGCAACCTCCAATTGGTTTGATGCCTAGTGTAAAGGCTCTATTGAAAACAATTCCTAAAGAGTAGGAGGAACTCCCCTAGATCGGGTTGAGTGTGCCCCAGAAAGTGGTGGGAAACCCTGTTGTGGGTGAGTAAGTGTCGTCCAAGGCTGTGTTTGACATTTGGAGTGCGTTGAAGGATCTAAACATCAATATATCTGTGAAATAGCTATTGGATCTAGTGCTAACCTTCTACTGGCAACTTTCTCACTAGCTCAGTGTTCCAATTTTACTGGCAGTTCCAGCCCAGCCCGCATTCATTGTAGGATGTCAGGAACTAGTCCAATGGTGTGTGTTGGCCAATCAAAACTACCATGGCACAATCGAAAGCACCAATTTGGAAAAAATTATTATTACCTTGACAAACTAGAGTTCTAATGGGCCAAATTGTATTGGCTCATGCATTGTTATTATGATGACATATTTTTACTTAGCACACCTCAAGGTGAATGTTTCAAAAAGCCAATTAATGGCTACCTCCTTAGGTCTTATTTTGGCCCCATGTCTTCCCTAAGGAATCAAAAGACATTCCAGTAGTAATGTCCTCATGTCTGAATTTGATATGGCTGGATGCTAACTCATTGAGTGACAAGGTGCATCCCAACATAAACTTAACTATAGTTCAAAGGTGCAACCTCCCAAAAAAGGACCATCAATTTGCATGCATGCGAGTGCCTCCCCGCCATTTCATGTCTATACCTCCTCGATGTCGCTTATCCCCTTTGTCACTTGCAACTCTGCTCAACATGACTCTATTGTTCTTGTCCTTCGCACACTCTTGCACTCTACTTCAGATCTCTCCAACTCCCACCATGGTGGTTTACTTTAAGTTGTCAACCTATGACATTGTAGTACCCCATGTTGAGGAATGGTTGATGGCAACGACTAAGAGATGTAGCAAGGCTGCCTTGGAGCACAATCCCCATTCACCCCAAGGTTGAAGGCATTATGACATAGCTATAACAAGGAAAGATAGTTTGCCGATGGTCACAATACTTTGCATGAACCTAAACCTAGTTGAAAGAGACTTGCGTGCAAAGTGGAGTTCCCATTCGGCTCCGTGGAATACATGCTCACCAGGAAGTGGATCACCACAATGCTTTGTCTCCCTTAAGATGGCAAAACTCACTACCCTATTGCCAAGCCCAATGATATGGAGTATCTATTTGGCAAGAAATTTACCCGAGTACCTCCTTAGTAGCCTCGCTGACCTTACCCTGCTTCAGGTTCTTTCTCAAACTTATTTGGTTACAAGCAAAAACTACTAACGTCTTGGCTACTTTAATAGGGTGATTGATGTAGGTAGAGATAGGGAAGCCCATGACATGGGCATGGCTATTCCTTAGAATAGTTTTGTCAATGAGGCAAAATGCATCTTAGAGCAAGCAAATGCTTGGAGTTGCATTAGCCAAATGTACTCAGTCTTGTACCCCTGCTCAATACCAAAGGTGGATATTCCACCAATAAAAGATGTACTAGAGGCCAACCCGATAAAGACCTCCAAGGCCACGGAGAACTATTCGAAGCACACACTATAGAAGAAGGCCGGTGCACCAAAAAGACCACAAGAGTCATCAAGTTGGAGGAAAGTAGCCCCCAACAAGGCCACCGTCTTCGATGCTACCACCAATGATGACTTCGAGCCAATCACCTCCTTCCCCTTGCCCATGGTCCTAAAAAATACGTTCTCTAATGTGCCTCCCTCAACCCCCTCGATGAGCATAACCATGCTAGAACCCCTCCCTCCTATTTCGACTACTACTCTTTCCTTCCCCATTTTTTTTGCATCTATTCCTCCTCCCATGACGACCGTGGCTATAAAGACCACCACAAGAGTGATTGTCGAGCTCAGCGACCCCATCAAGGCATTGTTCAAGAGAACAAGGCCCCATATTTGAGGCATTCGCCATCACTACCAGCAAACACTCAAGGCCGAATGTGGGCGAGAAGGCACAATTGAAGCTTTCTATCATAGTGCCTCCCACCAATTTGGCCATTCTGGTTGCGAGTTCCCACAATCTGCCTGAACCTACCCGGTAATGTTAAGGTGGATCACTCGCTGCACCCAGTACATCATTGAATACCTGGCTGTTGGGTATTCATAGCATCTTTGCCAAGAGCTATCACAAGCACACAGTAGGATGTGGCAGCAAGAACGGGAGATGGTAAGTCTGACAAAATATGAAGAGGGAGAGGAGAAGAGTGGAGATGAGGAGAGAGAGCATAGCTAGAGAGCACACCACAAATGATTAACTGTACACTAGATTTAGTTGAAAATGTAGAATATATCCAAACCCATTTAGGGTTAGGGTTAGGGCATCTAACCCTTTCCTTTATAGCACTTTATTAGGTCAGTGCTATGCACATATGATCACATGATTTTGAGCATGAACTCTCAACACCTTCCCTCAAGATCAACATCATGAAGTAGGCCTTCCCTCAAGATGATGATTCTGGGGAATTGAAGAAGGACTGAACATTACATTCCATCACACCCCTTTAATGGGAATGTCCTTCCTCTATGTCAAACCAAGAGCTAGTCAGTGTTTCTCAAAAAGCTCTTTACCGAGTGGTTTGGTAAAGATATATGCAACATTCTCTTTGCTATCACAATGCTGCAATGTGATGTCACCAGGTAACACTCTTTCTCTAATGAAGTGTTCTCTGACATCAATGTGATTTGATAGACTGTGGATCCTTGGCCAATGCTTGAGCCGATTGATTATCATAGTATATTATTATTAGCTTTGACTCATCAAAGTAATATGTTTCTGACAATAGTCTTCTGAGCCATATAGCCTCACATGCACTTGTAGTGAGTGCTCTATATTATGCTTCAGTCAAAGACAAAGAAACAATTGGCTGTTTGTTTGACAACCATGATATAGCACCTTGACCAAGGAAAAATGCATACCCCTATGTGGATCTCCTGGTCTCATGATCTCCAGCATAGTCACTGTCATAGTATCCATGCAAGTGTGGATGACTTCCTCTATATTCTATCGCAAACTATATTGTACTTCTAATGTATCTCCAGACTCTTTTGGCTGCATTAATTCCAGTGAGACTGTTTTGGATTTGCCATAAACTATGCAAGTGAGCTTACTACATAACAAATATCTGGCCGTGTGATAGAGTCAGATATATAAATGTGAAGAGAGTGGGAGAGAAGGAAGGAGTCTCACTTGCAGCTTTCTCACATACACAATGGGGGAATATACACAAAGGTGGAGGCTGAAAACAGTTTTCCTCTTCTTAGTTATGAAAGCCAAAAGAACTCTAAGTACAAAAGAATAGGTGAACCCTATATGTGGGTCTCAAACCAAACTCAGCTAACTAAGGTGGCATCCTAACTGAGCCACTAACTAGAGTACATAAAGATAACTGTCATCCAGCTATTATTCATGGGTGGTGTACCAACCGCATCTGCAGCTAACAAGTCAGTGACATAAATGCACAACGGTCACCTTGGCATATCACGAGTGGAGCTCGATATCTCAACACTCCCCCTCGAGCTCACGAGCTCAATCCTAATTCCTGCACACCAAGTAGGTCTCTGAACTTGCACAGCTTCTCTGCACCCAATGCCTTCGTGAACATGTCAACTACCTGATCTAGATCAATAAAACCTACTAGAACCTTCTCCCACACATAGTGATAATGCACCTCAATGTGCTTTGTTCTAGCATGATATACTGGGTTATTTGCCAAGTATATACTGCTCATGTTGTCATAATAAATGACAACTAGCCCATCTGTAGACTGATGCATATCATAAAGTAGCTTATGCAACCAAGCTACCTCACATGCAGCCATTGCTACACCCCTGTACTTAGCCTCTGTGCTCGACAAGGCAACTGTAGGCTGTTTCTTGCTGCTCCAAGTGACTGCAGCACTCCTAAAATAGAACATATATCCACTTGTAGATCATCTATCAGAAATAATATCAGCCCAATCAGCATTAGTGTATCCATGCAACTGTATCTGAACCCCAGTCTCATAAAATAGTCCATACTGCAATGTGGACTTCACATACCTCAGTGTGCATCTAGCCGCATCCAAATGTGGTTTCCTTGGATCCTGCATAAACTGACTTACCAAACCAATAGCATAGCTCAAATCTAGCCTGGTAATAGTCATATAAATCAAACTTCCTACTATGTGTCTGTACATAGTAGGGTCTTTCAGAAACTCACCTGCATCTGTGCTCAACTTCACATTCTACTCCAAAGGAACTGAAATAGGCTTATAGCCTATCATCCCATATTTGGAAAGCATGTCCAATCCATACTGCCTCTACAAGAGCCATATCCCACTTGTGGATCTAATCACCTCGATGCCCAAGAAGTAACGCAGCTCTCCCAAATCCTTCATCTCAAACTTCTGCTTTAATAGCATTTTTACATGAAGGATATCTTCATCACCATCACCTGTGATGATCAAATCATCAACATAAATGACAAGCAGCATAATGCCTTTTTCTGTTTTTCTCACATAAAGTGAGAAATCTACCTTGGAAATCTGAAAGCCAATAGTGACAAGATACTGTCCTATCTTGTCAGACCATGCTATAGGTGCTTGCTTCAAGCCATACAAGGCTTTCTTCAACCTGTAAACAAACTCAGGATGAGCAGCATGAACATAACCTGGAGGCTACTCCATAAAGACCTCTTCTTGCAAATCACGATGCAAGAAGGCATTCTTTACATCCATCTGATGTAAAGACCATCCCTTTGATGCAGCCATACCAATGACTGCTCTTATAGCTGCCATCCTTGCAACCGGACTGAATGTTTCTTCATAATCAATGCCATATGTCTGTGCACACCCCTTGACAACTAATCTTGCCTTGTATCTGTTCACATTGTGCTTCACCTTATAAACCCACTTGCAACCAATTGCATTCTTGTCTTTAGGCAAAGGCACCAATTCCCATGTAGCATTTGCTTCCAAGGCATCCATTTCTTCATCCATGGCTTTCTCCCATTTTTCTTTTCCCATGGCTTGCTCAAAAGAAGTGGGTTCTGGTTCATGTATCACTTTGACCATATAGGCATAGTGAATGGCTATAAATCCATCATATTTCAGCGTATCCACAGGATACCAAGCTCTGGTAGACCTGCGCAAAATAGGCTCACTACCATGTGCTCTCAAAACATCCCTTGTCTTCCTTACTCCAGGTGTAATAGCAGAAGGAATACCCAACTCATCATCAAGGCTCTATTCTAAGCCACTGGATTCACCATCCACATAAGAGTGACCTACATTCACATCAACCATGGGCTGATCTACTTTCTCTTTTCCTTTTCATGATACTTGCATACCACTATCTGCATTGCCTTGAGGAGATCCTCTTGATCTCAATCTGCCTATCCATGGTGAAGTATGTGAACCACTACTAGAGGACACTACAGGTCCACTAATATTTTGTGATTGCTGCTGTGAATTCTGTGCAGCATTACCATTTTGTGCATCTACATGATCAATTACATTTACTAGTTTATACCAACTGCTCATCTCATAAAAAACAACATCTGTGCTCACTATAAACTTACGAGTAGAAGGGTTATAGCATCTATACCCTTTCTGTTGCAAAGAATAACCAATAAAGATGCACTTCTCAGCTTTTGGATCCAACTTGGATCTCAACTCATCTGGCACATGAACATAGGCAATGAAACCAAAAACTTTCAAATGAGAAATATCTGGTTTCCTACCAGCATACCTCTCCTCTGGCATCATGCCATGTATTGCTGTAGTGGGAGTCCTGTTCATTATGTAGACTATTGTAGCAACTGCTTCAGCCCAATAATAATCTGGCAAGTCTTTTTCGTTGAGCATGGCACGAGATACCTCTCCAATATGCCTATTTTTCCTTTCTGCAAGTCCATTTTGCTGTGGGGTATGACTGCATGAATATTGCTACTTTATGCCATGCTCCTATAGGAACCTTGCAAACTCATTTGAGAGGTACTCTCCCCCTCCATCTAACCTTAGGCATTTTATTTGTAGGCATGTTTCTTTTACAACCATAGCTTTAAAAGCTTTGAAATGCCCAAACACTTCACTTTTCTTTTTCATAAAATACACCCAAACTTTTCTGCTATAGTCATTAATAAAAGTGACAAAATAATGACAGCCTCCAATAGATGCAGCTTTAGTAGTCCACACATCAGAGTGGATTAATTACAATGGCCTCTTACTCTCTTGAACATGTCTAGGAAATGGTTTCCTTGCCTGTTTTCCAAATTGATAGGCTTCGCATACCTTATGCATTTCTACAACCTTGAACTTAGGCAATCCTGCAACAATATTTTGCACCTGCATTAATTTAAGTCGATGTACATTAACATGACCAATGTGTTTATGCTAGATATCAATATTTGCAACTACACCGGTCCCATGTGCAAACATTGTTGCACTCAATTCAGGCATGTCCGCATCCAATGTAAACATCCTGCCCTTCTTCTTCCCTTTTGCTATCAAGCGACCTTTATTTTTCATATCCTCAACAAAGCATCCATGAGGATTAAATCTGACCTGCAAGCCCTGCTCAATCATTTGACCAACAGAAACCAGCTTCTTGGTGATATTTAGGACATGAAATACATCAGACAGGTATTTCTTTTTTTCCATCCTGCATAGATAAAGGAGTTTTACCAATCTGCACAATAGGATGTGCAGTATCATCACCAGTCTCCACAAATCCTGGTCTTTCCATTTTCCTTACATCTTGCATCCATTCTGCATAATCTGTCATGTGGTTTGATGCACCTGAGTCAACATACCACACATCATTGATTTCTTCTGCACTTGTCATAGAATTGGTCATGTGCTGCACCATAAACAGATGCTCATTTTTGTCATCACCTTGTCTACTAGAAGATGAATAATTGCCTTGCTGCAATTTTCCAATCATGATGTCATTCTGCTTTTTATAGCAGTCTTTAACCATATGACCCATTTTACCACAGTAGTAGCATTCAACATTGTTGTTTGCATTTTGGCCTCTCTGCCATCCACCACGACCTCTTTGGCTCCCCCTGCCTCTAAAGTTACAATGTCCTCCTCTATAGGATTGGTTTTCTTGAATTTGTTGCATATTTTGATTTCTGCCACGGCCTCCAAATCGGCCTGCTCTACCTCTTCCTCTACCTCTTCTAGTATTTGAGTAGAACACAGCTTCTTTTGAAGTTCCGCCCGAAGAAGATGTACTACCATTTCTCTGCTCTTCAGAAATTAGAAGAGCAATCAACTCCTCAAAATCAGGAAAATTCTCACAAACGACAATGGATGTCCGGAATTTCCTTTCCTAGACCATTCAAGGTCAGAGAAACTAAATCATCATCTTCCACTAGTGATCCAATAGAAGCAAGTGCATCTGCAATCTTCTTCACCTTCATGTGGTAGTCAGTGATGCTCATATTTTCTCTCTGCACATTATGCAACTCCTGCTTGAGCTGCATTTTCCTGGCTTGCGTATTTGTGCTATACATTTTTGTCAAAGTATCCCACGCCTCCTTCGGCGTGCTTGCATCCTGAATATGCACAATCATAGAATTTGAAATATTGATAGATAGCCAGTACATAACTTTTCTGGCTCTCTCATGCCAACCTTTAAATGCCTGTAACTCTTGTTGATTGGGAACATTAGGAATAATTGGTTCTTGTTCAACTCCAGTAATGAACTCCCAATAGCCTTTTTCCGTAAGGAAATTCATCATTCTAAACTTCCATGCTTAGAAGTTGTTCTTGTCAAGCTTTTCAGTGACAATCTGTGAAAGAGCATCAGACACCATTATAGAACACTGCAAAATATTATGTCACTGCAAAAAAACACAACTTCTACCTTACAAGGGCAAATCTGCAAAACTGAAGAGAGTGGTATTTGACCAGATAGTCACTTCCTAGTGACGATTATGCATCAACAGGCAATAAGAATGATCCTGTCACTCCTAATATCTCTGCGCACATGCATATGATGTAATTTCTGCGATAACTTTTCACCGACCTATAGAACAGTGGTCACACAACAAAAACAGGGCAGTTTCCTGAGTGCCTGTGGAAAACTTCTACCACCAAAATGGGCCCCAAAATGGCCTGTAGCATATACTACCCTCTGGCCACACCGCAAAGGGTGTCCCAATCTGAGACAGTGCACTCTTGCACTTTCCGGTTATGCTACCTGTAGAGATTTGCTCCCAAACTCGAAAAAAAAGGAAAGCAACACTGATCCTCTTACTAGGACACCGCGAACTTGGTTTGCTTTCTTGAGCTCCTTACCACAAACTGAGCTCTGATACCATGTAAAGAGAGTGGGAGAGAAGGAAGGAGTCTCACTTGCAGCTTTCTCACATACACAATGGGGGAATATGCACAAAGGTGGAGGCTAAAAACAATTTTCCTCTCCTTAGTTGTGAAAGCCAAAAGAACTCTAAGTACAAAAGAATAGGTGAACCCTATATGTGGGTGTCAAACCAAACTCAGCTAACTAAGGTGGCATACTAACTGAGCCACTAACTAGAGTACATAAAGATAGCTGTCATCCAGCTATTATTCATGGGTGGTGTACCAACCGCATCTACAGCTAACAAGTCGGTGACATAAATGCACAATGGTCACCCTGGCATATCATGAGTGGAGCGTGATATCTCAACATTGCTTTTGCCCAATACTGAGTCAGAATATGCTTCTCACTAAGCATTTCTCTAGCACTATCTACTAAAGTCCCATTCTTCCTTTCAGCTCTTGCATTCTGCTGAGGAGTATCTGCACAAGTGAATTTTCTTCGAATCTTGTGACTTCTGCAAAAGTTCATGAATGCTAGAGACATGTATTTACCTCCTCTATCTGATCTCAGACTTTGATCATTTTTCCTATCTGGTTTTCTAGCATGGCTTTGAATTCTTGAAATCTAGAAAACACTTCACATTTCTCTTTCAAAAATTAGACCCAACAATATCTGTTGTAGTCATCGATGAAAAGTCAAGTAGTAAAGTGAACCATTGATGTTGCGGGTCTGGGCATAACCCCAGACATCTGTATGTATCAAATCAAGAATACCTTGTGCTTGAGAGTACTTCTGTCGAAATTGGTTTGCTTTTGTTTGCCAAAGCAACATGCTTTGCAAACTTTTCCAAGAAACTGTACCTTAGGAATCCCAATTGCCATATTTTGATTCTTGAGATCTAACAAGCTCTTGAAGTTGACATGACCATATCTCTTGTGCCATTTTGCAAATAGTGGCATCTGTTGTGGTTGAGCTGACATAGCATGCTTCTCTTGTAATGTAGTAGCATTCTGTACAAGCATCCTTCCTTGACACCTTTTGCTACTAGGTGAAATCTTCTGGATTTATTTCTGATAGTGCATTCATCTCCATCAAAGATGACTCGATAGTTGTGTTCTGTCATTTGACCTACTAATAAGAGGTTCTTGCTGAGCTTTGGAACATACAGTACATCTTTCACCAATCCTTTTGTACTAGTGAAATTGTTCATAGGGATAACACATGTCCCTTGAACTGGATTCAGTGTATTATCTATTATGTAGATGACATTATTTTGACCTTCTAATGGTTTCATCTGTGTGAACCATTCCAAATGATTGGTCATGTGAGATGATGCACCGCTATCGATGTACCAAGGATCTTGATCTGCTTGGCCGATTTGATAGCTGAAATCCTCTTTTGGATTGCAATCCATGTCTAGATACACTGTATCAGTTTGTTGCATTTCCTCATTTGCAAAAAACATATTCCCATGTTCATTTGCAAAATGACTGTGACTAGAATGTCCACCACGATGATTTCCTATGCCGCAGAAACTCCCTCGATTACTGCTAGATTGACCACGCCTTAGTCATACTACTTCTTGCATGGCAATCTCACAGTGTCCAAACTTATGAGAGTAGTTGCACTGGATGATTGACATGTTGGTGGATGCATCCACTCGTCCTTGAAATCTTCCTCGGTTGGAATGATTTCCTCTTTGCTGATTTTGATGTTGTTGAGGATGATGATGATTTTGATGCTGATTTTGCTAATGATGACCACTTCTCTGGAATGATCTACCTCTGCCTCTGCCTCTACCTCTACCTCTACTTCTATCTAAAGCTATGAATGCCTGATCATTAGAATGACCTTTGCGTGCATGAATGGCTTGATTCCTGAGTTCTTCACCAAGTAAGACTGATAGAATTTCTTCCAGTGTCAGAATTTGCCGTTGAATGGCAATACTATGGACTAGATTCTTATATCACTCTCCTAATCCATTTAGGATGACTTGAACCATTTTTGGTGAATTCATGGTCTCTTCTACTACTGCGAGTTGATTGTTGTAGTATTTGATCCGGAGTACATAAGCATGATCGGTTTCACTACTGCTGCTATTGCGAAAACTCTGGTTGATTTGGTTTCTTAGTGTGAGAATCCTAGATGTGTTCTTGGACTCATAGAGAGATGCGAACATATCCCATGCTTCTTTTGATGTCTTGACAGTGTTGAGTTGTCCTAGCATGACATCTTGCACATTCTGCTTGATTAAATGATATGCATACTTATCTTTCTTATCCCATTTTGCCTAAGCTTGGGCAATGGCAGGATCTGCTATAGGTGCAAAAATTATTTGTATAGCTAGAGATCTCATTGTAGATCCCACTGCTACTGCTAGTGCTATGACAACAGGTGGAGTAGAGCTACTGCTGGTTGGATCATCCAATGGTCTAGGTATAGACCCATCGACATACTCCCATTTGTCCTGAAGCTATTGGTGAAGATAGAAATGCAATATATATATAATCCAATTTGAATTACAAGGCTTGTGGCAAATGATGCTAGGAATAACCAAGAGGCTTTACAACTGAAATGATGTGCATAATGCAGTAAAAATAGCCGAGCACGCTTTACAATGATGGCATGTGTGTGTGAAATCAAATCATGTGCTATCTGCCCACTGCACAATCGGCAATGCCTCTAAACACTCTGAAGTTTGCTCACTGAATTGATGAATGTCAGGTTTCAAGTAATGTGATGATGTGAAACCGTATGTGAGCATATGGACTCTGACTCCAAGAGGGAACTAGTCTAGAATTGTGAGGATAATGGAAGCTGAGAGGGTGAGAGGGAGCTTGAGAGACACAAGTTTTGGTGGGTGCAGAACACCCTAATCTTCTATTTTATCCATATATATATGTGTTTGAGTATTGTACATAACCAAGGTTAAGGTACAGTGGCCTTTAACCCCCACAACCTCCCACTTAAAGGCTAATGTGCCTTTAAGAGAGAACAACCAATGAGCATACTATACAATGCCCATCAATACATGACAAAACTCTAACCGCTGACCAGGTATACTCTTTGTTGCATATGTGTAGGGTTATCATCTATATGAACCTTGACAAGCTCTATGCACTTGTCCTCAAGTACCTCCCTGATAAAATGGTACCTAACCTCAATGTTTTTGGTCTTTGCATGAAAGACCGGATTCCGTGCTAGCTGAATAGCACTCATGGAATCACTATGCAATGTTGGTACACCTGTATGAATCCCCAAATCTCTCACAAATCAAGCCATATAGCCTCCTTGCAACCCTTTGTGCTACAACATACTCGGCCTCTGTGGTAGACAAAGCAATGCACTTTTGTGCATGAGACATCCACAACACTACGCCACCTACAAAGGTGAACACATAACCAGAAGTGGATCTCCTGCTATCCACATGCCCTGTATAGTCCGAATCTGTGTACCCAAATACATGCATCTCTCCTTTGCCAAAGCAGATACACACCTCCTTGGTACCCTTCATGTACCCCTCATGATGCACTTAACTGCCTCCCAATTTCTCTTTCTTGGATTATCCATATACCGGCTAACAACTTTCACTACAAATGCAATGTCCAGTCTAGTAGTAGCTATCATAGCACACACAAGATTCCCAACCGCTGACGCGTAAGGAACCTTGGCCATCTTGGCCCTCTCCTCATCTGATTTGGGACTATCTGCTTGACTCAGTTTCACATATGGAGGCAATGGAGTACTTACTGCCTTTCCCCCCTCCATATTGAAATGCTGCAACAATTTTATAACATACTCCTTCTGTGAAAGCCAAAGGAGTTTCCTACTCTGGTCACACGTGATGTGCATACCAAGAATATGACGCTACATGTAGGTCCCAAATCCTTCATGTCAAAGGCCTCATGCAACTTGGCCTTCAATTCATCAAGCTCATAAGTGTTCTTGCTAGCCAATAACATATCATCCACATAAAGTGCCAGGAGTATGAGGCTATTATCCCGAGCTATTTTAGTGTAGAGGCAATGATCAATTTCACTTCTTCTAATACCCTAGGACCGAATGAAAGCATCAAACTTGTGATACCATTCTCTAGGTGCTTGCTTAAGGCCATAGAGACTCTTTTTCAGCTTGCAAACCAAATCTTTGCCCTTTTCTTCAAAGCCTTCCGGCTGTATCATGTAAATTTCCTCATTCAAATCCCCATGCAAGAAAGCCGTCTTGACATCCATTTGCATAAGCTCATATCTTCTATTGCCACAAGTCCAAGTACACATCTAAGTGTGGTCATATTCATAACTGGAGAGAATATCTCATCAAATTCCACACCCTTCTCTTGCTTGAACCCTTTAGCAACCAAACGGGCCTTGTACTTTGGCACATCATCACTTGTGACCATCTTGTAGACCCATTTACATGGCAATGCTTTCTTTCCATGTGGCAAAGAAAGCAAGTCCCAAGTCTTATTATTTATGAGTGAACTCATCTTTGATTGCAGAGCACTTGCTTGATCCTTGTGCATCATAGCCTCTCTGCATAAGCATCACATAGTCTACCCCTAGAACAAATCTCTCAGGTAGTCTAGACACTCTAGATGTTCTTCTCAAGGGCATTTTAGCTTGCTGCCCCGCCTGCATATCAGCCACATTGGGCTCATCATTGCCACCAATAGATGATCCATCATCTACCTTGATTGTGTACCTATGGGAGTACCTGGTGGCTCCATTTCCTGCACATTCAGTGCATGGATAGCTTGTTGTCTATCAACATATGTGGGTGGATTCACATCCTGCAAAGTGATTCTCCTCATTTCCACATCCGTCATGGGTGTCATATGCATCTTCTTCTCATTGAATACCACATCATGGCTTCGTATGATTTTTTTTGCTTCTAGATCCTAGAGACGATAGCTCATCTCTCCACTTTCACCATAACCCAAAAAGATGCATTTCCTAGATTTAGGATCTAGCTTCCTTCTGAAGCTCTTTTGGCACATGTGCATATGCCTCACACCCAAATATATGCAAATGAGAGTAAGAGGGCTTCTTACCACTTCATGCCTCTTCACGAATACCACCATCCAAACTCCTGCTAGGTGATCTATTGATCACATGCATTGTAGTCTTCATTGCCTCAGCCGAAAAACCACCACAAAGAGTTGCAGTGGAAAGCATACATTGCAACCTTTCCTGAATAGTGTAGTTCATCTTTTGTGCAATTGGATTCTACTCTGGAGTACAAGGGGACGTGAGCTCCCTCTTAATCCCATGTGTATCACAGAAATGCTGAAAGTCATGAGAGATATACTCTCCACCATTATCAGTCCATAGGCATTTAAGCATTCTACCTGACTGATTTTCAACCAAATCCAACCATTTTTGAAATACTTGGAACACATTGCTCTTCCGAGCTACAGCATAAGCCCACACTTTCCTAGTTGCATCATCAATGAATGTCACATAGTATTCAGCCCCGCCTAATGACCGTGTAGGCATGGGACCACATACGTCTGAATGCACCAAATCAAGCCTTTCAAGCTCTTTCTTTCCCCTTCTTTTATGGGCTGATTTAGTCTGCTTCCCATAGAGACAGTGCTCACAAATTTCAAAATCAAAAAAATTCAAATGCGGTACATAATCCAAATGGCCTAAGAGTTTAATTCCATTCTGGCTCATGTGCCCCAACCTGCAATACCACAAAGAAGTACTTGGCTGCTCGGTTATTGCAACAACATGATCAGACACCCCTGATACATGTAAGGGATACAAAGTCCCACACTTGACACCCCTGGCCAACAAAACCATAGAGCCCTTCTGAATTTTCCAACTCTGAAAGCCAAAAGTGGTCTAAAAACTAGCATCATCTAGTTGACCTGCTAAAATAAGACTCTTGGTCAACTTAGGCACATGTCTCACATTTTTCAAAACAAATACAGACCCATTTGCAAAGAAAACTTTATGTCACGTGCTCCCACTATGTCACATGCATAGTTATTTCCAAGATGCACACAACCTATCTTTCCATTGTCATAAGTGGAGAACCATTTTCTATGGGAAGTAACATGGAATGAAGCACCAGAATCCAAAATCCAATCTTGGGAATATGCATCATCTGAAGTGGTGTGAGCAAGTCTGCAGAGGTAGACTAGACATGAAGAGAATGTCATTGTCACTATCGTCAGTGACTGCATTAATCTGCTCGATCTTCATTTTTCCTTTGTCCTCCCTTGGACTCTCGTCCTTCTTATTTGCACCCCAATTTGCATTCTTTATCTTATCCTTTTTCTCTCTTTTCAACTTGTAGCAATCCTTTTTTATATGGCCCTTCTTGCCACAGTGGTAATACTCAATGTTCCGTGCCCTGGATTTGCTATGAGACTTCCCTCTTTATTGGGATTTCCCCCTGAACTGTGATCTACCCCTTTGCACATCTAAGGCTGCATCCTGCTTGTTGCCATCCATAGACTTCCTTGTAATCTCCTTGACCAACAAGCTACCCACAACATCATCAAACTTCAATACTCCACAAGGTACAGAGTTATTGAGACAGTTGTACAGAAGGTATCCCATGAGGATGGCAATGAACATAAGAGAAATATTGCCTGTCTCCACATCAAAATTCATCTTCTGAGCCACATCAAAATTCATCTTCTGAGCCTGAAGCTAGCTGAAAATAATATTGAATTCATTCAAGTGAGAAGTAATGGAGACCCCTTCCTTCATCTATAGCTCAATCAATCTCTTCATGAGGTAAACTTTATTAGAGGCAGTTTCCTTCTCATAAGTGGCACACAATTTCTTCCATAAATCTTCCGCAGTCTGCTCATTTACTACTGTGAAATAAATTGACTTTGCAAGATGAAGTCTAATAGTAGACTTTGCTGATGCATCCAACTCATCCCAATCATCCTCAGACATATTTGCAGGCTTAGCTTCAATCCCTACCAAGGGTTTAATCTGCTTCTTTTGAATAAGCACATCCCTTATCTGTTCTTTCCACAAAGAAAAGTTTGTCCCATCAACCTTTCTAATGCTGAAAAACTCCTTCTTAGACATGGAAGAGGATGCCATGGTGCAAATGAAACAAAATCCCAAATGCTAGTACCTGCAAAAGAGAAATCACACCAAATACTAGGTGCACCCAATATGTCTACTTTAATGAAGGATAGTCTCACCAAAACTCAAGGCTCAAAGCATCATAATGCATCTGACTCATGTGCATATACTATGCATCCATATGAGCAAATCTAGCCCAAAAGAAAATATCAATCCACAATGACAAAGCAATGGCTAATATAATGCCAATAAGAGCCAAATGCCTCAAGCATAAACACCGTCCATGGGCATAAGCATCAATGATGTCTCATCTAAAAGATCATAGCACAACCTGTGCATCCATTGCAATATGTCAAAGCTGTCCCTCAGCTTAAAATAACATCTGTGTGCCAAACGTCCATCAATAAAGCATCCCACAAGGCAATTTGGGCCTATCAGTGCATCCAACAAGGATCGCAATGCATCCAAATGGCTTGTAAAGCATCCACTGCAACCCAATGCAAACCACAAATGAGTGCACATAGCTTAGACTGTAACGAGAGTGATCTGCATAAGGTATATCCAAGAAATCACGACCTTACGGTAATGACCGCTAGTGAAAGTAGAACCTGGGATGTCTCAAAACATGGGTGTCACTGTATAATCGAACTCAGCAAGACAATCTACAAATATCTCTCTTCTACCACAACTCCAAAATTTCATCCAAGGATGGAGTAAGAGCCACTCAACCCTTGCATTTACTTGCAAAAATGAACCTTAGGAAACTTAACCTTAGCCAAAATGCCACATGGAAATCAATGAGAAGGTCTTGGAAACTTTTAGAAATTTCCTTCAAAGAGACGACAAAAAAACATAGAGAATCACAACTCCCTCGATTCTTCACAGAATGGCAAGCAGCTTTGTAGACATATGTTTTAGGCAATCTCGAATCCAACAAGACACATAGCTCTGTAAATGGAGGCCCGGATGTTGAGATCCCACTCACACAGGAAATGGCTAAATGAAGATGCCAGAGTAGACAGAGATTCACCACAGCTTCAAAAGTTCACAAAACCGGAAGTAGCTTCTCAAGTAGAAGTTTTGGACCACTTTGGATCCACTCGGAGTGTCAGAACTGCAAATGGTGGCCTAGACATGGAGATCCAACACACGAAATCCTCTCAAGAAATGAATTTCGTCACTTTTTACAAGAGTTGTAACTTTTCACTGAAAACTTAGATGACAGAGATGTTAAAAGTGAAAATGTAGCTCTCAATCTAATCGACAACTTTCTTGAAGACTTCAAGTCGAAATTCTATCTCTAACTCTGGATATTTGTGCCACTACATATGTGTATCTGAGAAGATTTGCTTATATCCTCCGCCTTCAACTTTGCAACCTAGTAAAACAAATGCCCAAGAGGATTTTGCCCCTTTCTCTCCAACTGCTATAGCACCTCCAAAATTTGCAGCTACTTCTGCTGAACAAGGATCTTTAGGATGCACCACTCTCTCTCCAGGCTAGAGGCTATACCAGCTGCTCATGCTACTGCCAAGCTCTGATACTAGTTGTGAGGGCACAACGGAAGCTGAGAGGGTGAGAGGGAGCTTGAGAGACACAAGTTTTGGTGGGTACAAAACACCCTAATCTTCTATTTCATCCATATATATATATGTGTTTGAGTATTGTACATAGCCGGTGTTAAGGTACAGTGGCCTTTAACCCCCACAGGAATTTCGAGCATGGCTTAGATTGGCAACTTGGGGAGATTCAAAGCATCCCCTCTATGGTGATCTAGTCTACTTTGATCTAGATCTATACCAACTATCAATCGATGAAAGAACATCAATTTTTTTTTTTTTTTGGTTCTTTTTATGTGCTGGGGCAGATGCGTCGATGTAGAGGCTAATGTGCATGTAGGAAGTGGATTTGTCGGCGAGGCTCAAAAGTGAGTGTGAGACTTATGCTCCAGTAGCAAAGATGGATTCAATATGGTTCTTGATATCACTAGCGACACTCAGCAAATGGGATGTGTATCAACTCAATGTCAAGAATGCATTTCTTAATGGTTATCTAGACGAGGAAGTCTACATGCAACAACCAGCAGGTTATGTTGAACACAGAAAGGAGAATAAGGTTTGCCATCTCAAGAAGAGTCACTACGGCTTAAAGCAAGCACCCAAAAGTTGGTACAGTAGAATCGACAAGTATTTTTCTGATCTGGGATACATGAAGTCCAATGCAGATCATACCCTCTACTACAAAGTTCAAGGGGAAGACATTAATATTGCAGTTTTGTATGTAGATGATTTGATTGTGACCGGAAGAAAGGATAGCTTCATCAAGAAATTGAAACAAGACTTATCTCTAGAGCGATCTTGGACTTATGCACTATTGTCTTGGAATTAAGTTTCGGAGAGATTTAGACAGCACCTTCATGAATCAGCTCAAATAAAAAACTAATACAACAAGCTTGATGGTTTCTAAAAAGACTTTGAGCTTCTAACATAGACATTATTCATGGAAAAGGATCTCAACATGCTTATTATTGAAACATGATTTTGGCTGGCTTTATAAATAGAGATATTGCTATACCATTAGGCCAAGAGAGCCCAGGAAGAAGGGTGCTTCCAAGGATACGATGGCCCAACCAAGGTTAAGGAAGTAGACCTGGCGCTAGAAGAGGAAGACTCACAACTAGTATACATACTGGATGACCTCACCCTCAACAAGTAGCATGCTTTAATTTCCCTCCTTTGAGAGTACAAGGATTGCATGGCCTGGAAGTACACAAGCATGAAGGGTGTGCCCATTGAAGTCATGCAACACACTATACCCTCGATAGATGACATCCAGCTAGTGCAACAACATTTCTATTCTATGAATCACAAATATGTGCTCATAGTGAGGAAGGACATCCAAAAACTCATAAATGTCAGATTCATCTATGAGATAGAGCATATAGACTGGGCGTTGCCCATTGTGATAGTCTTGAAGAAGAATGGAAAGATTCGAGTATGTGTAGACTTGAAAAAGGTCAATGTATTTCCTTTTACAAAACATGTTCTAGAAAGAGTAGCCAGGAAAGAACCTTATAGCTTCCTAGGTGGTCTCTCAGGATACAATTAGGTATCCATCACCCCGAAAGATCAACATAAAAATAGCCTTTGCAACCAAGAAGGGTGTGTATGTGACCAAAGTGATGATATTTGGACTTACCAATGCACCTGCCACATTTCAGTGGTGGTGGCTGATGATCATCGTCTTCATACCTCAGGGAGTTGGCATGATAGCCTTCCATTGAACTCACAAACCACAAATGGTTGACTTCAAGGTCCAACCGATTAGACTCTAATGTGAGCTACACGACTAGATAAAAAATGATTATTGTTTAACACAAACTTGCCAAAGAAATAGTAAAAATAAGGTTGGAGTTGATACTTACTCCTCATGATAAGGCATAAATATGACTCGCACCCCATCTAAATTCAAAGGGCTTAACCAGGTACAAACATCTTCTATAGTCTTTTGAGGAGGGCTAAGAATAGAAGAAAGGAGAGAATCAAGCATGTAGACACGATTTTGCACTGCACTAGGAAGCAGAGAAATAACTACACTGCACCAAGAAATAAACAAATGTTAGCTCATAGAATTGATTCTGCATTCTGCACTAGGAAACTAAGATATAACTACACTGTAAACAAATAAACAAATGTTAACTCATTGAAGTAGCAACAAATAAACAAATGTTACCTGAGAATGGCCAGGACAACATTGTCATTAACCTCTTTTAAAGGATTGAAGAGGATTGGAACCTTCTCTCTACCAAAGCTCAAATACTGAGGTTCTCATTTCAAAACGACCCTAACTTCAAATGAGCTTTCCATTTTATCCAATGCAACTAAATTTGCAGAATGGGTCTCTATCATAGCTTGTATTCTATGTTTGCGGTCATTTTGCTTTTCCATGGTGTCTTCAAAGCTCTTCTGCTCATGGGATTCTTTAACCAAATTTAGAGGTGGTTACATTGCTGAAGTAGAAGGGAGTGCCTCCATATTGACTTCATCCATTTCTTCTCCCTCTATTGCCTGTAAACAAATATGAGAGATTAGATTCATTATCTTTAAATTTAAATCTTACTTAAAAAATGGTATTTAGTTGAGAAATAGAGAGTTCATACTGCTAAGTATTGTTGTAGTGGCCTTTTTACATAACCCTGCGAGCCATAATTTTCAAAGAAGGCATCATCATCTTTCTCTTCATCCACCAACCTCTCTCTAAACAGGTCATGTAAGTCCATCTTTTCATCATCATCAACTGGGACATTATGATCTTCAAGGTCATCATCCATGTCATCAGTCTCCTTGTGCTCTACCTCTTTTTCATAGCCTATGGTTAGATCTGCTTGAAGCTAAAAATAGGCCATGAAATGCTTGTTTTCAATAATATTTATGGAGTTCCCTTTTCTAAGGAGATCCTCAAATAAATATCCCATCCTGCACAAGGTGACCTCCCAACCTTCCGGTAGCAAAGTCTCCACCATGGTAAGCAAGAGACTCCCACTTTTTGCCAGACTTCCATAGTTGTTTTTTTGATAATGTATGGACTTGGGAATATCTTGCTCTTCTAGCATCAATCTCAAATTATTTGAATTCCCTCTTATGTTCTTTTGTAAGGAGTGATCAGGGTTGGGACTCCGCATACACAAGAAGAATGATTCAAGAGATTGAATCGCTATGCCACATTCTCTCTTGCCTCTCTTTGCTGCATAAACACCACTATAGATCTTCAAATCTGATGAATATGCTCGCTCTAGAGTAACCTACATGGCTTCTTTGTCTTGTTTATCAACAAAAATGACAACGTTGCAAATTGCCACTTTGCTAATGGTGGTATATACTATTCTATCAATGAAGTTATGGATATCATCGCTAGAAACTTTATTGATGAAGAATAGTTGTGGCTTGCTGACTCATTCTTGATGAAGTCATCTTCTGAAACTCCTCTGAAGTTCACAAGCTTTCTAGACTTTGACGTAACCTCTACATTGAATTGAAAGATTTGGTGCATATCTGTCGGCATCCTTATCTCGCTGATCAATCTTTCCACATATGCAACCACCTGTTGTGGGATTTCTTTTCTCATGTAAGAGGTTACTATTTCTGACCCATCTTCATCCTTTTTAATCCACTTGTTTGCCCATAGCTTTACCTTGGGTGTTGACAAAGAAGCTATATGCTTGACCACATTATAGTCAATGTTACAATGACTAAGTGGGATTTGTTTCTCTGACTGCAAATACTTAATGGCACTATGCACTGCATCACGCCTCACCTGTACATTGATGCATTCTTCCAAGCAGTGGTCTTTGTCTTTCTTTCCAAAAAACCATTCTTTCTTTAAAAGTTTCTGTGCTTCCATGGATGCATACTTGTCAGGTAAGTACTTTATAGGCCTCCACATCCTTACTGTCAACTCCTTCATATCCATTAGCTTTGACTTTCCAGAGACAAACAAAGGATCTTCATAAGTCAACTCTCCACACTCACATGCAATGCACACTTCAAGCATCTCATTGAACACTTCAAGAGGACGAAAAATGATGGAAGTGTAGTCAGCATATCTATCTCTCACCACCTTGAGGCTTGTCATATTTTCTTCTTGCTCTTGAGTTCCCCTAGGCACAATTGCACTCAAAGAAGTGTAGAAGTTTGTGAGTGTGTCGGCATCTGCTTTTGTGACCTTTCTCTTCAAATCGGGATTTGGAGAACCAAATGTTTTCCATACAACCCTTGCCTTCTGTAAGACCTCTGATGTTGAGGATATCTTACCTTTCCATGGACATAATGATTAAGTCTTTCGGACTCAATCAAATATTTGATCTCATGCTTGAATATATAGATGGTTGCAAGATAACAATGGAATGAAGATATCTTTGCAAATTGTTCTAAAGTGAGTCTTTTGACCTCCTTTGCTTCTTTGGCGATCTGATGACAAGCATAAGCCCAATGTTGACCATCAATTGGATGGAATCTGCAATTAAGGAGGAATTCCTTCTTTGCTTCCTTTAACATATTCTCACCTTGTGCCTCTCGGCCTTGTTCATGTGGAATATTTTTAAGAGTGTCTTTAAAGAATTGAGTGAAGGTTTCCTCGAAATGTGTAGGCCCTGTAAATGTAATTTGATCCAAAAAGCTATTTTTGATTGGACAAAACATTATTGGATGCAGGACCACGTTGCTTGCCACATGTTTCTTTCCATCTCTCAAAGCCTCGTATATTTGCAGTGCATAGGATATATCAAGGTTTTGGCTATTAGTAAAGATAGCTATAGCTTCCACGTCTCTGGCATTCACAAACCACGTCCTTTGACCCCAGATATATCCTACATCATCATCTGTTACTGCTTCATTAAGACATAGATTGAGATTTTTGATTGATGTGAGTTCATCCTGATCATCTTCAGCTTCAGGTTCTGAGTCTTCTTCATCTTTCTCTTCTTTTAACCGTTTTACATCCACATGATCTTTCTTTACAGTGGGACGATGCCTTTTTCTAATGCTTGGAACCATGGCTCTTGCAGTACTAGCCTTTTGCATTTCACATTGTGGTTTGCCAGCAAGATCTTCTACCATACTGCAGTGGATCGACCTTGATCTTCTTCAATTTTTTTAAATTCCCGTGCACTCAAGGCTTGTGTTTCATCATCCTTAGTGACATCCACCATTTCTTGCTCTAGAAGTTTGTGCTCATGTTCTTACGTTCGTGACAGTGTGCATGTTCTTCTTGCCCTTGCATCGAAGTCTGTGCTTGATCTCCTTCATGTGAAGATCCTTGAATCTGAGGTGCATATTGTGCATCCTAAAAGTACTCAAACATAATCTTTGCATGCATCCTTTTTGCCACCACACTAGGAAATCGCTCCCAAGTATATGCAAGAGCCTCCAATGCACTTTGCAGCTCTGGAAACTTTGATGGTTGAGGAGGAGGCATCACAAAGGTCTTTGAGTCTCTCCTTGACACAACAAAATGAAGGCCACCAACTTTAGGATCTGAACTCTTTGTGAAAATATCCATAAAATTCTATTTTGGCTCTATCATTATGCCTACTACAAGGCTTGAAGTCATATCTTTCTTAGAGAATGTAGCATCTCATGGATCGTCAACATCATTAAACTCCCTTTTTTACATAAGTAGAAAGAGTCTCTTTTCCTTTTGATGAAGAAACCAAGCTCTTCTGCCCATGTGATATCGAGTCCACCTACCAAAGCCGTTGGGGCTATATTCCTTTCCTTTCAAATTCAAAGTGACACCAGAGACCCATGCTCTAATCTGAGAGTCATTTAGACTAGCCCCCACATTAGTTGATTGCTCCATAATCCTACAAGAAAAGATAATGAAGAATTTAGATACATACAAGTAAAGTACAATATACAAGGCTTGATACAATAAATGTGGGAAATAGCCCAAAAGGCTTTACAAGGCTTCATATGGCAATAAATGTGACCAATAGCAGAGAGGGCTTTACAAAGTATTTTATAGCAATAAATGTGGGAAATAGCCTAGAAGGCTTTACAAGGCTTAAATATTTGTACAAATGTAAGAAAATTAGCCAATAAAGCTTTACAATGAAATTAAATGCCCACTCTAGTAATAAAGCTCCAATCTTCCTGATGACATGTAATTTGTCCATCCATTGATATCTGTCCACTGATACCCAACTGATGCAATCTACCCACTAAAAACTATTCCACTGATATCCACTTATGCAGCCCATTGATACTCGTTAAATAGTGAATGGTCGGGTTTAATACAAGGTGCTTCATATGGCAATAAATGTGAAAAATAGCCTAGAAGGCTTTACAAGGTTTTTTATGACAATAAATGAGCTTAAATATTTGTACAAATGCAATAAAAATAACCAATAAAGATTTACAATGAAATAAAATGACCACTATAGTCATCAAGCTCCAATATGCCCCATGACATGTAATCTGTCCACTGATATCTGCCGGGTGTGATTTTTTGGTGAGCTTTTTGTCATGAGCTTTTTTTCAATTTTCATGAATATTGCGAGCTTTTCATTCACTTGAGAGAAAGAGAGAGGGGGGGGTTCATGGAGTAGGGTGGGTTGAAAGTTTGGGTTGTGGTTGCTATTAAGACGAGAGAGGGGGGGGAGGGGAGATAAAGGAAAGGGGGAGGGATGGGCACATGGGTAAGGTGGCATGGAGAAGGGAGGGGAGGGGAGTTGGAACATATATTCATTATCATAGTGGAGAATGTAGAGGGGGAACTTATAAGGTATGCAAAGAGGAGTGTAAGGAGGAGAGAGAGGATGAGGAATGTGAAAATTATGTTCATCTACTAAATGCAAAGGGGAAGGGAGAGCATGTGGGAAATTTGTTCATTTTCAAAGTGTATAATTTGACAGATTTGACCTCATATTTTGATTCCTCGTCGAATTCCGGTCATTTTGAGTACCAACATGACCATATTCCGATAAAAATTGAGAAAATGGTATTTTTGTCATTTTGGCCTATTTTGGGCCTACTTTGAGTCTGTGCTAGATGACCGGAATTCGACGAGGAATCCAAATATGAGGTCAAAAGTTTCAAATTATACACTTTTAAAATGAACATATCTCCCATAGTTCCTCCCTTCTACTTTGAATATGGACATATCTTCCATAATTTTTTGCCTCCTACTGCCACTCATATTCGCCCCCCCTTGTGCATAGTATACACTCTTCCACCCCTCCCACATGCTATGAAAATGAACATATCCTATATCCTCTCCCCCTCTTTCTAACCTCCCCATCTTTCTTATAACAAAAACATGTATGGATTTCTAAGAAAAGCTCGCAAAAACAAAGGAAATGGTAGAAAAGCTCACATTAAAAAGCTCACCAAAAGATTTTCCCCATATCTGCCATGGTTGTAAGACACGTTAAGATACGACACGTTAGATACGCTTCAGACACGAGTGTCTAAAGTGGTTATAATAATAAATATTTAATTAATATATGTATAAGTATACAAATGTACAACTTGCTAGCATAGCTAGTTGCCAGATTCTAGAAGTACAACAATAAGCTACACTTATATAATGCAAGAAGAAACAATGCACTTGTACAACGTAGTTAAGAGTCAAGACTCATCACTCAAGACTTAAAAGTTAAAGTTGAGACTCACGACTGAAGAGCTCACAAGTTTTGAGTACTTAAAGGTTTAAACTGACAATTGAATCTTATCACATGTGACATGAATGAAAACTACATCTCGATACATATAATTGAAAGGAAGCTTTTGACTCACAAGACTCAAATCTCTAAAGATTCATCCTAATCTGAATCTATGAGGTCACTGCCACTGCTAGATCCAAAGTCACCATCAATGATAGCATGGCTAAGTCAAACTCAATGTGTGTTGTTACTCCCCACCCACCCAAAAAAAAAAAAATGCAAGAGTGTCTAAAGGTGTCTTAAGGTAAGACACGTGTCTTAAGTGTCTTATCATAAGACACGAGTGTCTTAACAACCATGATATCTGCTATCTGCTCATGCAATCTGCCCACTGATAAACTTCTTGGTAAATGGTGAAAGATCTCATTTAATAGCATGTTATGAGTGTGAAACCGCATGTGAGCGAAGGGACTGACAACAATTAGGAACTAGTTAGAAAAATTTGGGCATGGCTTCGATTGGCAACTTGGAGAATTGTCTCTCCTCTAAGGCAATCTAATCTATGCTAAATCAACCGTCAAAGCGAAGAAAAGCAATAAATAATTTCTTTTTCTGTGTTCATTTTAATGTGCTGGGGTTTAAGAGGCTTAAATATGCAAAAGAGGGGGTTTTGATGTAGAGGCTAAACCTGCATGTGAGAGAAATGAAGAGCAAGTATCTAAAGAAAAGTTAACATTTTTCAATTTAAAAGATGAATATATATAAAAATATTATCTCACCTTCAAAACAAACCATAAATTCACTCTTTTATAATTTTTAAAAAGTATAATATAAAACATGTAAATATATAAAACTTTCTCTCTTTCCTCTGAACTCTCTCTCTCTCTCTCTCTCTCTCTCTCTCCTCCTAATTCTCTCTGTAGCCATAGTCAAGACACCTCATTCTCTCTCTTAATCTCTCTCTCTCTCTCTCTCTCAACTCTTATGTCTTTCCCTCTCTCTCCTCTCCCACTCATTCTCTCTCTTAGTTTGTCTCAAGTCTCTCTTTCTCTCCCTCCCACGGCCGCTAGGATTTATCATTCTCTCTCTTCATCTCTCTCTCTCTCTCTCTCTCTCTCTCTCTGTCTCTCTCTCTCTCCCTAGGATTTGTAATTCTCTCTCTCTCTCTCTCTCCACCTCTCTCTCTCTAGGATTTATAATTTTCTCTCTCTCCTCTTCTCTCTCTACCTAGGATTTATCATTCTCTCTCTTCATCTCTCTCTCTCTCTCTCTCTCTCTCTCTCTCTCTCTCTCTCTCTCTCTCTTACCCTCTCTACCTCCCTCCCTCTATCCTCTTGGCTGCTAGGATTTGTCATTCTTTCCCTCTCTCTCTCTCTTAATTCTCTCTCTTAATCTCTCCCTCCCTTCCTCCCTCCCTCCCTCTCTCTCCCTCCCTCCCTCTCTCCCTTTCTCTCTCTCTCCTCTGTCCCTCTTCTCTCTCTTAATCTCTCTTTCTCTCCCTCCCCTCTTCTCTCTCATTTCTCATTCTCTCTCTCTCTCTCTCTCCCTCTCTCTCCCTCCCTCCCTCCCTTGGCGGCCTCACTCCCTTGGTGGCTACGACCGCCAGAAGTTTCATTCTCTCTCTCTCCCTCTCTCTCATTTCTCACTCTCTCTCTCTCTCTGTCTCTCTCTCTCTCTCCCTCCCTCCCTTGGCAGCCACGGCCGCCAGAAGTTTCATTCTCTCTCTCTCCATCTCTCTCTGCCTCAATCTCCCTCCTCTCTTCTCTCTCATTTTTTTTTCTCTCTCTCTCTCTCTCTCCCTCTCCCTCCCTACTCTCTCCCTCCCTCTGGTAGCCACGGCCGCCAGGAGACCCTCTTCTCTCTCTTAATCTCTCTCTCCCTCTCTCCTCTCTCTTTTTTTCCCTCCCTACTCTTCTCTCTCATTTAAGGAGCCCTTCTTCTCTCTCTAAATCTCTCTCTCTTTCTCCCTCTCTCCTCTCTCTCTTTCTATACAATGCTTTGTTCTTGATATTCTACTTGAAAGGTTATGTTATTTGTATTCCACTATATTCATATGCTTGGTGTACCTGGGGGCCGCAGCCCCCAGGAGTCCTCTCTCTCTCTCTTTCTTCTCTCTCTCTCCTCCCCTCCCCTTCCCTCCTCTCTCTCACTCCTCTCCCTCCCTTACTCCTCTCACTCTCCTCTCATCCCTAGGGGCCGCGGCTGCTAGGGCTTCTATCTCTCTCTCCTCCCCTCCCCTCACTTTCTCTCTCTCTCTCTCTCTCCTCCCCTCATTCCTCTCACTTCTCTCACCTTCTATCTATCTCTCGTCTCGTCCCCTTCTCCTACCCTCCCCTCAGTTTCTCTCTCTTCCTCTCTCCTCCCCTCATTCCTCTCACTTCTCTCACCTACCCTCCCCTCACTTTCTCTCTCTCTCTCTCTCCTCCCCTCATTCCTCTCACTTCTCTCACCTACCCTCCCCTTACTTTCTCTCTCTCTCTCTCCTCCCCTCATTCCTCTCACTTCTCTCACCTGTGGAGGCCGCGGCTGCCAATTTCCCTCACTCCCCTCCCTCCACTCACTTTCTCTCTCTATCCTCTCCTCCCTCCACTCATTCCTCTCACCCCTGGGGGCCGCAGTCGCTAGAGCTCCTCCTTCTCTCTCCTCTGTCTCCTCACTCCCCTCTCTTCCCTCACTTTCTCTCTCTACTCTCCCTCTCCTCACTCCTCTTTCTCTCTCCCTCCTCTCCCTCCCCTCATTCTCTCTCTCTCCTCTCCCTTTCCTCACTCCTCTCACCCTGAGGGCCGTGACCACTAGGACCTCTCTTTCTCTCTCCTCTCTCTCTCTCTCTCTCTCTCTCTCTCTCTCTCTCTCTCTCTCTCTCTCTCTCTCCCCCCCCCTCCCCTCACTCCTCTCTCTCTCCTCTCTCTCCTCACTCCTCTCTCTTCCCTTACTTTCTCTCTCTACTCTCCCTCATCGTTCTCTCTCTACTCTCACTCCTCTTTCTCTCTATCTCGCCTCACTCCTCTCACCTTGGGGGCCGCGGCTGCCAAGAATTCTCTCCTCCAGTCCACTCACTCCCCTACCCGCCTCACTCCACTCACTACCCACGTAGTGCCTCCAATAGTGCCTATCCTCCCCTCCCCTACCATCTTCCCTCCCTCTCTACGCCGCCCTCCCTCTCTCAGCCCTGCTCGGCCCCTACCGCTCAGCCCCTCCCACTAGCCCCTCTGCCTCAACCACCCCTCACCTGCTCCTCTCTGCCTCTCTCCTGCTAGCCCTGCTCAGCCCCTCCTGCTAGCCCCCGATAGCCCCCGCTCAACCCCTCCCACTAGCCCCTACCGCTCAGCCCCTCCCGTTAGCCCCTCTGCCTCAGCCACCCCTCACCCGCTCCTCTCCGCCTCTCTCCGCCTCGCCTTAGCCACCCCTCACCCGCTCCTCTCCACCTCTCTCCGCCTCGCCTCAGCCACCCCTCACCTCCTTCTCTCTCCGCCTCTGCCACTCCTTAGCCTCAGCCACCCCTCCACCTCGTCTCGCCTCAGCCTCGCCTCACTCTCTGCCTCGCCTCAGCCACCCCTCACCTCCTTCTCTGCTTCCCCCCTCTGTCGCCGCCTCCCCCTTCTGCTCTAGCAGCTTCCTCCCCTCCATCCCCCCACCTCGCGCCTCCCTCCCTCCTTTCCTCCCTCTCTCTCCCCCCTCCACCCCTCCATCCCCCCACCTCGCTCTCGAACCTCTCTCTCTCACCCCCCTCTCTCTCTCCTCCCTCCCTCCTTTCCTCTCTCTCTCCCCCCCCTCCACTTCCCTCTTCCTCCTGGAGGCCACGGCCCCCAAGGCTCCTCTCCTTCTCTCTAGACTTTCTCTCTCTCTCTAGTTCCTCTCTCTCTTTCTTTCTTTCTCTCTCTTCAAATTAAAAAAAAACAAATCTACAAAACTTAGATAAAGAATTCATCAAAAAAATTTACAAGTACCTGGAAAAAGTTTGTAACTTTGCTCTTTCTTGCTTTCTTGCTCGTCCTTGCTTTTTTGCTTCAATGAATGAAATGAGGGGATAATGAATGAAGAAGGAAGACTATATATAAGAAAAACTAGGTTTTCCTCCTCCTCTCCTATTGGCTTTCCATTCCTCCCCTCTCCCATTGGCTCCCATTACTCCCCCTCTCCCATTGGACCCCCATCCCTCATCCCAATCTTCCATTGGCCCTCCCCCCATCCATTTCTTCTTCCTCCCACGTTGCCACCACTCCCATCCCACATTTCCACCACGTCCCATACTCCTCCCATTTCCCCATCCACCCTTTCATTTCCCAAAATCCCATATTTCCCCATCCCACCCTCCTCTTTTTCATCCCCTATTAACTCCCCTCACTCATTTCACTCCCTTATTATCCTACTCCCCTATTATCTCCCCCTCTCCCATTCCATTCCTCCCTCCCCACTCTCACTTCCACTTCCCATTACTCACTTGCCATTTGCAAACTATTAATATATTATAGTTAATATCATACTCACTTGCCATTTGCAAACTATTAATATATTATACTATTTTTTATAGTTATTATCATACACCCCTATTACCTCCCCTCTCCCATTCCACTCCTCCCTCCTTATTCCCACTTCCACTTCCCATTACTCACTTGCTATACACATTTGCAAACTATTAATATATTATTATATGTTTTTTTATACTATTTACAAACTTACATGTGGGCAAAATCACAGGTGTCAAAGCGATCCTATCCTGGTCACACAACAACTGTGCTTTTATTCAAGGGTATATTTACAAGGGCGTATTTATCCTCATCAACAAGCTTATTTCAGCTTTTATTTTGACACAATACTCAAGGTATGAAGTGCATGATTTGTGCACGAGGTGTCTACTTTGTTATATCAAAATTGTTTGCCACACACACACACATATACACATACCGATAATTTGCTAATATTATCGCATCTACATTTCTCTGATGGGCACAAAACTTTGTACATGCCTCAACCTAGGTCGTATTGACTTGCATACAAAGTGGTGCACCCATCCCATAAGTACTTGTTCAGATAACACACCTGCAAACGTATTTTATGACGATTGTGCATAACACTAGGAACAAAATGGTGTATAATGTGCGATCGACTATGCAAAGCATATCCAATGGACACAAGACTTTGCACGTTCCTCAACCTAGTTAGTATTGACTTGTGTGCAAAGTGGCATCCCCATCCGATAAGTACTTGTTTGAAAAACACACCTAGGATCGTGTTTTTTGACGGTTCCACATGACACCAAGGCAAAAATGGTATTTAATACTCAGTCTACCATGCAAAGCATATCCGATGGGCACAATACTTTGCACGTGCCTCAAAAGTGGTGTTATGGTGTTCCATGCAAAGTGGAACGCCCATTCAATAAGTACTTAGTATGATAATACACCTAAGAGCATGTTCTTTGACGGATGTGCATAACACTAGGGGGAAAACAGTGTATAATGTGTGATCCCCCATGCAAAGCATAACCGATAGACACAATACTTTGCACATACATCAACCTAGTTGAAATTGACTTTCTTGCAAAGTGGCTCCCCCATCCGACAAGTAATTTTTTGAATATCACACCTAGGACCATGTTTTTTAATGGTTGTCCATGACACTAAGGCAAAAACGGTGTTTTATGCTTGATCGACAATGCAATGCATATCTGATGGTCACAATACTTTGTGCACATCTCAACCTAGGTGTTATTGACTTACATGCAAAGTGGCGTGCCCATCCCATAAGTACTTAGTTGAATAACACATCTAGGACCGCGTTTTTTGACGGTTGTGCATGACACTAAGGCCAAAATGGTGTTTAATGCTTGATCGACAATGCAAAGCATATCTGATGGCCACAATACTTTGCATGAGCCTCAAAAATTGTGGTATTGCATTGCATGCAAAGTGGTATACCCATCCGATAAGCAGTTGGTCGGATAACACACCTAAAAGCGTGTTTTTTTATGGTTGTGCATGACATTGAGGCAAAGTTTAATACGTGATATACCATGCAAAGTACATCCGATGGGCACAATAGTTTGCACCCACCTCAACCTAGGTGTTATTGAGTTGCATGAAAAGTGGTGTGTCCGTCAGATAAGTACTTGATCTGATAACACACCTAGGACCGTGTTTTTTTACAAATGTGCTTGACACTAAGGCAAAAACAGTATTTAATGCTCAATCGACCATGCAATGCATATCCGATTGGCATAATACTTTACTTGCACCTCAACCTAGGTGGTATTGACTTGTTTAAAAAAAGGCACACCCATCATATAAGTACTTGGTTGGATAACACACCTAAGGGCATGTTTTTTTACAGATGTGCATATCACTAGGGGGAAAACGGTGTATAATGCGTGATCAACCATGCAAAGCATATCCAATGGTCACAATACTTTTCATGCACCTTAACCTACTCTAACTTGACTTGGGAGCAAAGTGGAGCCCCCATCTGATAAACAATTGTTTGAATAACACACCTAGGACCGTGTTTTTTTATGGTTGTGCATTACACTAAGTTAAAAATGGTGTTTTATGCTTGATCGAAAATGAAAAGCATATCCGATTGGCATAATACTTTGCACACACCTTAAACTAGGTGAAATTGACTTACATGCAAAGTGGAGCACCCATCCCATAAGTACTTGATCGGATAACATACCTAGCAGCGTGCTTTTTACAGATGTGCATGACACTAAGGCAAAAATGGTATTTAATGCTCGATCGACCACGCAAAGCATATCCGATGGGCACAATACTTTTACTATGCCTCAACCTAGGTGGTATTGACTTGTTTTCAATGAGGCACACCCATCCGATAAGTACTTGGTCAGATAACACACCTAAGGGCGTGTTTTTTTATGGATGTGCATATCACTCGAAGGAAAATGGTGTATCATGTGTGATCGACCATGCAAAGCATATCCGATGGTCACAATACTTTGCACGCACCTCAACCTAGTTGAAACAGACTTGTGTGCAAATTAAATAGTTGTTTAAATAACACACCTAGGACTGTGTTTTTTAATGGTTGTGCATGATACTAAGGCAAAAACGGTGTTTTATGCTTGATTGACAATGCAAAGCATATCCGATGGGCACAATACTTTGCACACACCTTAAACTAGGTGGAATTGAATTACATAGAAAGTGGCGTGCCCATCCCATAAGTACTTGATCGGATAACATACCTAGCAACATGTTTTTTTACGAATGTGCATGACACGAGCAAAAATGGTATTTAATGCTCGATCGACCATGCAAAGGATATCCGATGGGCACAATACTTTTCCTACGCCTCAACCTAGGTGGTATTGACATGTTCTCAAAGAGGAACACCCATTCGATAAGTACTTGGTTAGATAACACACCTAAGAGCGTGCTTTTTTACTAATGTGCATAGCACTAGGGGAAAAATGGTGTATAATGCATGATCGACAATGCAAAGCATATCTGATGGTCACAATACTTTGCATGCACCTCAACCTAGTTGAAACAAACTTGCATGCAAATTGGAGCCCCCATCTGAGAAGTACTTGTTTGAATGACACACCTAGGACCGTGTTTTTTTAAGGTTGTGCATGACACTAAGGCCAAAACATTGTTTTATGCTTGATCGACAATGCAAAGCATATCCGATGGGCACAATAATTTGTACACACCTTAAAATAGGTGGAATTGACTTATATGCAAAGTGGCACACCCATCCCATAAGTACTTGATCAGATAACATACCTAGCAGTGTGTTTTTTAACGGATGTGCATGACACTAAGGTAGAAATGGTATTTAATGCTCGATCGACCATGCAAAGCATATCTGATGGGCACAATGACAAAACATGTGTGCCTCACGATCTATGGAGTGCTCTAAGGTGGATGGAACCTATGTGGAGACATGATGAAGAGAGTGCTCATGACATGTAGCTCAAGTCAATTAGGTTCCAAGATAGATTAGCTTGGACTCATAAAGAGAATCTTGAGATAGTGCAAAAGTGCTTGATTGATATTACTTCAAATGAACCTCCCTTTTATAGGTGAGGGTACTTACATCCATTTGCTTGCTCACATGTGGGATATGTCCTCCATGCCATGTGGCAGCTTTCCCTTTGCTCATACCTTTGCTCTACATGTGCTCATGGCACCACAACTCTCAACACCTCCCCTTGGTGCCATGATCCTTTGGCTACTGCAAGGTGGTCACATGTGAGTTACAAATCCATCACCTCCCCTTAGTGCATGCATTGCTACTTAAGGTGGTCAAGTGTGGTTTTTACATGTCAATACCTCCCCTGGGTGCTTTCATAGCTACTCTCAGGTGGTCAGGCTTGATTACAAAAATATAGGCAAGGCTGGCAAGGTATTTGTTTCTCAATACATTCCATTGATGTCACCTTTTGGCTCATGGCTTGATGACGACTCGTTTGCCTCTTTGTTTGGTGTAGCTACCTGCATGATGCTTTGTTCTTCCATGTGCCTTAATGCTTTCTGTGTGGATGCCATGTTTCGGGCTATGGTCATCTCATACACTTGTGCTTTCGGCTTGCTTTTTTACATCGATGTTTGCATTCATGCTTTGCTTTTCCAATTGTTGCAAAGGTCTTACCAATTGATTTCTTTCAATATTGGCAGTGTCTAATTGCATACAATGATTCTGACTTAACAGGCGCGTAGAGCTCGAAAAGGCGATCACTTTTTCCTTTTGGAGCGTGGCCAAATTCTTCCTGGATTGCAAGTTATGGCTTGTCAAAGATTCTGTGAAGAAGAGGGCCTTTGATGATGTGGCACAGGGATTCACATGCTGAATTCCATACTGTGCTTACAAAGGGGCTCTATGCTTAGGTGGTACTTGGTGATGTGGCAGTTAACCAACCCTACCTAAACTTAACCATGGTTTAGTGTGGGGAGTTACTTAACCATTATCTTAACCAAGGTTTAATTGGACCATATCCTTGCCCAACCTTATCTGCCACGTGTCCTATCAAAGGACTGCCACGTGTCTAATTGTAGAAAACCTTGGGAGACTTTGTGAAGAGAAGATAAGTCTGAGCAGAGATCTCGTCTACATCGCGGCTGGCTGAGATCAATTGGAGGAGCGGTGTGATGGCTCGTGAAGCTATATATGCTGAGTCGCAGGTTGAGGTTGGAGAGGTTTGGCGTGGCTGGCCGTCCGTTGGCAGTCTGTGTAGAGCTCCTACCTCTAGAGCCTAGTTCGTCCGTCTGTAGAGCCGTGAGCAGCGTTGCTTGTGGAGTCTGTAGGCTCAAAGATGAGAATGCGTACTATTTGCTCGAGACCGTTGGAGAAGGCTTTAGAGCATGTGCCCGTCGGTGTTGAGGAAGCCAGGGCTATGGAGCACTGGGTGTTGTTTCCTTGGAATCTCGAGAGCGTGGAGGCAGCTGTTTTGCAGCTAAGCCGGAAGTTGTTGATGAGCGAGATGAAGTTTCATTGCTTGGTCGTTGGTAGGCGCAGAAGCTCGTGGACGGTGTTGGAGTGTCGGAACTGGTAGAGTTTGGAGCCGAGGCTATAGAGGTGCCTTACGCTGGCCTTGTAAGAGCGTTGCTGGAGAAGGCCACCTTCAAGTTTGGCAAGCTGCTGTGTTGGGGTCACCTTGGAGCTCGCAGGGCTGGCTGTTGATGTCGATGGCCTTCTGTTGGAGCTGCCTCCTTCCAGTCGCCTAGGTTGTGGGCTTGTAGTGTTGTAGCAACTGCAGTCTTGTTGGCTTTTTGAAGTCGCCTTTGAGTGGCGTTGGTCGTGTCTGAGTCTCCCTCTTTGATGGAGAGGTCCAAGCCGCCCTTGAAGCTGAGTGTTGGAGCTTCATTCTGGCTAGCAGCCTCCTTATGGATACACAATGGTCACAAAACTCTATCTATGTTCCAGATAGGATAGATAGGATGATACTCTTTCTCTTTCAAATCTCAAAGATAACCTTTCATTCTCAAACAGCATGAAAGAAAGCTCTCTCAACCAAATTTCTCTCTTTGGAAAGAAGAATAACTCTCACAGATCTACCTCACAAAATAGATCTCTAAAAAGAAATGAACTCTCTCTCTCTCTCTCATCAAGAATGACGGAGATATCTCAAAGCAATGAACGGAATTTTCATTCAATGGACGGAATTCTCTCAATCTAGAACAAAAACTAACCTAGGAGAAAAAACATGAGCTCCTAAGACATGCCTACAGCTAAACTAGGAATGGAAGCAATCCTAGTGAACTACTAATGAGCTAAACTAGGAGAGCTAAACCTATGCTCTGATACCATGACAAAACATGTGTGCCTCAGGATCTATGGAGCGCTCTAAGGTGGATGGAACCTATGTGGAGACATGATGAAGAGAGTGCTCATGACATGTACCTCAAGTCAATTAGGTTCCAAGATAGATTAGCTTGGACTCATAAAGAGAATCTTGAGATAGTGCAAAAGTGCTTGATTGATATTACTTCAAATGAACCTCCCTTTTATAGGTGAGGGTACTTACATCCATTTGCTTGCTCACATGTGGGATATGTCCTCCATGCCATGTGGCAGCTTTCCCTTTACTCATACCTTTGCTCTACATGTGCTCATGGCACCACAACTCTCAACACACAATACTTTTCCTACACCTTAACCTAGGTGGTATTGACATGTTTTCAAAGATTCACATCCATCCGATAAGTACTTGGTCAGATAACACACCTAAGGGCGTGTTTTTTGCAGATGTGCATATCACTATAGGAAAAATGGTGTATAATGCGTGATCGACCATGCAAAGCATATCCGATGGTTACAATACTTTGCATGCACCTCAACCTAGTTGAAACAGACTTGCGTGCAAAGTGGAGCCCCCATCTGATAAGTACTTGTTTGAATAACACACCTAGGACTGTGTTTTCTTATGGTTGTGCATTACACTAAGGCAAAAACGGTGTTTTATGCTTGATTGACAATGCAAAGCATATCCGATGGGCATAATACTTTGCACACACTTTAAACTAGGTGGAATTAACTTACATGAAAAGTGGCGTGCCCATCCCATAAGTACTTGATCGGATAACATACCTAGCAGTGTGTTTTTTTACGGATGTGCATGACACTACGGCAAAAATGGTATTTAATGCTCGATCGACCATGCAAAGGATATCCGATGGGCACAATACTTTTCCTACACCTCAACCTAGGTGGTATTGACATATTTTCAAATAGGCACACCCATGCGATAAGTACTTGGTCAGATAACACACCTAAGGGTGTGCTTTTTTACGGATGTGCATATCACTAGGGGAAAAACGGTGTATAATGCGTGATCGACCATGCAAAGCATATCCGATGGTCACAATACTTTGCATGCACCTCAACCTAGTTGAAACAGACTTGTGTGCAAAGTGGAGCCCCATCTGAGAAGTACTTGTTTGAATAACACACCTAGGACCATGATTTTTTATGGTTGTGCATGACACTAAGGCAAAAATGGTGTTTTATGCTTGATCGACAATGCAAAGCATATCCGATGGGCACAATACTTTGCACACATCTTAAACTAGGTGGAATTGACTTAAATTCCAAGTGGTGCACCCATCCCATAACTACTTAATCGGATAAGATACCTAGCAGCGTGTTTTTTTATGGATGTGTATGACACTAAGGCAAAAATGGTATTTAATGCTTGATCGACCATGCAAAGGATATCCAATGGGCACAATACTTTTCCTATGTCTCAACCTAGGTGGTATTAACTTGTTTTCAAAGAGGCACACCCATCCGATAAGTACTTGGTTGTATAACACACCTAAGGGCGTGTTTTTTTACGGATGTGCATATCACTAGGGAAAAAACGGTGTATAATGTGTGATCGACCATGCAAAGCATATCCGATGGTCACAATACTTTGCATGCACCTCAACCTAGTTGAAATGGACTTGTGTGCAAAGTGGAGCTCCCATCTGAGAAGTACTTGTTTGAATAACATACTTAGGACCGTGTTTTTTTATGGTTGTGCGTGACACTAAGGCAGTACTTGATCGGATAACATACCTAGTAGCGTGTTCTTTTATGGATGTGCATGACACTAAGGCAAAAATGGTATTTATTGCTCGATCGGAGGAGGATTGGAGTGAAGTCCATGACCACGAACCTGACAAGGTGCGTGAATCCAAAAACCTTAATGTTTATACCAGTCAGCAGTCCCACAGGTTCGGCAGTTCCCCCATCGGCTAACTTTACTACTAGATGGGTCTGCTCAAGTGTGGTTTTCCCCATTTCACCCAGTATTCCTTTGTGCAGACACTCACTCCTGCTCCCCCATCTAGGATGGCTTCAACCTTCTGGTTTTGATAGACTGTGGGGATAGAGGCATTCGTGTCATCACCCTCAAAGTATTGGCCTAGCTTGTTGATGGGAACCTTAGGTAGGTTCTCCCCTTTTCTAGCATCGATTGGTTGGGCTTAGGGCTGTCTGGCAGGGATTGGAGGTAAGAACAGACTGTTCATCCAATTGGACAGATCATGCCATAGGATGGGATTTCCTCTTAGCAAGGAAGTGATTGGCATTTTCACCTCTATTGATAGGAAGGAAGCCAACCTGGCACTGTCGCAGGGCTCTGGTGAAGCTTCTTCCTCCATCGACAACATGTCCTCAAAGCCGTACAAGTATCCTTCCTCCTGGAGGTTATGCAATACTCAGTCTTCCTGGAACATCTTCTGCATTAGATACGGAGCTTCTAACTAATCGAAGCAGAGGTGTTCCTCTTCCTCCACCCTCTCCAGTACCTTAAGCGATTTTGCCCCTCAGTGGCCCATCAGGTGGTATGGATGAATAGTGTCTAATGCTCTATTGGCCTTTAGCCGATGCTCAAACTTCTCTTGGCAATCCTGTACCAAGTTCTGGGCATCTGTATTACTTTTCTAAGATTGGGTTAGGATAGGTCTTCTTATAGGAGGGCGAGGGTGTTAGGCCTTGGGCCTGCACTAGTTTGTTCACCTCTGGGATTAGGGGCACTTCAGGGTCACCCTGGGTGGAAGACTATTTGAAAGCAGACGAGGTGGCAAGAGTAGCTGTCTCCTCATCAGAACCATCCTGGATCAGCACTTGGTCAGAGCCGTCACCTACTTGAATGGCCTTCTTGGACCAGGTTAGGGGATGTGGGGGAATCTCGGGGCTGGGAAATGGGGATCCTTTACCCTTCCTTTTGAGCTTCCTCATTGCTTTTCGAATTCCTTGGCTTGCACCCTCATGATGACTTATAGTGGCACTGTGGCCACATGGCCCTGTTTGATGCTAAGCAGATTAAGGCCAGTGCTCTTTGGTGGGATGATTGGGGTGGTTGGTCTCCTCGTGGGACAATCTTGGAATAGATGCTCGGTTCCACACCCTGCACATAAGCATTAGGAAAAAAGGGAGCTCATTTTGGGGCCTTTTATAAGAGAGAGAAAATAGGCTTTCAACCAATCAGGAGTGGGCCAACATAACGTTGAAAATTCAACAAAAGAAGATGAAAATAAGAAAAAGAAATAGTACTATATGTTCGTAGAAGCATGTCACATTAATGAGGTGACCTAATTTGAATCTTTGAAAATTTTATTTTTTGTGTAGAATTTGGTGATTCTGACACCGCAAACATGTCTAGAACAGCCCAAAACCCCAAGAACGGCACTGGAAACGCTGGAATCGAACATCCGGAGGCCTGAAAATGGCCAAAAAGGCCGAAAAACGCGATTTGCAGAAAAACGCGATTTGGTACCTTTCAAAGGTACCAAATCGCGTGGTACCTTTCAAAGGTACCAAATCGCGTTTTTTGGCCAAAAAATGCCGAAAAACGCGATTTGCAGAAAAACACGATTTGGTACCTTTTTTTCGCGATTTACAGAAAAACGCGATTTGGTACCTTTGAACGCGATTTGGTACCTTTCAAAGATACCAAATCGCGTTTTTCTATAAATCGTGTTTTTTGGCATTTTTTGACCGTTTCCGGGCCTCCGGATATCCGATTCCAGCATTTCCAGTGCCGTTTTGGGCCGTTCCGGATGCGTCTGCGGTATCAGAATCACCAAATTCTGCACAGAAAAGTGTTGCTCTTATATGAACATTGAATGTAAAGCATGTGAAAGAATATATTTATACCTTTTCACACTGACATTTCTCATGCAAGTATCCATATTTTCTTGCTTTTGTAGAGAGAGAAAAGAGAAAATAGTGAATTTCTTACAGGGCCCCAAAATGAGCTCCCTTTTTTCCTAATGTGGGTGGGGTTGGTCATGGTTGGAGCGGTGGGGTACGATCCCTATATGGACAGTCCTTCAAGAAGTGTGGGCCCTGACATTTGAAACAGGACACCACAGAGGGTTTGAAGTACCTCGGTAGGGGTATTCACTTGCTCTATGGGGACCCTGGCAAGTGTAACATTGGAGCGGGGGTCTCTGAGCAATTGAGTTCAGGTCTCTCACCCTTGCATTTACAAGGGCGGTCTGGAATACGGGGATGTGTTGGAGGTAGTGGATCAAGGTGCCACTTCCCTCCTCTTAGGGGTAGTAATCATGAGGTCTGTGATCAGGATCCATCTCCTCCTAGTCATTAGGCAATTCTTCTACCAACACTTGATTGACTGGGACTATACGAGGTAGAGAGGGCTATAGGCCCAATATGGGGGGTGGTAATAAAGCTAGCTAAGTGTTGTACTAGCTAGAACTAGCCACGGGGCCACCATGAGAGATCCGGGGGCTAGGCAGGGCCATTAGGGCTAATGGGGGTCTCATTTGATACATGGGTTGGGGACGGGACCTCAAAAATTAACATTGGGAGGTATCATGATTTCCCCACTTATGGCAGTGTGCACAGTAGAGTGTTGGCCTTGCCCTTAGGCACGGGCACTCATTGGAGGGGTGGTTGCCATTGCATAGCCCACACCAGACATTATCTCTCCATGGAAACAAGTGGGGGTTTCTTGACACCTCCTTGGAGGTTCCTGTCCTCCACTGCTGGCCTAGTTGATCCAACAGATTGGAGGCCAACTCACTCATATCCAAGCCTTTGGGTTCGTTAAGCCTCCTTCTTAATCGATCCTACACTTGAAGACCTAATCGATGGAGCTATTTCTTAGGGATCCGGGGCTTTATCCGAATTCACCTTGTCCATCATGTTGTCACATATACGGATGGCCATCTTGCTGCATAAATCAAAGGAGGTAGGGTTAATCACCATGAGGTGGTCGTGCAACTTCGGGTCTACCAATTGGATAAGGAAGTGAGGCAACAGTCATTCATCACTCATCTGCTCATACGATTCACTACAGGCATTGAGGTGCTTGATCCTGGCAATGTAATCCCTTAGGGATTTTTTATTGTTCTACTTTACACCATACAGTTGGTTGATCGGGCTCCATTTATGGCCGCTGGGGGTGAACCCCACAATAAATGCCTTTCTTAAAGTCTCCCAATTGATATTTTCTTCTGGGGTGAGAGCCCTATACCATTGGCCTGCTTTGCCATCCAGTCTGAAGCAAAACGCATTGGCCATCTCTAGGTCTCTGCGAGTGCCAAAGGCTTCACAAATGTGTTCAAACCACTCCATGTGGGAGACCGAGTCTCCTTCTCCCAGGAACTTGGTCATTATCTTCGAGATGGCTATGGGTCGGCTCCTCAAGGGATTCGCAATCCTTGCAAGAAACACTGGAGCGGGTGGAGGTGGTGTGGCCCCCCTTCCTAGGGTGTTCACCAAGATACGCATTGCCTCATCAGTCAACACCATTTGCATGGCTAGCAGAGGTGGTATTGTTGTAGGTCTGACAAGGCACAGGGCTAGCCTTAGGCCTGGCCCAGGTGGTGGTCCCCACGTAGTTGTTGGTACCGGCATTAGAACGAATGTGCCAAGGCTTGCATTCATAATTTGGTGCAACCAATATAGACGAGAAGGGACGTACTCTCAAAGGAGGTGGGTCCTGGGGCATGGGAACGTTAGTTCCATGCAGTGGGTGGTAGGGTGGAAACTATGGTTCCTCATAGTTGATGAAGGGTGGTGGCACCAAGGCTATTGGAGGTTCATAAGGCACTCTGCCTTGGAAGTTCCTAGTATCCCCTCGGCTTAGGTCTTGCCATCGGAATTCCCTCATCCATGGATCTTCATCATCCATGTTTTCCCACTGGGAAGGTCTAGCATAGGCAGAGGGTCCTCGATTGGTGAAGGTTGTTTCTGTCCCAGTCTATGGTTCAGGAGCTAGATGTTGTTGGCCTTCCCTCCCTGTAGACATGTCGGGGTGAAGAGGCTCTCCATGTTTACCAACCTAAGTGGCCAAACATGTTGGAGAACGTATCTCTAAGATTGGATGCAATCGAAGGTGCAGGCAAGTTGGGAGAGGCTACACTTGTGAATGGAGCTTTCAATGCCCTTGGACCCAAGGGGTCTTGCAACTCTCTGTTTCGTCGGAACTAGATAGAGTTTCTGGTCAAGGACCTACTAGTGAGTGGAGGCTTGGGATCGAGCTTCTAGATTCCTAGCTAGGAGGAATGGTGGGCTAAGTGTAGCTCGAAGCACTCTTTTTCACCATAGGTCCTTTGGCAAAATCCTCCTAGACCTCAAGTGCATGTGGGATGCCTCCGGTTGAGCACCTTGAGGCTGAATTGAGGTTCTGGATTTTTCTAATTCTTTGGCTACCCCAGATGTATCACGATCAGTGGGATAGCTCTATAGCAACGGTCAGTGGGATCCGTATCACACTGGGTAGTGGGATATGGGTATAGCGACGGGCAGCAACATAAGCATATAGCAATGGTGACAGAGTATGAATGACATCAAGCAGTGGTATAGATGTATCGCAACAATCGGCATGGTAGATCTTACCACATGTGCGGTAGGATCAAAGGTCAACGGGATACGAATGGAGCACTGAGCAGTGGTATAATTATCGCAATGGACATGGGGATCGACAATTGCATCGGGCAGTGTGATAGGATTGAAACAATGATCAGTAGAATAAGCATAAGGCGATGAGCGGCGTAAGCATATAGAGACGATCAACGGAATGAAATAGCAACAGGCGGCATGATTGGCATAATGCGATGGGCAGAGGGGTAGGAATATGACCACATGCATGGGGATGAGTTCACCAAGCCGACGGTGGAGTAGCAGAATAGCGACGACGATCGGCATAATAGCTCTATGGCATCAGGTCAATGGCTGTTAGGTCATCGAGATAGCAACTTTGACATGCATTTAATTAGGGCGGTCGGTTAGGCCGTGGTCAATAGTAGTTAGGTCGACAAGATAGCCCTATGGCACCAAGTCAATGGAGTTTGACCGTCGGGATACGGCTAATGCACCGACCGGCGAGATACTTGGTCGGTAGCATAGCTCTATGGCATCAATTCAGTAGGATAGGAAAACATAGTGTCTCTAACTGATTTTTGATGATTCTTGAAGATTTGGAAGTTTCTCTTCATGTTTTTTTGTGATGGGGGGATGCTAAACTACCTAATCTACCTACTCAATGAAAAAAACTTGAAGAAAAAACACTTTTTGGAAGCCAAAATGCAAAATTTCATGAAGGGTGAGTTCTAAAACACAAAACAACTTCAAGATTTGGCAAGAATCAACATTTTGGTTGTTTTTTTATGGGATTGGACACACACTCGTTAGCAATCACACCCACTACGTTCCTATCGACTTAAAACACTAAAAAGCATAAAAAACAAGCTTCAAATGCTCCAAAATGACTTTCCAACTAAAAAAGACGGTTTTCCTACTTTTCTGTGCACTCTCACTTCCTCCCTCTTTCTTCTCCTAAAACTCCACTAACAAAGCTCCAAGTTAAGCTTGAAGCCTTGTGCAATGGGTACATAATGAAGGAAGACAAGTGCAATGCAAAAGCATACCTTCATTCCTCGACAGCGGCACCAAAAATGTTGTGGGTCTCGACGATGACTCACATGTCATGGGGATGTTGAAGATATGCCGATGGAGCCTCCACTTTGAGCTACTCCCTCTGGGAGAAATGCATAGCACGAGTCATCCGCAAGTGTCACTCGAGCGGCCTTCGGATTGTTGCAATGTATCTCCATGCAAGAAAGAGGGAAGGGGAAGAGGGGAGAGGAGAGGGAAGAAGGGAAGGAGAGCCAGGAGGGAAGAGGAGAGTGAAGGGGGATGGAGTGGCAAACACAAGGGCACTACAATGGAAACAAGGGAACACCCAAAACACTCTCTTGGAAGAAAAGAGGGAGCTTGTATTCAAACTTGTGCAAACAACAATGAAGACTAAAGTCAACACTTTGGCCTTTTATACAAGTCACCTTTTGAAGGGAGGGCCAACCCTTTTCCTTTTTAGTGCTCTCCTTCTCTTTACAACCAAAGGCTCATGGGCCTGCAGGGTGCCAAGGCATATTACTATTCTTTCCATCTCTCCCTACTGGCGGAAATAGCACTTGTGTTAACCATATTAAAGCGCTTGGGACAAAGCTGGCATTAGGAGGTGGTCCTAACTAGTTCCCAAATAGTGCTTGTGTTTGCCTCGTAGATGAGCAAAACGTGAGAAGGCTTTTTAAAAAATGCATGGAGTAGTGGGCTCTTCTTGGAAAGCAATGGGAAAAACCTCATAGTCTACTACATTATAATTGGGTACCTCCTTTATTTGGAGAAGTGGAACATAGGATGTTTGTTAAGGCATTAGCAGTGTGCGTAGGGTTAGTACAGAGTTAGCACAGATTCCTAGGGGTGCAAGTACTCGCAAACTACATGCGTGGACATCAAATTGGCTTAAGATGTGTGGACGGCGGTGGTGACTTTGACAATGCCACTGAATGATGTGGTAGTGCAAGTGATCAAGGATGGATAGCTAAGCATTACAAGAAGTGAAAAAGGAAAGGTAAATTAAAAAAGAAATCATCGAAGAAGAAGCACAAAGCTAGTGACGAGGTGTCTGAAGATGATTGCGCAGATGTGAGTTTCGATGAAGAAAGTATTGAGGAGTTGGAAGCCAAGGAAGAGAGGAAGCCCAAGAAGACCTTAAAGGGAGGAAAAGGGAGCTATGTGGCATCCAAAGGACACTCACCGAGAAAGGGAAGGATGGAACTATGCTGCATCATTTTCTTGGAATCTTGGCCATTCAGCGAGACAGAATGTGCTTTGAATGAGAAATGTTGTGCAGTCAGTAGGACCAATACCCACATCACATCAAACATTTATTATAATGGACAAGGTCAGAGAGTGCAAGGGCAGACGCAATGGATGTTCCATGTGAACCACTTCGCATTGCTTTATCTAGTCAAGCAATAGAATCTTACCAGTCAAATGGCACGTTGGATGCTACTTCTGCAAGAGTTTGATTTTGAAGTGGTACATAGGCTAGAATCACAACATGTGGTTGTGGACTATTTGTCCCATTTGGAATCTAGAGAGCCTACAATCGGCATTGAAGATGAGTTTTCAGATGTGGAGCTCAATGCTTTCTTCATGGAAAATGCTACAGAAAGCAACATGGAGGAGGTACATCTAAAAGCCCCATGGTCATGGTATGATGAATTACTTTCTTTTATGACTTAGAAATGATGTCGAAGTACCTGACAAGGGATCATTGCAAGAGGTTGGCTTTGTGGAGCTGTGAATTTTAAGTGGTGGTTGATCAACTCTATTGTCAACACTTGATGGATGAACTACTCCAATGTGTGCTTCTACATGAACAAGAGGCAATTCTCGTTGAAGTGCATTTCGGAGTGGCACGCGGTCACTTTATGGGAGCAATCATGGTGAAGAAGGTGCTGCAGCCCAATTTTTGGTGGCCAACACTTCAGAAGAATGCCCGAAGATTCGCATAGCAGTGTGACTTGTGCCAAAGATTGGGTCAACCATCTAATCGGGATCAAATGCCGATGCAGTCAATGCAACCTCTTGGACCATTCTAGAAATGAGGATTGGATTTCATGGGTCCATTCAAGCCCACAACCACAAGAACCAAGAACTGCTATGTACTAGCCACAATGGACTATTGCACATGGAATAGAGCACATGGAGTAGTCAACCAATTGGGAGGTGCATATAGGGTAATTATGTTGCCAATTAGGAGGAGGATTGCAAGTCAGAATTGGTCATCAAAGAGTCAGAGCCGTGGAATGGCTAAGGGAGATAGAGACACCACCAACTAGGAGAATGGAAGAAGGTTCTTAGCAACAAGGAGAAGGGACCCTCAATGAGGCAACAGAGGGGATGAAGGGGAGGAGGGGAAGAGGGGGGATGGGTATTCGATGGTTGGGAGAGGAGAGTGGGAGGAAGGTTTGAGTGACAAGATCTCCTGGTGTATCATGGTGGTGTATTTTCTTTGTTCAACTCTTATGCACTATGCTTCCACCTCTAGTCGCAACTCCAAGTCCTCTTCATTTCATATGTTCTTCTCTTCATCCCTCTTTACCTGGTACAATAGACCTTGTGTCATGTGGCTTGAGTTTTGTTTCATTTATGTTGAAGGTTGGCTTTTGTGATTGTGCTCCGCTTTAGCATCCTCCTTATTCACATCACTCTTGCACTTGTATCGTGCTTGCATCATCAGTGACACCATTGTCTAGAACTCGCACTATTGGTGATACAACGTCCCTTACTTGTTCCACAATTTCATTGACACATCCTAATTCCTCCTCAGACCAGTGGTCTTAGGCCTCCGATAACACATTGGGAAGTGGTAGGACCCCCCCCAAAGAATTAATGGCCTGGAATTTTAGGGTCCTAGAGGAGAGAGGTATTATGTCGAGTAGTTTTGATACCCTTGAAGGAGCTAGTGAGAGAATTAGGAGGCATTTAAGGAGAGTGGAGACAAGACTTATGGCTGACCAAACTAGATTATCAAAAGCATTACATGCAATGAAAGTTCCTGAAGTACTCATGGTGAGCACAGACTGAACCCATTGGAGGAGTAGCTAGAGCAAGTAGCTTCGTCGAAGCTCTTATTAACTTGGACCGGTAAGGTCCTTGGTGGTTAGATTGGGACTTTAGATAAGGAAAAGTGCAAAGTAGAGAGTGAGTGAAAGATGAAGGCACAAAGGATGAAGGCTGGTCAGGAGCTCATCAAGGTCAAGATAGGCCCCCTTGTCCTCTTGCAATGATGTCTTCATCAACAGTCACAATTCTACGAGTGTGGTAACTCCTCCTGCATTGGACTTAGGTCAAGCTGGTAAGGCTGCTATCTCATCTGTTATGCATAACTTAGGGTTCCTATCAATTCTTTTTTATGCATCCGTCCCACCCATGGGTACTCATTTTGCCCCAGTCATGTCCTTACTTTCGTGAATGTTCTACCTCCTCTCTCATCTACTTCTATGCTACCTTTTCCACTAGCTCTCTCCTTCCCTACTGCCTATCCATCAAACATGGATTTGACTCCATCCCTCTCTTTCCCAACTGTTCTTGCATCTTCTCTATCCCTGACATCTTCTATGTAAGAACACTGTCAACTTTTTCAACACCAAGGCCTTCTACATATGTAGTACCATTTGTGTACTCTCCTTTTATGACTATATCAATAGCCACTCCACCATTGTGGTCCTCTACAAGAGGTGTTGTCTCATTAGCCTCACCACCATATGTTTTTGTGGCACCCATGCTCAATCTACTCTATTAAGAGGCCCTTCAAGTCTTGCATGTGATTTAGGCCCTAGAGTGGTTAGGGGTGTCACATCCACCATGGTGGTTCTCAATCTTGTAGAAGAAGGTAGTCTTCTTGAGTTGCTCAACAAAGTCCATGTGAAAACTTAGAATTTCAAAGGCCACATTCATGAAGACTTGAAGGTCATGTCAAAAAATTTCTCGCAGAATGTAAGGCCAAAGGGGTGGAGAATGAGCATGTTTTTCTTCATATTTTTCCTTCTTCTTTGGAGGATGCAGCGGTCGTGTGGTACAATCAGTTTCCCTCTGACCTTTTGTAGACCTGGGCAGATCTAAGAGAGGGATTTTTGCAAACCTTCAAATTAGAGAAGTTTGAGCACGCGATTTGTCCACTGACACTATGAAGCTAGGGAAGAGCATTTTAGAAATGTATGCACAAATGAGGGACTTGGTAGTGAAGATGTCCATGAAACCAAATGATGTTGAGATGAAAAGGTGGTTTTTAAGGTCTTACCCCTTGCTATTGCTATTAGACTTGTGGACAAACTTCCTGAGCATGCTTCCTTGCAAGAGTTAGTGAGGGAGGCCGTGAAGATGGAACGGTCCAAGTTGAGTTTTGTGCCAACACAACCTCCAACTACCAATCGCTCAAGAGAGGAGGGCTCACTAGAATGGGTGCATCTTAAGGAGTTGGAAGAAATCAAAGAGGGACAACAAGGGTGGATGTACCGTCATCCTTTGAAACCTAGATGAGAAGTGATCTTTGGTGTACTGAATGCAAAGGGTAATGTCAGGCATGGTCATTGGGAATGCTCATCTAAGCATGAGGTACCACCTTACACTTCCTTTTCTACATTTTGCAATATTCATGGGCATGATGATTCAGGAATGCAAGTATCTTAAAGGGTTAAGGAAGCTTCTCCCCCAAGTACTCTACTCAGAACCTCTATAGATGTGGACAATATGGGCACTACTAAGATGACTGTCCACAACCATTTCAAGGGATGCTCTTGTACACAATGTAACACAAATGACCACTACAGTAGAGACTACCCCAACGGCAGAGGGGAACCAACATCTCAAGTCAACATGGTTGATGTAGGAGTGGTAAGGGAGTGATACAAACACCATTTTATCAGTACAATGTTAGGAGCTATGTGATAAGGTCGCAAACAAAAGGTGACAATTGTAAGGATGACTTAGTATCAATGCCACATGCCTCATCACCGACCAACACCAACTCAATCAATATAAGTGCATCCCCTCCGACATCAACCCCTCCCCCTTGGGTTGACACTAGGTCTAGAAATACATCACCCTTGTCATCTCCTGCTAGTGGAACATGAAGAATGTTGAAGGCCTCATAGTCATCAAGGCTTGTCACTAGCTCTAGAACTGGCTCACCTTCAGGTGACCAACCTATGCCTACAAGGTACCAAGTGGTTGTTTAGAGTGTCACATAAGATCTTCAATCAAGTTTTGAGGATGAGGGGAGCACACCTCGATCCCCTTCTTGCAAATCCCAAACTGTGACGTTTGAAATGGAGGCGAGGATGACCCTAGTATATAACATGGATAAGGAGGTGCAACTAGGACCTTCCACTCAACCCCAGGAAGTGCACTTCACAGTGATAAGGAAATGCCACTGAGACATGGTACGGCACAAAGGAAAGGGGGTGATAGAGGAACCATTATACAAGTCAATTGTTGGAATAATGTGGTAGGTGTTGGGGTCTAGGCATAGCTACTAACAATAGACTCTATGAATTTAAAAAGGTGTATGTGGATGATCTTCAAAGGAAAATGCCAACCTTGAGCATCAACATTTAGATCTACAAGAGCATTTCATTAGCAACACGAGTGGACTAATTACAATGACCTTGCAAACATGTATGTATATCCAAAGGTTTACTCAGATGGTGTTTACAGCCGCCGCTGATATGATAGAGCTAATCTTGTATCAAAATTTGGGGAATTTTATTTGATAGGATGTGGAAATTCTGGTACCCCTACCTGTGAAGATAGTGGGAGAGAGGGAAGGAGTCTCACTTGTGGCTTTCTCACATAAACAATTGGGGGAGTACACACAAAGGTGGAGGCTGAAAACAGTTTTCCTCTTCTTAGTTGTGAAAGCCAAAAGAACTCTCATACAAAGAAATAGAAGAACCCTATATGTGGGTCTCAAACCAAACTCAACTAACTAAGGTGGCATACTAACTGAGCCACGAACTAGTGTAGATAAGGATAGCTGTCATCCAGCTATTATTCGTGGGCAGTGTACCAACCGCATCTCCAGCTAACAAGTCGGTGACATAAGTACACAACGGTCACCCTGGCATATCTTGAGTGGAGCTCGATATCTCAACACTCCCCCTCGAGCTCAATCCCAAATCCTGCACACCAAGCAGGTCTCTGAACTTGCGCAGCTTCTCTGTGCCCAATGCTTTCGTGAATATGTCAGCTACCTGATCCTCTGTGCTGACATAAACTAGATCAATAAGACCTAGTAAAACCTTCTCTTGCACATAGTGATAATGCACCTCAATGTGCTTTGTTCTAGCATGAAAGACTGGGTTCTTTGCCAAGTGTATACTGCTCATGTTGTCACAATAAATGACAACCGGCCCATCTGTAGACTGATGCATATCATAGAGTAGCTTATGCAACCAAGCTACCTCACATGCAGCCATTGCTGCACCCCTGTACTCAGCCTCTGTGCTCGACAAGGCAACTGTAGGCTGTTTCTTGCTGCTCCAAGTGACTGCAGCACTCCCAAAAGAGAACATATATCCACTGGTAGATCGTCTATCATACTACCAGCCCAATCAGCATCAGTGTATCCATGCAATTGTATCTGAACCCCAGCCTCATAAAATAGTCCATACTGCAATGTGGACTTCACATACCTGAGTATGCATCTAGCCGCATCCAAATGCGGTTTCCTTGGAGCCTGCATAAAGTGACTTACCAACCCAACAGCATAGCTCAAATCTGGCCTGGTAATAGTCATGTAAATCAAACTTCCTACTATGCGTCTGTACATAGTAGGGTCTTCTAGAAGCTCACCTGCATCTGTGCTCAGCTTCACATTCTGCTCCAAAGGAACTGAAACTTGGTGATCTAATCACCTCAATGCCCAAGAAATAACGTAGCTCTCTCAAATCCTTCATCTCAAACTTCTGCCTCAATAGCATTTTCACATGAAGGATATCTTCATCACTATCACCTGTGATGATCAAATCATCAACATAAATGACCAGCAGCATAATCCCTTTCTCTGTTTTTCTCACATAGAGTGAGAAATCTGCCTTGGAAATCTGAAAGCCAATAGTGACAAGATAATGTCCTATCTTGTCAGACCATGCTCTAGGTGCTTGCTTCAAGCCATACAAGGCTTTCTTCAACCTACAAACAAACTCAAGATGAGTAGCATGAACATAACCGGCTGGCTGCTCCATAAAGACCTCTTCTTGCAAATCACCATGCAAGAAGGCATTTTTTACATCCATCTGATGCTCTTACGGTTGCCATCCTTGCAACCGGGCTGAAAGTTTCTTCATAATCAATGCCATATGTCTGTGCATACCCCTTGACAACTAATCTTGCCTTGTATCTATTCACAGAACCATCTGCATTGTGCTTGATCTTATAAACCCACTTACAGCCAATTGCATTCTTGCCTTTAGGCAAAGGCACCAATTCCCATGTAGCATTAGCATCCAAGGCATCCATTTCTTCATCCATGGCTTTCTCCCATTTTTCATTTCCCATGGCTTGCTCAAAAGAAGTGGGCTCTGGTTCCTGTATCACTTTGATCATATAGGCATAGTGAATGGCTGTAAATCCATCATATTTCAGCCTATCCATAGGATACCTAACCCTGGTAGACCTGCACAAAATAGGCTCACTTCCAGGTGCTCTCAAAACATCCCTGGTCTTCCTTACTCCAGGTGTAACAACAGAAGGAATACCCAACTCATCATCAATGCTCTATTCTGAGCCACTGGATTCACCATCCACAGAAGAGTGACCTGCATTCACATCAAACATGGGATGATCTACCTTCTCTTTTCCTTTTTGTGATACCTGCGCACCACTCTCTGCATTGCTTTGAGGAGATTCTCTTGATCTCAATCTGCCTGTCCATGGCGAAGTATGTGAACCACTGCTAGAGGACACTGCAGGTCCACTGATATTTTGTGATTGCTGCTGTGAATTTTGTGCAGCATTAGCATTTTGTGCATCTACATCAATCATCACATTTACTGGTTTATACCAGCTGCTCATCTCATCAAAAACAACATCTCTGCTCACTGTGAACTTACCTGTAGAATGGTTATAGCATCTATACCCTTTCTGCTGCAGAGAATAACCAATAAAGACGCACTTCTCAGCCTTTGGATCCAACTTGGACCTCAACTCATCTGGCACATGGACATAGGCAATGCAACCAAAAATCTTCAAATGAGAAATATCTGGTTTCCTACCAGTATACATCTCCTCTGGCGTCATGCCATGTATTGCTGTAGTGGGAGTCCTGTTCATTATATAGACTGCTGTAGCAACTGCTTCAGCCCAATAATAATCTGGTAGATCTTTTTCATTTAGCATAGCCCGAGATACCTCTCCAATATGCCTGTTTTTTCTTTCTGCAATTCCATTTTGCTGTGGGGTATGACTGCATGAATATTACTGCTTTATACCATGGTCCTGCAAGAACCTTGCAAACTCATTTGAGAGGTACTCTCCCCCTCCATCTGACCTTAGGCATTTTATTTGCAGGCCTGTTTCTTTTTCAACCATAGCTTTGAAAGCTTTGAAGTGCCCAAACACTTCACTTTTCTTTTTCATAAAATACACCCACAGTTTTCTACTGAAGTCATCAATAAATGTGACAAAATAGTGACAGCCTCCAATAGATGCAGCTTTTGTAGTCCACACATCAGAGTGGATTAATTCCAATGGCTTTTTACTCTCTTGAACATGCCTAGGAAAAGGTTTCCTTGCCTGTTTCCCAAATTGACAGGCTTCACAAACCTTATGCATTTCTGCAACCTTGAATTTCAGCAATCCTGCAACAATATTTTGGGCTTCCATTGATTTAAGTCGCTATATATTAACATGACCAATGCGTTTGTGCCAGATATCAATATCTGCAACTACACCGGTCCCATGTGCAAACATTGCTGCACTCAATTCAGGCATGTCTGCATCCAACGTAAACATCCTGCCCTTCTTCTTTCCTTTTGCTATCAAGCGACTGTTATTTTTCATATCCTCAACAAAGCATCCATGAGGATTAAATCTAACCTGTAAGCCCTGCTCAACCATTTGACCAATAGAAACCAGGTTCTTGGTGATGTTCGGGACATGAAATACATCAGACAAGTATTTCTTTTTCCCATCCTGCATAGACAAAGGAATTTTGCCAATCTGCACAATAGGATGTGCAGTATCATCACCAGTCTCCACAAATCCTGGTTTTTCCATTTTTCTTGCATCCTGCATCCATTCAGCGTGACCTGTCATGTGGTTTGATGCACCCGAGTCAACATACCACACATCATTGCTTTCTTCTGCACTTGTTACAGAATTTGTCATATGCTGCACCATAAACAAATGCTCATTTCTGTCATCACCCTGTCTACTAGAGGATGCATAATTGCCTTGCTGCAATTTTCCATTCATAATGTCATTCTGCTTTTTATAGCAGTCCTTAGCCATATGACCCATTTTGCCACAATAGTAGCATTCAATATTGCTGTTTGCATTTTGGCCTCTCTGCCATCCACCACGGCCTCTTTGGCTCCCCCTGCCTCTAGAGTTACCACGTCCTCCTGCATAGGACTGGTTTTCTTGCGTTTGCTGCATATTTTGATTTCTACCACGGCCTGCAGATCGGCCTCCTCTACCTCTGCCTCTACCTCTGCCAGCAACAGTTTCTTTTGAAGTTCCTGCTAAAGAAGATGCACCACCATTTCTCTGCTCTTCGGAAATTAGAAGAGCAATCAACTCCTCAAAATCAGGAAATTTTTCACGGACGGCAATGGATGTCCGGAACTGTGCATAATCCTTTCCTAGACCATTCAAGGTCACAGAGACCAAATCGTCATCATCCACTGGCGACCCAATGGAAGCAAGTGCATCTGCAATTTTCTTCACTTTCATGTGGTAGTCATTTATGCTCAAATTTTCTCTCTGCACATTGTGCAACTCTTGTTTGAGTTGCATTTTCCTGGCTTGCGTATTTGTGCTATACATTTTTGCCAAAGTATCCCATGCCTCCTTTGGCATATTCGTATCCTGAATATGCACAATCATGGAGTCCGAAATACTGATAGACAGCCAGTACATAACTTTCCTGGCTCTCTCATGCCATCCTTTGAATGCTTGCATTTCCTGTTGACTGGGAACATTAGGAAGAACAGGTTCTTCTTCATTTCCTGTAATGAACTCCCAATAGCCTTTTCCCATCAAGAAATTTGTCATTCTAAACTTCCATGCCTGGAAGTTGTTCTTGTCAAGCTTTTCAGTGACAATCTGTGAAAGAGAACCAGATGCCATTACAGAACACTGCAAAATATTCTATCACTGCAAAAAACACAGCTTTTGCCTCACACGGGCAGAACTGCAAAACTGACGAAAGTGGTATTTCACCACACAGTCACTTCCTAGTGACGATTTTGCATCAACAGGAAACAAGCATGAATCTGCAACTCCCAATATCTCTGCACAAAGGCATATGATGCAATTTCTGCGGCAACTTTTCACCGACCCGTAGAACAGTGGTCGTACAGCAAAAACAGGGCCTTTTTCTAAGTGCCTGCGGAGAACTTCCGTCTCCATAACGGGCCCCAAAATGACCTCGAATCAGAAAAATAACGTCACTAAGGGCTTCACCCTTTCCTGCAGCATATACTGCGCTCTCGCCACACCACGAAGGGCGTCTCAATCTGAGACAGTGCACTCTTGCACTTCTGGCTGTGCTACCTGCAGAGATTTGCTCCCAAACTGGAAATAGGAAAGCAACACTGGTCCTCTTACCAGGACACCACGAACTTGGCTTGCTTTCTTGAGCTCCTTACCACGAACAAGGCTCTGATACCATGTGAAGATAGTGGGAGAGAGGGAAGGAGTCTCACTTGCGGCTTTCTCACATAAACAATTGGGGGAATACACACAAAGGTGGAGGCTGAAAACAGTTTTCCTCTTCTTAGTTGTGAAAGCCAAAAGAACTCTCATACAAAGAAATAGAAGAACCCTATATGTGGGTCTCAAACCAAACTCAACTAACTAAGGTGGCATACTAACTGAGCCACGAACTAGTGTAGATAAGGATAGCTGTCATCCAGCTATTATTCATGGGCGGTGTACCAACTGCACGGTCACCCTGGCATATCTCGAGTGGAGCTCGATATCTCAACACTATCTCCACTCCAACAACTACCTTTTGTTGCTCTTGATATTCCTAATATCCTTGTGGTCAAGGGGCCTAGTGTTGGTGCTTTGGCTACTCCTGTAAATCAAGATGATGGAGTTGATATGCAAATGAATTTGGAGATTTGGAATTACTAAATTGATATCAAATTTCTATGGGTTTCAAGTCACTAAGTTCCATTCAGTCCATCAAGTATACCAGCGTTGGTATATCATACAATCTAGCTAGTCTTATTGTCCCTCAATTGTCCAAAGTCCATTTACATTAGTCTTTAATAATCCATAGTATTGTAATTGAAATGATGTACCTCTTAATATCAACATTTGTATTCATTGGAATCCACCCACATAGGGCTGACATAGCTTATTTCATTGTGTAAGAGCATTACATGATATGAATATATGCGCAGTATCCTTCACAATATGTGGCTCTCAAATTTTTTAATTTTCCAATTACCTTTCTCACTTTTTGTTCAAGGTATAAGAAAATTCCTTTGCAATGAACAAATCCATGATAGTTCTATTGATGGAAATCTTCCAGTAGCATTGGAAGATGAAATATGAAAGAATAGAGGAAGTGTAGCTTTGGGCCAAATGGACTTGGTGCTATTGCGCTTTGAGAAATAGTTATATACAAGAGTATTTTAGGGTTAACCCTCAACCCTTCCATTTTTTCCTCTAAGAGAAGAATACCTAATGTAATTATAACAAGAGAATTTAGGGTTAACCCTCAACCCTACCATGTTTCCCTCTAAGAGAAGAATACCTAATGTAATTATAACTCCTAGAATGATAAGTCCATATAACTCTATGAACTACTTGGGCTCAACTTAAAAAATGATTGAACAATTTCACTATTGGTAGTAAAATTCTCTATTATCCACATATTTTCTACAAACAAAATTATTGCAATAGTCACATGCACTTTTCATTTGAAAATATCATAGTCCATATTTCATGTACTTAGCAAGATGAGGTAATCTTGTTGGCATAAGGTGGACCACAATGGCGAGAGAGAGAGTGCTTACTATGTTTTACACTAGTGGTCAGTCGCTCTAATTACCTATGTGTTGAAGTAAGAGATTATCACAATTTGCAATTGTGATCGTGGACATTGAGTGATAGGGTTTCCTTTTATTTTTCTTGGCTCTAAAGAAACTTGTGTGCTATTGTAAGATATATGTTTGAGTACGGTACTAGAAAGACCTTGTGATGTTTTATTGTCACTTGTTTATGGTTGCATACATTGTTGTATGGAGCTATAAGCATGAAGACAAGAAATATATGCATGGATATAAAAAATGAAAAATGATAGGAGAATTGCACTACCATTAGAATGATTTTTAACTAGGAGGTAAGTTATATATGTAACTAATATTCAAAGGTACACCTATTGATATCTGTACCTTGTGCTGATAAACTTGTGTGACTAAAGGTGTAAATGCCAATACAATTCAAGATGAAGATCTAAAATTAGATGTGGGTGCAATCTCTTCCTTTCATTGTGCTCATGAAAGTTCCAATCAAGGTATTACCATTTGTACAAGATTTTTGAGTAGTGAAAGCAAAGAAAAAACCATTTGGGGTAAAAAACATAGGTTGTTTGGGCCAACATGAGAGTTTCCTATCAATGTCTGTGACTACATTGAGAACTGCACAAATAATAGAGAGATAAGAGATTTACAGGTGCCTCTTGTGTAAGGGGTCACTCACCTGGATCCTCAAATAAGGCTATTGGATTTTTCCATGCTCCAAAGTTAGCTAGAGATACTCACAACAATTGAGAAATAAACTAGAGGCAAATGAGAGAAGGCACAAAAGATCACTATGAAAACTTGAATGGGTGATAGTTCTAATGTCCCACCTCTCAAGTCCTATCATTCCACCAAAATATTGAGGCAGAAAACCTCATACTAGTAGTAAGACAATCCAATCTTGATTAAATAGTGTTGGTGCAAGCACCCTTGAAATTGGAAAATCAAGAAAGACTCACATCCATACCATGTGAAATTGAAGTGACCACATTAGTGGAAGGTAGATACTAAGGCAACCCTCAATTATAGGGAGTATTAAAATATCCAAAACTTTGAGACCTTCCAACACATTCATAGTGGCTTGAAATTGCCAAGTACTTGATACATTGGCAAGCTATTCGTACCTCCGTGGTGGCTGGAAGAACCATGGACTAGGTGTCTATGTCTTTTGTTGTGGGTGTTGAATAGCCAATGCCGACTAGATGAACTCAAAGTTGAATCACCTCCCCACATCAAGCAACTAATCTAGTTGGGTATACACATTGGGCTTGGTCAACCTAGCATTCCCTTTTCTGAAATGCACCCAAAAAAAATGTGCCCATGCCATCATCCTTCCTCTTTCCATGCTCAAAATCTAGGACATTGCTTCAACTAAAATATTAATCATTTGATTTTGCAACCACACCATCTCCAAAGAGAATCAGTAATAGGAAACTTTATTGGAATCCTCATGATTTCCCAACTTGTATCTACCTACTAGTCTCTCTCTCTCTCTCTCTCTCTCTCTCTCTCTCTCTCTCTCTCTCTCTCTCTCTCTCTCTCTCTCTCTCTCTCTCTCTCTCTCTCTCCTCTCTCCCTCTCTCTCTCTCTCCAAATAAGGGATCTAGCATAGCTGCATTGACAGTTGCCACCTTTGTCTTGTCATCTAGTGGCAACACCAACTTCTTATTGATCAACTTTGTAATGAGATGGAATGTAACCCTTGCACCATGATCTCATAACCTTTTTGAAGTTGCTACACAATTGTTGTGATGAAGGATGCACTAGGGTGTCCTTCCATGCAATGCCTATAACCCCTGTGAGGCAAGCTTTCTCTAGTTATTGTGATGAGCAACTGGCATATTAGGAGAGAAGGGGAAAAAGAGACCAAAGTGCACCATGATGCTTGATACAAAATCTAAAATATGGGGCTAGCAAGTACACCCAACATTATGAGGAGTGAATATCAAGGATTCAAAGAGCAAAATCTTTCAATATCCAAACACTATTTTGCAACAATCCTTGGTGGACTTTTCCTTGCCATCACTTTGATTGGCACTCCTCATCAAGATTGTTGATCCTTAAATTGTAATAAATGGTCTACAATACCGTGTAGCCATTGATTTGATGATGATGATAAAAGTAATCTAAATCTTCTCTCTTTGAGGCTACTAATCACTATCACATGTGCAACATTGGAAGTTTCATCACTGCATGAAATAGATAGGGAGGCATCTAGCCATGGTATGGGTGGAGTCGATAGAGCTATTAATAGGTTTAGAAAAACCTTGCCTATATAAAGTACCCAAGAGGAGGGTTTCATCATAAAACTTGTCTACAATCATTGAATCAAGACATTTGTCCATTTTGGGTTTCAATGTAGGAGAAAGGGCTTGGTCCATACAAAATCTGAGCTTGTTGTTCTTATTTGGAGAAATCCATGTGGCTCTATCAACAATCAAATAGATGAAGCCCACTTAAATTAGCTTGTCAATATCCTCCTTGGCCTCCCAGGTGTCTTTCAGAATCATTTAATAATGTTGTTGGAACTCTAGCTTCACATCATCCTTAAGCATGATCCAATGCTCGTAGAACTGAGGGTCAATGCCCTTCATATCCTTGTAGCTCTATGAAAATACATCAAAAGCGAAGCTGAGTAAGGACTGGAGTTTTGATTGGAACCCTAGGATGAGGCATGTGCTAACTCACACCATTTGTGGCTTGGCCTTTGTCCCGAGATTGAGGTTGGATAGGTCATCTTTCTTGACCTGTTTGGACTATAGAAGCTTGTGTTCATGATCTTCATTTTCTTTGATAATTTTAGTGATGTTGAGCTCAGCTTCCAAGTTTACTTCGCACAAAGTACGAGAGTTGGACTACAAAGAACCACCATTTTGCTACACCACTAGCTCTTGTGGCACCTGGTGTTTGTCCAAATCTACTGATACATCTACCTCAAACAAGCTGACAAGGTTGGGGTTGTTTTTGAGGTATTATCCTTTTCCTCATCATCCCACCTATCAATCATATTAACACCCTCTATGATCAGGAGTTGAAGTTGAGTCTAAATTGGGAGGTGTGCCTTGACGGATAACTTGACATTCTTCTTTCCTTTGTAGATGGTGATCCTGTATGAATGCCAATCTTGCTTCATCCTAGCTTGGCAAAGACAGGGTCATCCCAACAATAGGATGTAAGCTCCACCCATGCATAACACCATGATCGCAATGATGAACTTGAAGTCCACCATGGTAATTGTTACCCTGCAGAGAAGCCCCGTTGGCTATACTCACCATTCATTGGCTATTCTAACCACAAAAGGGGATGGCCCATCCAAAAAATCCCTAGCCCCTTGGCTGTACTCATCAATTGTCGGCCATTCTAATGGTAAAAGGGGATGGCTCCCATCCAAAAACTCACAACCTTTGGCACATTGCATCAAATATGATATTGACACTTAAGCCCCCATCAAGCAGCATGCCCATAATAGCTTGGCCATTTAGTGTCACTATGATGAGTGCAATGTTCACATCATAAATTGGTCCTTCTAGACCCTCTGGTTGGAAATTTCTCTGCATGGTGTAGAGGGTCTGATGGTCTTACATCACAAACAAGTGGCAAAATAGTAGTTGCAGAGTTGGTTCCTTTAGGACTGGTGTCGTCAGCTCCATCGAACTTGGAATAATTTTGAGTAGTTGTTGGCGGAAGGTTGGTACAAGATCCAATAGTTGCTTTATTGACATGTTGATATAGAAATCCTTCAATGTGTTATACAAGTCATATCCATACTTGAAGGACGACTCCCCTTGCAAATTGGGGTTCACTGACACATCCTGTGACCAATTCAATGCATCTCTAGGAGCACAGACTCACTCAATCCATTCTTGAGGAGCACCACATGCTCCATTGCTCTATAGCATTTTCAAGATTTGATTATTCTATAGATTGATAATGTGGCAATATTCCTACCGAAGGTTTCTCATCTTGGATCCACTCTATGAATTGCATGCAGATACTCGCTTGTGCCTGCCAATTAATTGGCATCTTATCTTTCTTATTAGAACATCCACTAGGCAACTTTGGATTTGGCTGAATGTTCATTGCCCTTGTTATGACCCGAGCATCAATAGCATCATCATTGGGAAACTGATTTTGCTCTTTAAGAGCCAAAATATGTATTGTATTCACCTAGGGAACTTGTGGTTGGTTGTGTGTGGATGTGATCTTTCTCAAACTGATGTCTTCTAAAACAATTCACATTCAATATTTCAATGATCGGCAGTACCATAGTAGTAACAAACAATTTATTCATGGTACATCCATTAGATGTGTGCTAGCAAGGGTGGTAGGTATGCCCCTCGATAGCTGGTGGTGTGGTATAGGTCACATTTGTGTCATGCAATAGCAAGCGTCAAGACAGTGTTTTCCATGGCTTATTGAGGTGCCCAACATTATAATGGCATCCCTCAATCGTGTCCATGGTGGTTTAGGAGATGGTATAATAGAGGGAAGCAATTGAGTCTACGTCATTTGGGGCCATGTCCATTGTTCTAGCATTTGATACATCAGATAGTTGTTGGAGGCACGAATTCGGACCCTTGCTTTCTTGGAGAGGTGAGCCTTGGCAACAACCAACTCCTCCTGTTTTCTCTTCTCCTGCCTTCTTCTTTGAGAGCCTCCAATCTCAACATTTGGCATCGTCGTCATCTAAGCTACTATCATTGAAAGCAGTAGAATATTGAGTCTACTTTGTTGCACTTCCCCTTGTGGACCAACACTTCTTCTGCCTATCGTGCACAGTCAGTTATATTTTCCATGGTAAGATTTGTGACATTTGAAGAAGCTGTAGCTTGCTTTAATGTTTTGTTAAGACCATGAACAAGATATAAATTTAATACTTCCGCTGCAGGCGCATGGGTCTAGTGTAGAAGAACTTAAGCGAGAAGAACTTGGCTGCATACTCGTCTAACATCATGTCCTTCTGGTCCATATGGCCCAGCTTGGCCAACAAATGGATGATCATTTTTTCCTCTCGATATAGACCTAGAAAGACAACATTAAGGGCAACGAACATAAGCAAATGGCCGTTGCCATATTTGGCTACCCATCATGCCCTTCGTCTTAAGAGTGGGCACCATCATGCCCTTTGTCTTAAGAGTGGGCAGGAAGGTTGCCACCTTTAGCTCTTTAGTATGCTTTCCTAGTACAACGTTTACCTCTTGTAAAACATTCTCAAACATTAAAACATGGGCATCGGCATCATCATAAGTCTTTCTCGAGAGCTTGGGGTATTTGGCCACCATGGTTGCATGGGGAGACATGCAGGCATGTGGAATATACAAATGAAACCAACGGGGTGGGGGCGGGGGGGAGGATACGATGGCATTGCAGGGATAACCCCATGGTGGCTATAATGAAGTATGGAAATGAGGATAATAAGCCCTCAGAAGGATTGTCATCAAAACTAGCACTGCTACTAGCCTCGAGATGATCCAAGAGTTCAATCAAATGTCATTTTTTATCTCATGAAGATAACATGTGTCCTGCAAAGACATAAACCTTGTGGGATCTCGTGAGAAATGTGGTTGCCAAAGTGTTAGTGAGAGTCTATTGGGCTAACTATTGGACATATTAAGGGTGAGTTTTTACCAATACGGATGAACATGAGTCGGGCTGAGTACATGTGTGGTCTCAACGGTGACTCACGTGTCACGGGGATGTTGTGAAGAGATGCCGATGGTGCCTCACTCCAAGATGAGTCCTTGTGAGAGCAATGCAAGGCATGAGCCGTCCACATGTGTGACCACTCAAGCAGCCTCTGGATTGTTGCAACGTGTTTCCACGAGAGAAAGAGGGAAGGGGGAGAAGGGAGAAGAGAGGGGAGAAGGGAGGGAGAAGGAGAAGGGAAGAGGAGAGTGAAGGGGGATGGAGTGGCAAACACAAAGGCACTACAAAGGAAATAAGAGAACACCCAAACACACTCTTGAAGAGAAGGGGGAGCTTGTATTCCAAACTTGTGCATGCAACAATGAAGACCAAAGTCAACACTTTGGACTTTTATACATGTCTCCTTTTGAAGGGAGGGCCAACCCTTTTCCTTTTAGCACTCTCCCTCTCTTTACACAATAAAAGGCTCTTGGGCCCATAGGGTCTTTCCATCTCTCCCTACTAGCAGAAATAGCGCTTGTGTTAACCATATAAGAGCGCTTGGGACAAACCTGGCATTAGGAGGTGTTCCTAACCAATTCCCAAATAGCGCTTGTGTTAGCCTCATGCCTCCAAGCCTTAAGCTATTTGGGACTCAGACCCCCTGTACGAGGCTCAAAACCTGGAGTGGCAAGGCTTAACTCCCGCAAGACACCACTTAACCCCGCAGCTTGCAGCTGGAACATACAACCTATAAGCTGGAACCTGCAACTTGTGCACGTTGCCTAAAATCCTTGGCCTTGGGGTATTTGCGGCTCAAAATCCCTGAGCTTCTACTGTACTCCTTTCATGGCTGTAACCATTGAAGTAAATCATGAAGCCTAGTCACCTCTAATCACTGATTACCGTGCATTTTGGTGACTGTACTCTGTGGATGTTAACATGCCCCGCTTCCTATTACTAATCTGCCCTCGAGTCAACCACATTGGAGGAGGTGTGTGGTGAGGAGTGTCTATAGGACTGCATAGTGGTCTAGCTATCATGGAGTGAGATGAGTGAGGTACGAGTGATACTAATAAACGATGTCGAGATTAAAGACAATCTGATTGTTCAGATTGTGAAGGCAGTCATTGATGGGGTGACTCTATGCGGGGAGGTCGCAGAGGAGTAAAAGGAGGAGGCAGTTCAAGTGGACCACTACCACAATGGCAAGATCGAGTACTCGGCCATGCGTGTCATTGAATGACTGGAGGCGAGAGCAAAATCCCTCTTGAGTCATCGCTTTGGGAAAGTTGTACTTCGGAAAATTGTACAGCATATTAGGGTCCTTTTGTTGGAGCTCTCTGAATTCTACCCAATTCCATCGCCATTCCATTAGCATATACAGGGGGTGGACCCAGCAATCGACGTGGGCACTAGGGTAGTATCGCCAAAACTGCTCCAGCTGTAAGAAGGGAATGTACTAGCAAGGCTGTAGACCCCAACATTTGCATCAGTCTTTGGGATTGGAGCATCGGGGGTGAGGTTGTATCCTCCTCTTGTGCACTTTGGATGCATGCATTGCCAGTCCTCGAAGGACTGGGTGATGAATTATGTGAGGGGTGCACCTCTAAGATTTTATATAGATGGAGGTGGGAGCCCTTAAGTTGGCGCTTCCAATGGTGCATAAGCGTACTATCTGGGCAGCTCTTGAAATGATTGCAAGTCGAGGCGCCACTGGACATTTTCGGGCGGGGAGGAAGGAGGAGCTTATAGAGCCTCGTCAGCTTCAACGGGCATGGGTTCTGCCTCTGCTGTGCTTGTTGGCATTGTATCATCGGCCACCTAGACAAAATTGGTTTCTTTGAGCAGCGTGTTAAAAGCCTTTTTCAAGGAGGTCGACTAGAGCCATAGAGGAGATGGATGAGAATGTGCGGTGGTGGTGTTAGAGGCATTGGAAGAATATTTGGGCAGTGTTTTCCGAGGAACGAGAGGTTGGTTGACTTGATGGGTGGGTTCGGCAGGATCTAGAGGAGATGGTGGTTGGATTTTGGCAGGTGGGGCAGTAGATTTAAATATGGTGATGGCTTCTTGTCCTTCCTCCTCGGTGAGTTCCTCGGGATATGATTCATGTATTATTTCAAAATTGCTCACCAAGGACTCAAGTGAGTCTTGGAGAGCTTGTAGCACCCAATTGAAGAGGATTATTATGCCAAGGGGGTTGTAAGTGGTGGACTAATATGCCACAAGATGCCCTTGAGATTAGATTGCAGAGGCTTGGCCATAGGTCTGCATCCAATCAATGTCTACTTGGTAGACTTTCAGGGTGCAGACCCACGGGCTGAGTTCCTTGGGCTTTGTGATTTGCATCACATCATCGTCCATTGGATAATTAGTGGACTCCATGATGATGCATCACCAGGCTTGGAAAATCAGCAGAATGGGATGGGCGGCTAGAGTCTGGAGGTCTGAGGGGCAGAGAAGAGAGAGACTAGAGGGTTGGAGATCTAAGGAAAAATAAGACATGGCTAGGATGGAGCGACAGTGATCGAGGTTACAGTGGAGGATTGTTTGGAGGGCGTTAGGAGGGAAGCTGTGAGGTCTAGGTGGAATATAAGGTTTTGTGCGCAGAGTGCGTTGAAGTGCATTTGTAGTGTTTCGAGGATGGTGCGTGGTGCGAGTGTGTAAGTGGCGAGCTACTGTGTAGAGACCTCCCTATACATTTTAAACCCTTGTTGCTCCCAGTCTTCCAAGCCTGAGTACTCTGATTGACCAAGGGCACGTTGTCATTTGTTCTTCTCTTAAAGGGACACTGTCAGCAGTGCCCGTTCTTGTGCCAAGAGATCATGTAGTGTTTGGATCTAGCACTCCTGGTTCTCCTATGTTTTGGCATGCTGTGCCTTTGCCTATGCCTTTTGCTCCAATGTTGTTTGAAAACTAGACTCCGCTTTGTCAACCTAGTCCATGAGGGTTTGGACCAAGGATTCGTTGGTGGTGAGCCCATCCTTGAGCTTTGTCATTGCTAGCTCTTGATGTTCAACCTTTGTGTGGTATTCCTTTGCTCTACTTATGGATGTTTTCCTTGTGGCTTGGGGCCATTATTGTGTGGCTATCGTGCATGGAGAGCTATTCCTGGAGAAGATTTGCTGAGAGCTATGAGGCCTATTCTTGCCACTTGTGGAAGCTGCGCCATGGCTTTGAATAAGTTTTGCTCCATCAGGTCTGCACGCGAGAGCTGATTGATTGACATGTGGCTGTAGCCACCTTGTGCCCAATACAAAATTGTAAAATTGAAAAGCCTCTACAAGGCTTGCACATGGAGAGGAGGTGCCGGTGACAAAGGATGTGGTCTCTTGGGCCGTTGTTGCTAAGGCTGAGACATGGGGCATAACGAGAGTTTCCGGTGTGGATTTGGCTCCTGGGTGGAGGCCAATGGTGACCGTTTCATCACGTGGGAGGTCCTTGATTAAGATGGGCTCCTATTGAACCCTTTTGCCCTTGTCCTGAGAATCCTCATGCTAGAGTCGTAGTTATTGACTCAAGAATTCTTGCATCTAGCGATCCTCGTATTGCACGAGCAACTGGCTTGGGTTCACTTATGCAAGATGGCCGGCTGGGCATTGGGCTCTATCCTTGCTCACTTGGGTTTGACCTCTGCTTCTTCTGGCTCTCTCTGAGCTAGTCACATGGTGGACTTTTTGGCCAACCCATAGCCAACTCGTGGATGCTACTGTAGCATGTGGTATAGAATCGACATGTAGAGCATTAGGTTGCCGATGACTTCCTCATGCATTTTGAGGTCATCCCTTGCAGAAATAGTCTGCCCAATTTGTAACTTGGGGATTCGCCAACCGCAACAAGATATTGGGAATGATGGACTGATGGTGGTTCGTTTGCCTGACTTGCGTTAGCCATTACAAGGCTTTTGCCGACTTTCCATCTCTGTGAGGACACAATGGAAGATGAAAGGGTGAGAGGGAGCTTGAGAGACACAAGTTTTGGTGGGTGCAAAACACCCTAATCTTCTATTTCATCCATATATATATGTGTTTGAGTATTGTACATAACCGGGGTTAAGGTACAGTGGCCTTTAACCCCCACAACCTCCCACTTAAAGGCCAATGTGCCTTTAAGAGAGAACAACCAATGAGCATACTATCCAATGCCCATCAATACACGACAGTACTCAAACCGCTGACTAGGTAAACTCTTTGTAAGCATATCTACAGGGTTATCATCTGTATGAACCTTCACAAGCTTTATGCGCTTGTCCTCAAATACCTCCCTGATAAAATGGTACCTGACCTCAATGTTTTTGGTCTTTGCATGAAAGACCGGATTCCGTGCTAGCTGAATAGCACTCATGGAATCACTATGCAATGTCGGTACACATGTATGAATCCCCAAATCTCTCACTAGCCAATCAAGCCATATAGCCTCCTTGTTGCAACCCTCTGTGGCTACAACATACTCGGCCTTTGTAGTAGACAAAGCAATGCACTTCTGTGCATGAGACATCCACAACACTACATCACCTGCAAAGGTGAACATATAACCAGAAGTGGATCTCTTGCTATCCACATGCCCTCCATAGTCTGAATCCGTGTACCCAAATACACGTGTCTCTCCTCTGCCAAAGCAGAATACACACCTCCTTGGTACCCTTCATGTACCTCATGATGTACTTAACTGCCTCTCAATGCTTCTTTCTTGGATTTGCCATATACCGGCTAACAGCTCCCACTGCAAATGCAATGTCTAGTCTAGTAGCTATCATAGCACACAAGGAAAATAGCTCCCACAAACAGGCTAGTTCTCTATAACTATTGTCATATTTCAGCCACCGGCCTAGTGAAATATTAGAAAATGCATTTTTTAATGGCATCCCCTTTAGGCGGGTTCTCTTTAACTAGTGTCAAATTTCAACCACCCGGCTGTGACCACAAATCCATGGGTGACCACAAATCCTAAATGAATGAATTTCATGCCATTCATCTTGTAATAATAGAAGCAAACCACCACACTAGTGGCAATTAATATCCTAGTGTGCAACCAACCATTGCTCTGGCGAACTTATCCTAACCGCTTATCCTACACTACTGCCTTGCTATCCTAAATTGTTGCAAAATTATATACTAAAACAGTCCCCTTTAGGCTGGTTCTCTTTATCTATTATTAAAATTCACACTCACCAATCCTAAATGAATTGCAAGCTATAGAATCGTACTTTATAATTGGAAAATGTCCATCAAATTATAAAGTCCAATGCAGGGAATTATTTTCAAATTATAAAGTCCAACTGAGTGAAGCACTCATATCCAAGGATGGATAAATAACAAATTATTACTTTAAAATTGAAGTTATATAGAAAAGCCAAATGTATAGTCAATCCCTAAAGTTATATACCCGGGTAGTATACAATCAAGTTTTACTCTTCTACATTTCAAAAAGAGACCACCATTGTATCTAAGGATGGATAAATATAAAGACAATTTACTACTCTCTTTTTTCGAAGAAGAAATTTACTACTTAAGTTCTATTGAAAGCCGACTATATTAGAGGGGTGGTCAGTCCCTAAAAAAGTCCTAGGTAATATACAAGAGATCAAGTCTGAGATCTTTGAAGGACTTTAAGGATTCCAGAACAAGGGCTTGACACTTCGCAGAGTGGGAGCCTTTAGTAACATACTTCGCAAACTGTGGTTCTTATAGTATTGAAGGCCTTCCCACAGTTCCTCCTGCAATATGACCATCTTGTGAATGACACTCTTGGGAACTCTCCTCTTTCAAGCGTTCAAACTCATCTACAACAATCTTGGGTTGCCAAGGGACCCCTTGCAAAATGGCTTCATCAAGCTCAGCAGGACCAGAGGCATAAAAAATGCCATTGCCTCTATGGCTTTCCATCTCTGTTCCTTCGCCACTATTCCTTCACTCAAGACCTGTCGGTTTTTTAAACTAGTTTTCTCTCCTGCTATCCAACCTGTAATTGTTCACATATTGTAATCTATCAAATCAAGCTACCTTGACATGATCAACGATGTAATCCAGTGAATCTTTGCCATCTTTGAAGACCTGTGTACCGATAGATTCCCCACACATTACATCGATGAATATGACAGGTTAGTTGTATGATAGTTAAGGCTACAAGAGGTAGGAATTGGTTAGAGGAGGTAGGCACTGGCAACGAAATGCATTTTTTTTGTTTTAGGATTAACTGCAACCCCCACAAAATATAACCTTCAGTAAATCCCAAACAACAACCGTGCTTATTTCAGTAAATCCCAAACAAGGGAAAATGTAAATCCCAAACAAACATCGAGCTTGTTTTAGTGACAATGGATGTGCATGAGGGTCCATCTAATTCATAGGTCTAGACTTGCATTCAGTCAGAATCAGACTATAATAACAATGATTGTGCATGAGGGACCATATAATTCATAGGTCCAGATTAGCATTCAATCAGAATCAGACTATAATAACAATGATTGTGCATGAGGGACCATCTAATTCACAGGCTGATATTAGCATTGATCCGGAATCAAATTGTAATAACAATGACTTTGCATGGGGGACCATATAGTTCACAAGCTTAGATTAGCATTCAGTCGGTTCATCAGGTGGCTGTAATAACAATAGTTCTCATTCTTATGACTAAGAACTATTGTTATTACAGTCTAATGAACCAACTCAATGCTAATGTGATGTCCTATTTTGATCTTTCCTTTCTTCAGTTGACTATGATAACAATGACTTTGCATGAGGGGCCATCTAGTTCACAGGCTCAGATTAGCATTGAGTCGAAATCAGACTATAATAACAAAAACTTTTCATGAGGGATCATCTAATTCACATGCCCAAATTAGCATTAAGCTAGAGATAGACTGTAAGAATATATCAGATTGTTAGAATTTTTTGATGATCGAGAAATTCTCCCATGGCAAACATCTAATCACATACGATGATGTACATGACCACCTATGCTAGGCTGGGCTACCAACAAGTTGGGTGTATGTGCCACCACTTCTCCACCCTCATCCCATTGAATTATTATGATCTTGGCTCCGATGACCGAGAAATTATCCCATGGAAACCATCTAATCGCACATCATGGCTAGACGATGATGTAAATGACTGCCTACACTAGGCTAGGCTACCATCAAGCTTGGTGCATGTGCCACCATTCCTCCCCCCTCATCCCATTGAATTATTATGATCTTGGCTCTGATGACCAAGAAATTATCCCATGGCAACCATCTAACGTCATGGCTAAACAATGATGTATATATCGCCTATGCTAGGCTGGGCTACTAGAGCAAAATCCATCGGGTGGATTGTGTGCTCTTAGTAGCGATAGGCACCCAGAGTCATACAAACTGACCTAAAAAATGAAGGGAAAAAGAGTGGGAGGTCGGAAAGTCTAGTTGTATAAAGGCCTTTAGGGCACCAAAACAATTCACCGCACCCCAGGAAAATCCCTCTCCTACCCCCTTCCACACTCTCTCCAGACCCCCTTCCACCCATGTGATGAATCTTTTGCTGCAACCTCGATGCCCCTTCATAATGCTGCCCAAGTCATGGGATCCATTGTTTGCCTTGGCTCTCCATCCTCGCAACACTCCACCAGCCATAGCCATGACCAAGGGAGTTGCAAGATGGGGAACCAAGGGAATGGGTCGTGGTTGTTTCATCAGACATTGGCAGAGAACTCAACTTTGTGAGATGAGACTCTTGTAATTGAGCACAACCTTCGGCACTAGGGAAGGAGAACTCAACTTGGTGATAAGTTATAACACACTGAGGTCATGCGTCACTGTGGTGGATCTCACCACTAGACTGAGTTTCTTGTCCAGTATTGAATGTTTTGCTCAATTGAGCTCACCACCAAGTTGAGTTCTCTCTGCCAATGCCTTGAAAGAAGTGTCTATGAAGAAGGTTATGTTCAATTACAAGGTGCTCATATTGTTCCTTGCATATGAGGAGAAATGGGTCAAAATTATAAGACTCTTTTTTGAAAAAAAAAAAATCCATCAGTGACATGTGCGATTAAAATAAGGCATACGCACCCTAAAACAAGGCCTTGTGCTATTGCAAATGCCAAAAGGCCTGGCGAATCTTTTTCCCATTTTGATTTAGAGTCATACTAATTTTTTTTTCCATTCCAACCATCAATTCCCAAATTTATGTAGTACCAACATTTATGGGACCACATGTGTCATGTGCATGCTACTAAGGGCATAATAAAAGAGTTGCATATGTAGACCTCTAAATGGGACAAGATTTGGAAAGTCTTTTTGCATTACAAGACATGGAGACCTACATTTAGCCTTACCCTACTAAAAATCCATCAGTGATGCATGTGGTAAAAAAAAGCATACGCACCCTAAAACAAAATCTTGGGTGATGCTAAGTGGACACCCAAACTAGCTGATGTTAAAGAAAGAATGGATGAGCTGTGGCTAGAGACTTGGTGCTACTACAAATGCAATAAAATCTAGGATAAGTCTGTAATCCATTGTGATTTAGATGCCTACCAACTTTGGTTTCATTTTCAACACCAATTCTCAATTCCCCATGTAGCACAGGAGCTAGTGGACCCACACATGTCCTGGTGCATGCCACTAGGAGCATAGTAAAAACGTGCATATTCAAACCTATGTATGGGACAGATTTGGAAAGGTGCTTGGTAGCATATTTCCATAAAGTCACTCCAAGTCAATTTTATGGTGCATATGCCTTACCATACTAAAAATCCTTTGGTGAGATGTGCTATTAAAAAAAGCATAAGCACCCTAGAACAGTGCCACAGAATACTCTAAATGCAACAAAATCTAGCATGCCTTGCATTAATCTAAATGAAATAATACTTAGCATGAATATTTTTTTGTGTTTATTTAGAGGACTAATAATTTTGGTCCCATTCTAATCACCAATGCCCAACTTCCCCATGACTGACATGTGTCCTGGTGCATGCCACTAGGGTCATAATGAAAAAGTCCATATGCAGGCCTCTATATTGGACAACGTTTGGCATGGGTTTTGGGGCCACAATGTTGTCTCTATCTCTCCCAAGTCTAGGCTCTTCGGTTGTTGGTCACCTATAGTCCTATCATTGCTTATTGTAGCATAGGAGTTCACAAGTGTAGTATAGGTTCTCGGGTCATATTCTGATGAGAGGTGCAGGCTAAAGCATGGAAAGAAAATCTCATATGCATGTGGATGATAAAGAGGACTTGATCACAACAATAGATGAATACTCTTGCCTCTACGGGAGTTCAAGGGTATAGAAGGGGGTTGGAGGGTTCATATCTGATGGATGGTCATGATGTTAACAAAACAAGTATCGATGATTGCAACAAAATTTTATTTTATCCCTGTTATTGTATTACTATCAAATTTTTTCATGCATTCTGTGCAATAAGTAGGGTCTCAACCTCATGCGTATAAAGAATAAAATGGAATTCTAGGTATTAGCTTTGTGAAGTGTTGACAATCCAAGATTGAAATTGTTCATGTAAATGTCCTTTAGATCTCTAGCAAGAAAGATACTAGGCCTGTCAATTGTGCATGCCACATGGGCATCAGTGACACAAAGCAGCAGAGGAGAAGCAGTAGCTCGAACAGAGATGTGAGAGTGCTCTCAACGGAAGCAAGAACAGAAGCGGGAGAGAGAGAAACAGAGAGCCACACAAGTTTTGGTGGGTGCAGAACCACCCTAATCTTCTTTTTCATTCATTTATATATGTGTTTGAGTATTGTACATAACCGGGGTAAAGGCATAGTGACCTTTAACCCCCACAACCTCCCACTTAAAGGACAATGTGCCTTTAAGGGAGAACAACCAGTGAGCATACTATCCAATGCCCATCAATACATGACAATACTCAAACCGCTGACTAGGTAGACTCTTCGTCAGCATATCTGCAGGGTTATCATCTGTATGAACCTTGACAAGCTCTATGCACTTGTTCTTAAGTACCTCCCTGATGAAATGGTACCTGACCTCAATGTGTTTGGTCTTTGCATAAAAGACCGAATTCCGTGCTAGCTGAATAGCACTCATGGAATCACTATGTAATGTCGGTACACCTGTATGAATCCCCAAATCTCCCACTAGCCAATCAAGCCATATAGCCTCCTTGCAACCCTCTATGGCTACAACATACTCAGCCTCTGTGGTAGACAAAGCAACGCACTTTTGTGCGTGAGACATCCACGACACTGCACCACCTACAAAGGTGAACACATAACTAGAAGTGGATCTCCTACTATCCACATGGCCTGCATAGTCTGAATCTGTGTATCCAAGTACGCGCATGTCTCCTCTACCAAAGCAGATGCACATCTCCTTGGTACCCTTCATGTACCTCATGATGCACTTAACTGCCTCCCAATGCCTCTTTCTTGGATTAGCCATATACCGGCTAACAACTCCCATTGCAAATGCAATGTCTGGTCTAGTAGCTATCATAGCATACATAAGACTCCCAACTGCTTATGCATAAGGAACCTTGGCCATCATGGCCCTTTCCTCATCTCATTTGGGACTATCTGTATGACTCAGTTTCACATATGGAGGCAATGGAGTACTCATTGCCTTCCCCCCCTCCATATTGAAATGCTGCAATACTTTTGTAACATACTCTTTTTGTGAAAGCCAAAGGAGTTTCCTACTCCGATCACGTGTGATGCACATACCAAGAATATGACCTACAAGTCCCAAATCCTTCATATCAAAGGCCTCATGCAACTTGGCCTTTAATGAATCTAGCTCATAAGCATTCTTGCTAGCCAATAGCATATCATCCACATATAGTGCCAAGATTATCAGGCTATTATCCTTAGCCCTTTTAGTGTAGAGGCAGTGATCAATTTCACTCCTTCTAAAACCCTGGGACCGAATAAAAGCATCAAACTTCTAATACCATTCTTTAGGTGCTTGCTTAAGACCATAGAGACTCTTCTTCAGCTTGCAAACTAAATGCTCTTTGCCCTTTTCTTCAAAGCCTTCGGGCTGCACCATGTAAATTTCCTCATGCAAATCCCCATGCAAGAAAGCTGTCTTGACATCCATCTGCATAAGCTCCATATCCTCAGATGCCACTAGTCCAAGAATGCATCTAAGTGTGGTCATCTTCACAACTGGAGAGAACATCTCATCAAAGTCCACACCCTTCTCTTGCTTGAACGACCAAACGGACCTTGTACCTAGGCACATCATCACCTGTGACCTTCATTTTATAGACCCATTTACATGGCAATGCTTTCTTTCCATGTGGCAAAGAAACCAAGTCCCAAGCCTTATTCTTCATAAGTGAACTCATCTCTAATTGCATAGCATACTCCCACTTGCGTTGATCCTCGCGCATCATAGCCTCTTTGTAGTAAGAAGGTTCCCCGCAATCAGTAAGCATCACATAGTCTACCCCTGGAACAAACCTATCAGGCAGTCTAGACACTCTAGATGATCTTCTCAAAGGCATTTCAGCTTGCTGTCCCACCTACATATCAGCCACATTTGGCTCATCATTTCCACCAATAGATGATCCATCATCTACCCTTGATTGTATACCTGTGGGAGTACTTGGTGGTACCATTTCTTGCACATTTGGTGCATGGACAGCTTGCTTTCTATCAACATATGCAGGTGGATTCACATCCTGAAAAGTGATTCTCCTCATTTCCACATCCCTCATGGGTGCCTTATGCATCTTCTTCTCATTGAAGACTACATCATGGCTGCGTATGATCTTCTTTGCTTCTGGATCCAAGAGGTGATAGCCCATCTCTCCACTTTCACCATAACCCAGAAAGATGCATTTCCTAGACTTAGGATCTAGCTTCTTTCGAAGCTCTTTTGGCACATGTGCATATGCCTCACACCCATGCCTCTTCAGGAATACCACCATCCAAACTCTTACTAGGTGATCTATTGATCACATGCACTGCAGTCTTCATTGCCTCAGCCCAAAAACCACTAGAAAGACTTGCATTGGAAAGCATGCATTGCAACCTTTCTTGAATGGTACGGTTCATCTTTTACAACTGGATTTTGCTCTGGAGTACGAGGGGATGTGAGCTCCCTCTTAATCCCATGTGTATCATAGAAATGCTGAAAGTCATGAGAGAGATACTCTCCACCATTGTCAGTCCGTAGGCATTTAAGCGTTCTACCTGACTGATTCTCAACCAAGGCCAGCCATTTCTGAAATACCTGGAACACATCACTCTTCCGAGCTATAGCATAAGCCCACACTTTCCTAGTTGCATCATCAATGAATGTCACATAGTATTTAGCCCCGCCTAGTGACCGTGTAGGCATGGGACCACATACGTCTGAATGCACCAAATCAAGCTTTTCAAACTCTTTTCTTTCCCCTTCTTTTATGGGCTGATTTAGTAAACTTCCCATAGAGACAGTGCTCACAAAATTCAAAATCAGAGAAACTCAAATGCGGTACATAATCCAAATGGCATAAGAATTTCATTCCATTTTGGCTCATGTGCCCCAACCTGCAATGCCACAAAGAAGTGCTTGGCTGCTCGGTTATTGCAACAACATGATCAAATACCCCTGATACATGTAAGGGATACAAAGTTCCACACTTGGCACCCCTGGCCAAAAGCATAGAGCCCTTCTGAATGTTCCAACTCTAAAAGCCAAAAGTGGTGTGAAAACCAGCATCATCTAGCTGACCCACTGAAATAAGACTCTTGGACAACTTAGGCACATGTCTCACATGTTTCAAAATAAATGCAAAACCATTTGCAAAAGAAAACTTTATGTCACCTACTTCCACTATGTCACATGCATAGTCATTTCCAAGATGCACACAACCTGTCTTTCCACTGTCATAAGTGGAGAACCATTCCCTGTGGTGAGTAACATGGAATGAAGCACCAGAATCCAAAATCCAATTCTGGGAATATGCATCATCTGAAGTGGTAAGCAACTCTGTAGATAAACTAGACATGAAGAGAACGTCATTGTCACTATCATGTGTGACTGCATTGATCTCCTCGATCTTCACTTTTCCTTTGTCCTCCCTTGGACTCTCTTCCTTTTGATTTGCACCCCAATTTGCATTCTTTTTCTTATCCTTTTGCTCTCTTTTCAGCTTGTAGCAATCCTTTTTCATATGGCCCTTCTTGCCACAGTGGTAACACTCAATGTTCTGGGCCCTGGATTTGCTATGAGACTTCCCTCTTTCTTGGGACTTCCCCCTGAACTGTGATCTGCCCCTTTGCACATTTAAGGCTGCATCCTTCTTGTTGCCATCCATAGACTTCCATCTAATCTCCTCGGCCAACAAGCTACCCACAACATCATCAAATTTCAGTACTCCACCAGGTGTAGAGTTACTAACATCTGTACGGAAGGTATCCCATGAGGATGGCAATGAACATAAGAAAAATATTGCCTTAGTCTCCGCATCGAAATTCATCTTCTAAGCCTGAAGCTGGCTGAAAATAATATTGAATTCATTCAAGTGAGAAGCAATGGAGACCCCTTCCTTCATCTGCAGCTCAAACAAAATCTTCATGAGGTAAACTTTATTAGAGGCAGTTTCCTTTTCATAAGTGGCACACATTTTGTTCCACAAATCTTCCGTAGTCTGCTCATTTACTACTGTGAAATAAGCTGACTCTACAAGATGAAGTCTAATAGTAGATTTTGCTAATGCATCCAACTCATTCCAATCATCCTCAGACATATTTGCATGCTTAGCTTCAATCCCTGCCAAGGGTTTAATCTACTTCTTTTGAATAAGCACATCCCTTATTTGTTCTTTCCACAAAGAAAAGTTTGTCCCATCAAACTTTTTAATGCTAAAAAACTCCTTTTCAGACATGGAAGAGGATGCCATGATGCAAATGAAGCAGAAATCCCAAATGCTAGTGCCTACAAGAGAGAATCACACCAAATACCAAGTGCACCCAAATGTGTATGCCACAATAGAGTGAAATATCACCAAAACTCATGTCTCAAAGCATCTAACTCATGTGCATATACTATGCATCCATATGAGCAAATCTGGCCCAAAAGAAAATGCCAACTGTAATGCCAATCCAAAATGCCAATAAGTGCCAAATGACTCAAGCATAAACACCGTCCACTGGCATATGCATTAATAATATCTCATCCAAGAGAGCATAGCACTATCAATGCATCACCTGCAATGTGTCAAAGCTGTCCCTCAGCATAAAATAGCATCCATGTGCAAAGCGTCCATAAAAATAGCCTCCCACAAGGCAATTTGGGCCTATCAGCACATCCAATAAGGATCGCAATGCATCCAAATGGCCTATAAATCTCGAGGGGGTCACTATGTATAAACCCTCTATACCACGTGCGTTCAAGGCCTATTTCTAAAATCCCTTATCTGTAAATTTTTCATTAATAAAATGTACCCCTTTTCTATACAAATCTGTAAATTTTTCCCAAAACTATTTTAAATAGTCCCTTATGTATATTTATTTCTGTAAATTTTAGAAATAAAAAATATCCTTCTGTTGAACTCTAGTGATAGGGTTACATATGATGAGTGACCCCCCCGAGCTATAAATGATCCACTGCAACCCAATGCACACCACAAATGAGTGCACACTACTCAAACTACAACCAGAGTGATCTGCATAAGGTATGCTCAAGAAATCATAGTCCCACGGTAATGATCGCTACTGAAAATAGAACGTGAGATGCCTCAAAACATGGGTGCCATTGCATAATCGGACTCAAAAAGAAAATCTGCAAATATCTCTCTTCTGCTGGAACTCCAAAATCCCAACCGATGAGTGAGAAATGGGAGTTAACACTTATCCACTGCCATGTGGCATAAATCTAAGGTTTCAAAACCTTAGAATGAAAAATGCATAACAGAGAGATGAAATCGAATACACAAAGATCTATAACTCTGAAAATCCTCCACTGAATCACATAAGAACTAATATGTAGGGGTTTTTGGGCGTCCGAAATGCAATGGGACAGACGGTTTTGGAAACCGTGGTCTCAATCACCGGGTCCAATATACGGACTGAAAAACGTTTTTGGAAATAGAGCTGTTTGTAAACTCCACCGGAGTGCGAATGATGAGCAACATAGAAGTTTTAGGACCTTCTAAGTCCACCGGAACTGACAGATCTGCAAATGGTTGCTCCAAACTTGAGTTCCAACACCTGGGTAGAAAAATGCAGAAACTGACACAGTGAGTCCGAAATCCAATGAAATGATCCCAGATTCAAGAATGAAGGTGTTTCCAAGCTCTTGAAGTGAAGTGGATACCAAAAGCAAGCAATAGTTGCCTCTACAAGTCAATACGGAGTCTATGTCATCGAACAGAACAGGGAAAAGCTCAAAAAATGACTTTTTCTTTGAAAACACTTAACAGCCTCTCAAAACCACTTCGCATAACCAAAGTGACTTTTCCAAAGGTTCCTCCAAGGTCTCTGCACACTCGGATGCAAGTAAAGCCACCCACAAAGCTTCCCACAGAGCTTCTCCTTCCTCCCACTGAGCTACTGAGCTTCTAGGCATTCACGCACGCTCAGCTAGATCACCCGGGCTCTGATACCAATTGAGAGTGCTCTCAACGAAAGCAAGAACGAAAGCAGGAGAGAGAGACACAGAGAACCACACAAGTTTTGGTGGGTGCAGAACCACCCTAATCTTCTTTTTCATTCATTTATATATGTGTTTGAGTATTGTACATAGCTGGGGTAAAAGCATAGTGACCTTTAACCCCCACAAGATGGAGACTCCTAGGTCACTTATGTTTCTATCTCTACATCCTTGTGGAGTGGGAGGAGGCTCTGAAGACCTTGTCAAGGTATGGCAGATCAGTCAAGATAAATATGGCCTTGTTTTTTAGGATGTGGCAAGCATGGCCCGTGTCTTTTTGTTATGCTTGCAAAATGGCATGGTCTGATTAGAACTAGTAGGAGGAGAGGAGTTGAAAAAACTAAGCATCATTGTTTTGATGCCCTCTGAATGGAATAGCTTGTGGGAGATCCCTAAGGGGAGGCAGTCAATAGAGCGAGCGAGAAAAAGCGAGCAAGCCCAAAAAAGCGAGCGACAATTAGTTGAAGTGATTGGAAAATCAAGCAAGCAAAGAAAGGATCTAAGTTTTTTATAAAATAATTGCTTGAAGTATAAAGTATTCAAAAGAGTGGTTATGTGTCACATTTCTTGAAATTGAGTAGCCTAAAGTTAAGGACTATTGTAACATGACCCCATATGGGTTTGGCAATTATCCAAGGGGGTCACTCATAAACATGTAACATACCACTTTTGTGCATTGAGGGGTATTTTTTAGTGGGGGGACTCACATGTTGTTTGTGTGCATGAGGGGATTTATAAAATAGCAACTTAATGTAATTTATATATGTAGATATTTTAAAATGTAAACACATACATGGGTTCAACCATTTACATGAGAAAATGTAAATTGCAAGAATAGGGGTAATTTTTAATACATGCTTGCTTGCACATGCTTTATGGGTTTATGAAGAGTGATCCCCAGAGTGCAATTAAAAGGTAGAGGATTTTAAATTTTGGTTTTTTTTTCCCAAAATAGACAGTGTCTTCTCGCTCCCCATTATGGGAGACCTTGCTTTAAACTTGGTGTAAAAATTTGGACAGAATTTCACAAAATTCATATTCTGATGCACACAATTTTTTTAGATGGTGCAAAAAGGCATGATATTGATCTAAATCATGCCTTGTCATTTGATTTGATATGTAACATTATGCCATTTATATTTGACAATAAAAAGATGTAGGGATTTTAAAAACTCATCTTTTGGGCCAAAAAAATCATATGTTGACATCTTGCAAAAATATAGGGTTGAGAAAATGTCCTCTTTTGGGCCAAAACAGGGAGTGCATTAAGAAAATGTCCTCTTAACGCGCTCCCTGTTTTGGCCCAAAAGAGGACATTTTCACATCCTTGTATCTTTTGATTTACAAGTCCAAATAGGGTCATGTTACATATCAAATCAAATGGCAAGGCGTACTTTAGATGATTATCACGTCTTTGTGCACCATCTAGTAAAATTTAATGCACCAAAATATGAATTTGTGGTTAATTCATTGCATTGGTTAGATTAGTGGGAGGTAAGAATAAATCATTAGGGAAGGATATTTTTCCAGTAACAAAGAAACATGGGTTTCATTCCAAGAGTGAAAAGAGTTAAAAAAGCTAAGCATTTACATATGCATGGAATCTAGACTAATCCATGCAAGGAGTCCTTGAAAACACCCCACCTGTGTGGAAGGTTGCATTGATGATCTCAATTACTCTAGTGGAAAGAGAGAACTTGATTGCAGTTACTGTAGGGTTTGTCTTTAATACAAACAATGAATTGGAAATTGAACATACAAACTATCTCATGGATGATGTGAAATTAGTGTTAGTGGCTCAGAAAGTTATATGCATATTTAACCTTCTAGCATTGAGGAAACATATGGACTTTTGAATAAGTTATTATTTTTTGCTACTAAAATGGGGGATTTATAAATCTTTTATTGTTTTTTATTGCTTGCTTTTTTTGGCTCGCTCGCTTTTTGTCGCTCACCTTTTGGTAATCCTCCCCTAAGGGTACTCATGTTCCTCTCCCTGCCTTATTACAACATGTCCTCCTTCCTCGTGGGAGTAGGGGGGAGACCAAAGAGCATCATCAACGTCTTCCACTCGAGGCCAAGGGAGACAAGCAGGTCAAGGCAAGATCCAATCCTAGCATGATTCCAACAAACTATGGACAACCGTGATAGAGTAGTAGCATGTAAGCACCTTTATGTACACATCATGATGAGCTTTTTTGTTTGTCTTTATGTTACTCTTAAAATTTCTCATGTTTTTTACCACTTATGTACAGGTAAAAACGAGCTACACATCCGTGTGTTTATTCAAGCCATGGTTGAGAGCTAAGTGAACTCGAGAGGTTTCTCCCATGGCCAACAAGAGGGTGTTATATCAGTGCCAACAAGAGGGTGTTGTTTGAGTGCAGAAATGAAATTCAAATTCTCATAAAAGCCCAATGCCATCTCCACTAATATGTTGTTTCTAAATCTTACATTGAAAGTGAATTTTGAGCTTCCAGCTCTTTGTACCATACAGGAGATGGCTCAACCCTTTTGCCTATTAATAAGCATCCACCCACCTCAACTCCTACACAGCCCGAACCTCCTATTGAGCAAGCCCATCCATCACCTTCAGCTCCTGTGCAGTCCCATCATTTGGGAGTTACACTTCCTTGCACGTTGATGCACTGGTGTTGATGGAGTCGAACACAACATATACTTAGTTTACGCAAGTTTTAGAGAAGGAAGTTGACCAAACAGTAAAGGGCAAGGAACTTGGAGGGGAGATTAGCATCTCTAGGGGGTACCTCACCTAGGTACTACGTAGCTCAAACTTACCAACAAAAGAAGCCACAGCTCTTGGACAGGCAAGGAAAAAGCAAAGAATGTAACATAATCATCTCTTGAAGGTACTTGATGTACTATGGTAGACATGTGCCAAAGGAGAATGAATGCCACAGATGTCCTAGCTTACATAGCAGTTCATAATCTAATGCTTAGGAGTGTCAATGATTTCAAGAGGGAAATTTTGACTTTGATGAATGGGAACTCTGTGGAACCTTCTATGGGTAGGTCAACAACACTACAATTCATAAAGCATGTTTTCAATGCTCAGAATGGGACCACAAAAGCACTCCTTTAAGATATTCAACAAGACCATGGAGGTTACCTAATGGAGTCTCACCAAAAACAAGGTTTTTGGTTCCCATTCACAAGAAAGAAGCAAAGAATGGCATCTCACTTGGTGATCTTCACAATTCCATCATACAAGGTTTCTTTTATGGTGAATACTTTTTTTTTGCTAGTGAAACAATTGGTAGATAGCGATGCACCATAAATTATTAGGGCCCTTGAAGTACCTACTAACAACTTGGCAAGTTGTTGTAAGTTTGTCTTGAAACTAGGGATGTGCTTTTGAGATATTTTAAGGATCCAAGCCATCAGCTCACTAGATTTTAAGGATTCAAGCCATCATTCATGCCCCCTTCGTGAACCCTCTTTATGTCAACCATATTGGATAGGTGTAGAGATCGGCAAAAGTTGCAAAAGAGTCTGGCTCAAAATTTAATCATTGTAACTTTACAACAAGGGTGAGTGTTCTAGCACGAAGTGGTTTCTCTCCTTCTTTTCAGTTGGTAATTGAATTCTTGGTTTGCATCCATTGGAGTGTTTGTTTGGGTTACTATTTTCCATGGGATTTTATTCCCCATCTTTCGTTGTCCTGTGCCTGGAGCTCATGGTAGTATTTCCAATGGGACTGGGGACTTTCTCGACTAAGATTTCTTACCTACTAGGATAGCACCCTAGAGTCATTGCATTAATGAACTTTCTTATGTATATATCTATGTTTCTTATGGAATTGGACTCCTAGACAATGTATGAATCTCCATGAAGGTGACAATAATGAACTTCGTTATGTGTATATAGCTATGTTGTATATGCAATTGGATTACCTAGATAGACTCTATGTATCCAACAATAGTATAAGTTTTTGACAATGCACTTGAACCTAGCATCTTGTTTTTGCTTATTTTAATCCATTAAATTAACTAGTGCATTCTACAAAATTTGCAAAATAATATACTCCTTTTTCTTTTGTTGTAAAATGTATCCTTGCTCTATGGATGGCCAATCTTCCCTCTGGCAATAGTTGCATGCTCCATCAAATGTAGGCAAACAATCCATGATGTGAGAAACTTTGGCCGCTAGGTTTGAAACAATTGATAAATTCATTGTATAGGCACATGGCAGTAGCGAGATCGAATTCAAATTACTATATTGCTTCGCCTCTATAGGTATATGCACATTTCACAAGAGGTTTTTTGGTGGCCCCAAAGTACTTTTAGAATCTATTTGTTATTGGGGAGTTATGATTCCTTGCACGTTGATGCATATTCTTATCTTATGCAAGTCTCTGAGGCTTGAGCAAGGAAATTGAAGGATCTTTGATTGTTTTAGGATTTGTACAAATAGAACAAAGTTCTTTGAAACAAGGAAGGTGGTTGAATCAAAATAATAAGTCCTCTATTCAATTTCTGAAATTGGATCTTGAAAATGAGAGGATATATTATTGTGTTAGATAATTAGAAAGCGTTTTGCATTCCTGCACATGTCACTTTACATGCATCTCCTAAGAGAATGCTATAGTGGAGAGTTGGATTCTCATTATAAATTTCAAAGTGTAGTTGTTTTATAAAACTGTCTTTTATGGATATCATCCTAGTATAAATTTTCCAGCGTACTAAAAAAACCATTTGCTTTGAACTCCTTTGCATCCAAAAGCATTTCTATATTAGTAGGCAGTGCCCACACCACTTGTGAGCTCTCGTTAATAGCCACACTTTTGTGTGAGTGGGGCCGAGGGGGGAGAGGAAGTGCCCTTCCTTGGGCACACAGCAATTTGCCTTCAACACATAGAATTTTGCAAGAGTTGGATATTGAAAATGAGAGTAGATGTTGTTGTGTTAGACAATTAGAAAGCATTTGTATTTTTCACATAGCACCTTGCATTTAGCACACAACTACACATTTGTGTGGGGGAAGAGTCGGCACAATTCCTCTTCAAAATTCATTAGACCAAGGAAAGTGCCCTTCTTAAACATCAATGTGCAAGCAACACATAGTAACTTGCAAAAGTGAGCTTCAAACTAAGAATATTAAAAATGATAGTAGACGTTGTTGTGTTAGATAATTGGAAAGTATTAAAGCATTTTGTAAAATGTCAAAGCGTGTTTAGCACATATAACCACACGTTCATGTGGGGTGAGAGTTAGCACATTGTCTCCCCAAAAATTATCTAACCAAGGAACCTCCAAAGGAATATGCCCTTTCTTGGGCACAAAGCTCTTTGTATTTCATAGTATATGCAAATGAGAGAAGAAGTTGTTGTATTAGATAGTCAAATAGCAGTTTGCATTTGACTCTAAGTACATAACCACATGTTTTTGTGGAGGGAGAGTTGGCATGCTTCCTCTCCAAAAATTAGAAGACCAAGGAATGTGCCCTTCCTTAGATTCATAGCAATTTGCATTTAGCACATAGCGCTCGGCATTCATAGTATATGCAAATATTTTTTTATCGAAGCTATGCTTATATATTAATATAAAATCTTTGCAAAAGTTTTCAAGATCATTCTTTTAGTTTCACAATATTAGTAGAATGCAGTACCTTTTTATATATTTTCTTTTGAATTTTGAAGGAAAAAATGTAAACTTCCTGGCAAAACTTTAATTTTTTTTGCATAAAAGTTTTAAATCCTAGCGAATGTTTTAAACATATATTTTTATTAGGGCATACAAACTTTTGACACCGAAGTAAAAGTTTATCTTCTTAATGAAACCAACTTGAAAAAATCATATCCATAATATGCACTTTGGTAACTACTTAATTAAAAGAAAAACAAAATTATAGGGAAGAAAACTTCAAAAACTTACCTTTTAGTAATGCAAAATGTCAAGATCTTAAGATGTGGATCATAGTTCAATCATCTACATAGCAAAAAACTCTCTCTCTCTCTCTCTCTCTCTCTCTCTCTCTCTCTCTCTCTCTCTCTCTCCCTCTCTCTCTCTCTCTCTTTTCAATGACACCCCAAAGAGGATAGTATCATTATATAGAGAGGAACCCACATAACCACATGTCTGCATGGAGGGAGAGTTGGCATCCTTCCTCTCCAAAAAGTAGAAGACCAAGGAATGTGCCCTTCCTTTGATTCATAGCACATAACCACATGTTTACATGGAGGGAGAGTTGGCATGCTTCCTCTCCAAAAATTAGAAGACCAAGAACGTGCCCTTCCTTAGATTCATAGCAATTTTCATTTAGTACATAGCGCTTGGCGTTCATAGTATATGGAGGGATTCTTTTATCGAAGCTATGCTTATGTATTAATATAAAATATTGGAAGAAGTTTTCAAGATCACTTTTTTAGTTTCACAATATTAGTACAATGCAACACCTTTTTATATATTTTCTTTTGAATTTTGAAGGAAAAAATGTAAACTTCCTGGCGAAACTTTAAATTTTTTGCATAAAAGTTTTAAATCCTGGTGCATATTTAAAACATTTATTTTTATTGGGGCATACAAACTTTTGACACCAATATAAAAGTTTAGCTTCTTAATGAAACCAACTTGAAAAATCATATACATGACATGCACTTTGGTAACTACATAATTTTAAAAAAAACCAATAGAGAAGAAAACTTACCTTTTAGTAATCCAAAATGTCAAAATCTTAATATGTGGATTACAGTTCAATCACATGCATAGCAAAGATCTCTCTCTCTCTCTCTACAATGACACCAAAGATGATAGTATCCTTATATAGAGAGGACACAAGAAATGAATTAAAGGTTTTATTTACCATAAGACTTAGCATAAAGATAATAAAATGAAAAGATCTTAAGCCGATTGCCATTGGTGGTATTCATGCCAACCCTGCATAGTCCACACCACACTTCCTCATTGTGACTCCCAAGCACCCTTGAAATTTTATTGAAATGTGGGGATGGAAATTATGACCTATGAAGCAACATAAAATGAAACACACACACACATGGCATGCATATACTAATCTAGTCGACAATAATCTAGAAATGTAATAACATTTAGCCTTAATTTTCCACTTGAATTTTTTTCCCCAAAAAGTAGGAAATCTTTGTTTATGTATATGTTAACATTACATAGAGTTGGGGAAAAGCTTAGGGGAGGTTATTACACTTTTTTTAGCAAGGCATGGCACTACTTGTAAGCTTCTTTTTTTTGACCCAAAAAAAAATTCTAAGCATGTCCTCAGGGATGACTATAAAAGGCCGACTTGGTACTTTTTATCAATCAAACATGAAACCATTTTTCTTGCTTCATATGTGCTTGATTAATATTGCTCAAATGAGTTAAAAATTTAGGTATGAGATAAAAATTTAGATTTTCTTGATCAAACAATAAGAGCTTGCTTCCAAGAGAAGCTATAGGGCACATTGGTGTTGTCTTGATATTGCTCCAAATTGGCTGCACTTCTTCACAGTTATAGAAAGAACATTTATGTATCTCCATCTTAACAAGTGCACAAAGGGCAAAGAGGAGAGAACGGAGCCCACTTGATATGTTAGAAGATGATATTTGTAGGTGTGGCTCTTACATGTAAGGTGGAAAGACTCGTGAACCCTTGCAAAGGTAGTATTATGTAGAAAATGCATGTGATAGGCATTATTTGGCTCATGGTGCACATGATTGGCTTCATGGACATGGGAGCTATTGTTTAAACATTTTCTTTCATGGTTGATAACACTTTTAATAAGAAGAACCATTTTGAATGTCATAAGTGTTGATGCAATCCCATGCTATGAAGTCTACAGAAAGTTTTTTTTCCCCACATATGGGTGAAGTGATGTTTATGTTACTAAGTTCAACATATCAAGCAACGCATTTGTTTTGATTATTGAAGGAGTTTGATAATAAGACCCATTTCAAATGCAAAAGAATTGTTGTATTAGTAATGGAATCCGCTTTGGAGTGGAAATTCGGTTTCTTTCAAACCACATACTATTGTTGCATAATGTGAGTATGGCTCCAATTGGAAGTTAAGGTAGACTATAATTCGCAATATTGGTATAGTTACACATAGTGACATAAGTTTTATTTTCGACAATTTTCCCAAATAGTGGTTTCCACAAAGCTATGTTGAATACCTCGATAAGGAAATTGTGGAAAAGCTCGCTCGCTTTTTTGGGCCCGCTCGCTTTTCCTCGCTCGCTCTATCGACTGCCTCTGCCCCAATTGAGAAATACTACCTAGATGAAGATGCTATATGATGGTCCAGCATATTATTCTCATGAAGGGGAGGGCAATCAACTACTAGAAGGGGTAAGGGAGAAGCTACAAAAACACTAGGACCTAATCAGGTGGTAACTCTGTCAGGTGCTCCTATCTAGTATCACAAGGAGGTATAACCACACTGGCAAGGGCTGAGCATTACAATAGAGAAAGGCAAGGAGCCTGCTGCCTGACTGAAGGAGTGGTAGTGGCAGCGATGGTCACTGTAGAATCTGTATTGAGAAGAATTTATAACCAATATGAAATTAAGATCAAAGCCTCGAAGCCCTTGAGTGATCGAGCCCAATATGTGAGGTAGAGTAGGATGTGCATAGGAGAGGTGAGGAAGGGTGCCACACACAGAGAGAGAGAGAGAGAGACGAGGGGTGGTAGGAGAGGTGAGGGGCAATGTCAAAGGAGAGGCAAGGGGGGGTGTCAAGGTGAGAGGGGCGATGCAAGAGATAGGGAAGAGGGGGTGTCACACCAAGAGGAAGGGTGAGGGAGGTAGTGTGAGAGGAGAGATGAGTGTGGCATGCACAAAGAGGAGGGGTGAGGGAGGTAGTGTGAGAGGAGAGGTGAGGGTGGCATATGGAGAGGAGGGGCAAAGGGCGATAGCTTGAGAGGAGAGGCAAGGGGGTGAAGAAGAGGAGATCTTAGGGAGGAGGGTAGGGCAATTCCTAAGAGGGAGTGGCACTATAGACCCTAGGGGGAGGGGGTTGTAGAGGTGAGGGGGGGAGGGGGTTGTGCTATAGAGGTTAGGGGGAGGCGATAGTGCAAGGGAGGGGAGGGGGAAGTATGAAGAGAGTGGGAGAGAAGTAAGGAGTCTCACTTGCAGGTTTCTCACACACAATGGGGGAATACACACAAAGGTGGAGGCTGAAAATAGTTTTCCTCTTCTTAGTTGTGAAAGCCAAAAGAACTCTCTCTCAGTACAAAAGGAATAGGTGAACCCTATATGTGGGTCTCAAACCTAATTCAGCTGACCTAGGTGGCATACTAACTGAGCCACTAACTAGAGTACATAAAGATAGCTGTCATCCAGCTATTATTCATGGGCGGTGTACCAACCGCATCTGTAGCTAACAAGTCGGTGACATAAATGCACAACGGTCACCCTGGCATATCACGAGTGGAGCTCGATATCTCAACACTCCCCCTCGAGCTCAATCCCAATTCCTACACACCAAGCAGGTCTCTGAACTTGCGCAGCTTCTCTACACCCAATGCCTTCGTGAATATGTCAGCTACCTGATCCTCTGTGCTGACATAAACTAGATCAATAAAACCTACTAGAACCTTCTCCCGCACATAGTGATAATGCACCTCAATGTGCTTTGTTCTAGCATGATAGACTGGGTTATTTGCCAAGTGTATATACTGCTCATGTTGTCACAATAAATGACAACTGGCCCATCTGTAGACTGATGCATATCATAAAGTAGCTTACGCAACCAAGCTACCTCACATGCAGCCATTGCTGCACCCTTGTACTCAGCCTCTGTGCTCGACAAGGCAACTGTAGGTTGTTTCTTGCTGCTCCAAGTGACTGCAGCACTCCCAAAAGAGAACACATATCCATTGGTAGATCATCTATCAGAAATACTACTAGCCCAATCAGCATCAGTGTATCCATGCAATTGTATCTGAACCCTAGTCTCATAAAATAGTCCATACTGCAATGTGGACTTCACATACCTCAGTATGCATCTAGCCACATCCAAATGTAGTCTCCTTGGAGCTTGCATAAACTGACTTACCAACCCAATAGCATAGCTCAAATCTGGCCTGGTAATAGTCATATAAATCAAACTTCCTACTTTGCATCTGTACATAGTAGGGTGTTCCAAAAGCTCACTGGCATCTGCGCTCAACTTCACATTCTGCTCCAAAGGAATTGAAATAGGCTTACAGCCTGTCATCCCATATTTGGACAGCATGTCCAATCCATACTGCCTCTGCAAGAGCCATATCCCACTTGTGGATCTAATCACCTCAATGCCCAAGAAGTAACTCCTTCATCTCAAACTTTTGCTTCAATTGCATTTTCACATGAAGGATATCTTCATCACTATCACTTGTGATGATCAAATCATCAACATAAATGACAAGCAGCATAATGCCTTTCTCTGTTTTTCTCACATAAAGTGAGAAATCTTCCTTGGAAATTTGAAAGCCAATAGTGACAAGATATTATCCTATCTTGTTAGACCATGCTCTGGGTGCTTGCTTCAAGCCATACAAGGCTTTCTTCAACCTGCAAACAAACTTAGGATGAACAACATGAACATAACCTGGTGGTTGCTCCATATAGACCTCTTCTTGCAAATCACCATGCAAGAAAGCATTCTTTACATCCATCCGATGTAAAGACCATCCCTTTGATGCAGCCATAGCAATGATTGCTCTTACGGTTGCTATCCTTGCAACCCGACTGAATATTTCTTTATAATCAATGCCATATGTCTGTGCATACCCCTTGACAACTAATCTTGCCTTGTATCTGTTCACAGAACCATCTGCATTGTGCTTCACCTTATAAACCCATTTGCAGCCAATTGCATTCTTGTCTTTAGGCAAAGGCACCAATTCCCATATAACATTTGCTTCCAAGGCATCTATTTCTTCATCCATGGCTTTCTCCCATTTTTCTTTTCCCATGGCTTGCTCAAAAGAAGTGGGTTCTGGTTCATGTATCACTTTGACCATATAGGCATAGTGAATGGCTATAAATCCATCATATTTCAGCCTATCCACAGGATAACTCTGGTAGACCTATGCAAAATAGGCTCACTACCAGGTGCTCTCAAAATATCCCTTGTCTTCCTTACTCCAGGTGTAACAACATAAGGAATATCCAACTCATCATCAAGGCTCTGTTCTGAGCCACTGGATTCACCATCCACATAAGACTGACCTGCATTCACATCAAACATGGGCTGATCTACTTTCTCTTTTCCCTTTTGTGATACTTGAATACCACTATTTGCATTGCTTTGAGGAGATCCTCCTGATCTCAATCTGCCTGTCCATGGCAAAGTATGTGAACCACTACTAGAGGACACTACAGGTCCATTAATATTTTGTGATTGCTGCTGTGAATTCTATGCAGCATTACGATTTTGTGCATCTACATCATCAATCACATTTACTGGTTTATACCAGCTACTCATCTCATCAAAAACATCTCTGCTTACTGTAAACTTACGAGTAGAAGGGTTATAGCATCTATACCATTTCTGCTACAGAGAATGACCAATAAAGATGCACTTCTTAGCTTTTGGATCTCAACTCATCTAGCACATGAACATAGGCAATGCAACCAAAAAATTTCAAATGAGAAATGCCTGGTTTCCTACCAGTATACCTCTCCTCTAGCATCATGCCATGTATTGCTACAATGGGAGTCCTGTTCATTATGTAGACTGTTGTAGCAACTGCTATAGCCCAATAATAATCTAGCAGGGCTTTTTCGTTGAGCATGGCACGAGATACCTCTCCAATATGCCTGTTTTTCCTTTCTACAAGTCCATTTTGCTGTGGGGTATGACTGCATGAATATTGCTGCTTTATGCCATGCTCTTGTAGGAACCTTGTAAACTCATTTGAGAGGTACTCTCCCCCTCCATCTAACCTTAGGCATTTTATTTGCAGGCCTGTTTCTTTCTCAACCATAGCTTTAAAAGCTTTGAAATGCCCAAACACTTCACTTTTCTTTTTCATAAAATACACCCAAACTTTTCTGCTGTAGTCATCAATAAAAGTGACAAAATAATGACAGCCTCCAATAGATGTAGCTTTAGTAGTCCACACATTAGAGTGGATTAATTCCAATGGCCTTTTACTCTCTTGAACATGTCTAGGAAATGGTTTCTTTGCCTATTTTCCAAATTGACAGGCTTCACATACCTTATGCATTTCTGCAACCTTGAACTTAGGCAATCCTGCAACAATATTTTGGGCTTGCATTAATTTAAGTCACTGTACATTAACATGGCCAATGCATTTATGCCAGATATCAATATTTGCAACTACACCGGTCCCATGTGCAAACATTGCTGCACTCAATTGAGGCATGTCCACATCCAACGTAAACATCCTGCCCTTCTTCTTCCCTTTTGCTATCAAGCGACCTTTATTTTTCATATCCTCAACAAAGCATCCATGAGGATTAAATCTGACCTGCAAGCCCTGCTCAACCATTTGACCAACAGAAACTAGGTTCTTGGTGATATTCGGGACATGAAATACATCAGACAGGTATTTCTTTTTCCCATCCTGCATAGACAAAGTAATTTTACCAATATGCACAATAGGATGTGCAGTATCATCACCAGTCTCCACAAATCTTGGTCTTTCCATTTTCCTTACATCCTGCATCCATTATCCTGCATCCATTCTGCATGACCTGTCATGTGGTTTGATGCACCTGAGTCAACATACCACACATCATTGCTTTCTTCTGCACTTCTCACAGAATTGGTCATGTGCTACACCATAAACAAATGCTCATTTCTGTCATCACCCTGTCTACTAGAGGATGCATAATTGCCTTGCTGCAATTTTCCAGTCATGATGTCATTCTGCTTTTTATAGTAGTCTTTAACCATATGACCCATTTTACCATAGTAGTAGCATTCAACATTGTTGTTTGCATTTTGGCCTCTCTGCCATCCACCACGACTCTTTGGCTCCCCCTGCCTCTAAAGTTACCACGTCCTCCTCCATAGGACTGGTTTTCTTGAATTTGATGCATATTTTGATTTCTGCCACGGCCTCCAGATCGGCCTGCTCTACCTCTGTCTCTACCTCTTCCAGCATTTGAGTAGAAGATAGTTTCTTTTGAAGTTCCTCCTAAAGAATATGTACCACCATTTCTCTGCTCTTCAGAAATTAGAAGAGCAATCAACTCCTCAAAATCAGGAAAATTCTCACGGACGGCAATGGATGTACGGAATTATGCATAATCCTTTCCTAGACCATTCAAGGTCACAGAAACTAAATCATCATCTTCCACTGGTGACCCAATAGAAGCAAGTGCATCTGCAATCTTCTTCACCTTCATGTGGTAGTCATTGATGCTCATATTTTCTCTCTGCACATTATGCAACTCTTGCTTGAGCTGCATTTTCGTGGCTTGCATATTTGTGCTTTACATTTTTGTCAAAGTATCCCATGCCTCCTTCGGTGTGCTTGCATCCGGAATATGCACAATCATAGAATCTGAAATACTGAGACAGCCAGTACATAACTTTTTTGGCTCTCTCATGCCAGCCTTTAAATGCCTGCAACTCCTGTTGATTGGGAACATTAGGAATAACTGGTTTTGTTCAGCTCCAGTAATGAACTCCTAATAGCCTTTTTCCTTAAGGAAATTCATTAATCTAAACTTCCATGCTTGGAAGTTGTTCTTGTCAAGCTTTTTAGTGACTATCTATGAAAGAGCATCAGACACCATTACAGAACACTGCAAAAAACACAACTTCTACCTCACAAGGGCAAATCTGCAAAACTGACGAAAGTGGTATTTGACCACACAGTCACTTCCTAGTGACGATTTTGCATCAACAGGCAATAAGAATGATTCTGTCACTCCCAATATCTCTGTGCACAGGCATATCATGCAATTTTTGCGGTAACTTTTCACCGACCTGCGGAACAATGGTTGCACAGCAAAAAATAGGGCACTTTTCTGAGTGCCTGCGGAAAACTTCTGCCACCAAAACGGGCCCTGAAATGGCTGCTAATAAAAAAAATAATGTCACTACGGGCTTTGCCCTTACCCGCAGCATATACTGCCCTCTCGCCACACCGCGAAGGGCTTCCTAATCTGAGACAGTGCACTCTTGCACTTTCTAGCTGTGGTACCTGCAGAGATTTGCTCCCAAACTCGAAAAAGGAAAGCAACACTGATCCTCTTACCAAGACACTATGAACTTGGTTTGCTTTCTTGAGCTCCTTACCATGAATCGAGCTCTGATACCATGTGAAGAGAGTGGGAGAGAAGTAAGGAGTCTCACAACTTTCTCACATGCACAATGGGGGAATACACACAAAGGTGGAGGCTGAAAAGAGTTTTCCTCTTCTTAGTTGTGAAAGCCAAAAGAACTCTCTCTTACTACAAAAGGAATAGGTGAACCCTATATGTGGGTCTCAAACCAAACTCAGCTAACCTAGGTGGCATATTAACTAAGCCACTAACTAGTATACATAAAGATAGCTAACATCTAGCTATTATTCAAGGGCAGTGTACCAACTGCATCTGCAGCTAACAGGTCGGTGACATAAATGCACAATGGTCACCCTGGCATATCATGAGTGGAGCTCGATATCTCAACAGGAAGCGATTCAATAGATGAGGGGAGGAGGAGGGTTGTAGGTGAGGTGGGAGGAGAGGAGAGAGAGGTTGGCAATGCAAGGAGGGGGGAGGGGGAGAGATGGCACTAGAAGGGGGCAAGATGGCGATCACTAGAGGAGGCCCACACCATCTAGAAGGGGGCAAGATGGCGATCACTAGAGGAGGCACATGGGCTGCAAAATGATGCAAAGGGAGGGAGTGGTGCTTGAAATAGTGAGGGTGGCCTAAAAATAGTGAAGGTGCTAAAATTAGCTGAGGATTGGCCAACAATAGCTATGGTGGCCCAAAATAGGAAGAGATGGCCAAAAATAGCCATTGTGGTAAAAAAATAGCGATTGTGGCAAAAAATAGCAAGAGCTAGGCAAAAATAGTGAGTGTGTCCAAAAATAGCAAAAGTATACAAGGATGACAAAGGTGTACCAAAGATTTCTTGGGTGACAAGGTTGTTATGGGTGTCACACAAGGGTGACAAGGTTGTTAGAGGGATGACCAGGGTGACAAGGCTACCAATGAGGTGACAAGAGTGACAACAATGATAGAATGACAATGGGGTAACAAGGTTGTCATCGAGATGACAAGAGTGATAAGGGTAATCAGGGTGACAAGGTTGTTGCTAGATGACAAGAGTGACAAGGGTGATCAAGGTAAGAATAGTGACAACAAGGTGACAAAGTTGTCACTTAGGATGACCAAAGTGAAAGGGGCTAATAATGCTGTCAAGAGTGACAAGGGGGTGACAAAGTTTTCACTAGGGCAACTAGAGTGAAAGGGGGTGACAAGGTTGCCACTCCCAATGATGTTCTTCCAAGGCTTCCACATCCCATAATCTCTCAAATGTGCATGCCTCCAAGTCATCATCCATTTATGCAATCACTCGAGTGGCTTCCATGTGAAACTCATAAGGTAGGACTGCTTCAAGGCCATACACCAATGCATTGAGTAGGGAATACCTTGTACTAGCCTTGTAGGTGGTCATGTAAGTGAACAAAGCAGCTGGGAGTAACTCATCCCAATCTTTCAAACAACTAAGGCAAAGTTTGGTCATGATTCCACCAAAGGTTTGGTTACTGCATTTTGACAAGCCATTGCTAAGGATAATATGGAATGGATGTCTTGTGAACCATTTGAATCTGGGTGACTAACTCAGTGATAACATCATTGATGAAACGGGAGCCTCTGTCACTCATCAATTCCACTGGACACTTAAACGGAGAAATCATTTGACCATATAAGAAGTGTGCCACCACTTGGGCTGTTCAGGTTGAGGCTACCTTGGCCTCTAATCACTTCATACCATAATGGCTGAAGTGATGGGCCCAACAAAATCCAAACCCTAATTAAGACTAACTTAGCATCACGTCTTTCTAGTTTCTTTGGAGGTGACATCTGCCTCTTCCCCCAAGCCTTGGCCTTGTCATTCCTGTCTCTAGTTGTGATAGATCCTTTGGAGATCCCCTCTAACCACAATGCTCAGGTCTATGGTCGGATCCCTTATGCTACTGCCTAAATCTCTTGAGGCACCATAGCCTCTAACATGGATTGGTTAGCATCCACCTATGCTCCACTAGCTACACCAAAATTCAGATTGTCATTGTGTCACCTTAGTATAATCTAACTTTGCCCCCCTAACTCTAGTATCAACCGCACCTTCTCTATGTGTTCCTCCCACAACCTAGTAAGATATATTGTGAGAGTGTCTAACAAGTCAGTGAGAGTATTCAAAAAATGAAAGCTAGGTGAGTACATATCAACTAAATTGGTAGGAAGTATGAGGGAGACTACATAGCAACTATATTGATAAGAGCTGTAAGGGTGTATAAGCGAGACTATGTAACAAGTATATTGGCAAAAACTATATGGAAGATTGCATAGCACATATATTGGAAAAATACACAAGAGAAATAGACTTAGGAAAAGTTATGGAGATTATCATGGATGATGCAAAGAGCTGTAAGAGTGCTAGTAGGATAGTAAAGAGAGAGTTGGGAATTTATGTGCACCTATATGCTACACACATATTGTTGAGATAGCAAACTCTGGTTGTGGGTGTAGTAGATGGGGGGGACAAGTGTCACTTTGCATGGAGAATACTTTGAATGGTAATGTAAGTGAGTTGGTGGAGTTGTTTGAGGAGATAAGCATCCCTCTAGTTTTGCCTCTAGCCTACTAGATGCCTCATGATCCATGGCACAAATCTCTGCAGCTCTCAACTTCCATCTCATGAAATATGGCTCGATGCTTGTCCATTGAAGAGCAGCTTAGTCTATGATGTAGTTCTTCACTTAGTTGGTGGAATAAAGCTTTTGTTCATTGTATTTGCAACTCTTAGTTTCTTTTGCTTCTTTTGTATTATCATTAGTACTTGCATGCAATAGAATAAATGTGTATTCTCTATACTTGGTATCAGAGCAGCTTTAAAGATAAAATCAAAACATGAGTTAGTGAGACTAGTGACATTTAATGGCAGCAAATTCCCTGCATGGTAGCTCTAAACTAGACTCTATCTAATGGAAAAAGGTTTATGGCCAATCTTGTCAGGAATAGAGGAAGAGACAAGTACTGAATCGAACAAGTAGAAAGCAATGTGGGACTGTCAAAATCAAAAGGCTCTTGGGATTGTCGGTTGAGCACTAGGAGCAAAATTCGACTTGACCAGCTAGTGCAATAGAGAATTGGCTTGCAATCGATGTGTTGTTCCGGTCACACCTCAAAAATTCAAAGGAGATTCTAAAGCAAGAGTTCTTTAATCTAAAACCAAGTGACACCTCTTCTCTCGGTGAGAATCTAAGTTGCATGTGAGCTATCTTGAACCAACTGCTTGCTCTAAAAGTGAAGGTTGATCAATAATATCAAAGCGCTTCTCCTTTCTAGTACATATGGTGGCATAGTCAAAATATTGTGTGTGAATTGTGGGCTATCTTTGAATGAAATGATCCCCACCCTCCTAGATGATGAAAGATGACAGAAGATGGACAAGCCCTACGATATGGAACGTGCCTATATTGCCAAGGTACCTACTGGAACAAACAAGGAAATGAAGAAAGACAAGTACCCAACTGAGCTCGAGTGTAGCGGTTATTGTGGAAAGCCTAGCCATCGTGAAGACTACTGCTACCAAAAATGTGAATATATAGAGAAACATAACCGAGAGTCAACCAAGATGAAGGAGCAGATGCATGCAGTGGAGGAGCAAGTCGTTGCAGGTTTGTGTGATGTAAATGACTACGACTACGATGGTTTCGCCTTCTAAGTCAAGATTGCACGTTGTATAATAAGGCCAAACAAGCCCACTAGGGTTCAAATCATTAGTTAGAGTGTCATGTCATGTGTTTAGTCCTAGTCACATTGATTGTTCAGTCCTTTGATTGCTTCCTCAGATTTGGTCAAATGTGGGTTTATCAGAGTAGTGCATCTTGGAGAATTTTTGGCTTTGTTTTGTCACTTGGTGGGTATTCATGTATTCTGACTATCGTCTTGTATACAAAAGCCTTGGATTTGGCTCCTTGTGAGTTTGTTGATAGGTGATTTTGGATCACCCATCCTCAGTTTGAGGGTTGTGTTGAGGATAGCAAACTGTAGTTGGGTGTAGTAGATAGGGGGGACAAGTGTCACTTTGCATGGTAGTCATGGGTGATTTGGTGGAGTTGTTTGAGGAGATAAGCATCCCTCTAGTTTTTCCTCTAGCTTGGTAGATGCCTTGTGATCCATGGTGTGAATCTCTATAGCTCGACAACCTTCCACCTCAAGAAATATGCTCGATGCTTGTCCATTGAAGAGCAGCTTAGTCCATGATGTAGTCCTTCACTTAGATGGTGGAATAAAGCTTCTATTTATTGTGTTTGCAACTCTCAATTTCTTTTTCTTCTTTGTATTTCATTAGTACTTGCACTTGCAATAGAATAAATGTGTATTCTCTACACATATTGCACACACATGTTAAATCTAGTGTTGAAATATCTATAAAGGCAGTTGTCATGGTTTGAAGCAATTGTGTACGATGAGTGTATGATAACTATTTCATCATAAAGTTTGTATAATCAAAAACATTAACTAGAGATAAAATACACATCAAGAGATGGGGATCCATGATGGTGCTATGGTTTCTTTCTACTATGATAGGGTTTTACACAATGTAATCATTGATTAAAATTAAGGCCTTTTTGATTGAGACATTTCATTGTGATGCATTTCAAAGATTGATGTCAAAGTGGGGGAATAGAGCTACTAGAGATGAGTGCAATGCTATCAAGGAATATAAGATCGATATCATTATGGAAGTCTTTGAGGAGGCCTAGAGGATAACTATGCCTATCATTATGGAAGTCTTTTGAGGAGGCCTAGAGGATAACTATGCCTATCATATTTGCATTGAGAAATTTGAGCTCACAACCTCAATCATTGGGAAAGCTTAGATCTACTTTTGAGACATAAACAAGCTCTCATTTCTAGAAATTCATCAATGTGAATAGGTCACCACCACGATCTTGGAAAAATCATATTAGTATTAGTATGAGTGTGTGCAGTGAGGGTGACAACTCGAATTAACCTAAGGGTTATTGTTAATTAAGTGGCAAACTCTAAATTTAAGGGAGCGCTAGTGTAAAGTGGAGAGATAGACCAACGAGATCCAAAGAAGTGTAGAGATTGCATGCCATGCATGACAATAGTGTGGGAACTAAAGTTGCTAGTGATTATGTATTATCAGCCCCACATCCCCATGTAATTAATGTAAAGCTGATGGAATGGCAATGTTGCATGTTAATTTAGAGGAGGTTGCACGATAGCGAGTAGCGGAGTTTGACATGAGAGAAAAGAAGATGGTTAGAAGGCATGCTTGGTCGTTGAAGAGCAAGGTTGCATGATAGCGAGTAGCGGAGATGAGAGAAAAGAAGATGGCCACAGGGTGGCAAACCTTCCTAGAGACAATCCTCCAAAAACTTGATGTGTTTGATCATCTTGAATAGATTGAACACGAAAACTCTCGAAATTGCAAGCCGTCTGAGCATGCCAAAAATTCTGAAATGCTTCTTGATGTGCATATCGAAGCTACAAGCTTCCTACATTCGGAGGCTTTAGAGGAAGGTTGTGATCACTCATTGCACGATGAGAGAACATTGCAGCACTAAAGTGTCAGTAGCCATGTCCACAAATGGCCAAGTGCTTCAGATCTCTATGTGCTTCGACTATCACATTCTCTAAACTACACCTTAGATCTCTATGTGCTTCGCCTGTCGCATTCTTGAAAATTTTAAGCACCTTTGTCCCTTCCGTCTATGCCTACGTTCAACTTCAGCTGATAAGTATTTTTCTATGATTGACTTATTGGGAGAGACAACTTCTGAGTCTCATAAGACAACAAACATACATCCCTTGCTTCAACCTCCATTCATGATGCAAATTTGATATGCTGGTGGTTTGAAAAGTGGTGCCAGCAAACGATTGAAAAGTGGCGCCAGCAAATGATTAAGAGAGCATGGAATGATCACCATGCTAAGCTTGCTACTACTTGATCTATGAATCATTCTACAAATTGGATCATCACCAAATCGGCAATTCCAACTCATTTTCACTGCTCGACAACCCACTGCAATAGTGAACAATCATCCATTTTCGAACCGCGCATCAAAATGAATTGTCTACCTTAATCAACGCTAGGTTGTGTGGAATAATCTTCTATAAGAAGCTTGCTATGTAATGTAACTACTACCCAAAGTTTCTTTCTTTTGAGAATGTTGGAGTTTCCCAAGCTATCGATGTTGGTGTCATTGTTTGTGGAAGATCTCTACATATGTGGGCCAACTGCTTCATTGGATTGGGCATGCAAGGGTGGGAAAAAACCCAACTACAAAAAAGACAAAGAAACATAGAATCACAAAGTAACGATTGCAACTACGTGACGTTCTTAATGCTCATCTTTGTATTTGTTGTTGGAACGAATGCTTGGTGCTTGTTAGAGAATACTTTGCAGCAATGGGAAAGGAAGAGAGTACTAAGCCTCCCAATGCTCCAACGTACTTTCTTCCTTTCCCATTGCTGCAAAGTATTCTCCCAAGTAGCTCAGAAATGCCATCTCCAGCTACTGCCTCTCCAGCTACTGCCTGCTATGTGGGTGTTGAGTAGGAATGCGCTCTAAGAGCTCATTCTTGAGTCATTTCCGCCCTAGGTCATCGCTGATTACAGTTTGGCATATATGCTCCCTCTTGCGAACGAGAAAATAGCCCTCTCCACTAGGGCAATCCGAGGCTTGGTGATTTGCAGCCAATCCATGCAGGGTATCGCAGGTTGGATGAGCTGGTCCACGGGTTGTTGTGTGGGTCTCGGAGTTGTAGATTTGGAGCGAGCATGGCATCGTGGGAACTATCTACGAGCCTTGGCCACTCATCGCCTACGTCTCACGGACGGAGTTGTGAGCGGCCGCCAAGAATGGGCATAAACTGGACAGTGATTGAGCAACGAGGACGTTCATCGCAATCTGGCTGGGAATGAGCCGTGGAGCGTCCTTTTCGGGATTCTTCCCGAGGGAACAGTCTCTACCGCCACCTCGTTGAGAGAGGAACAACAAGGGTGTGCACATGGCATTTTGGCTGGGAACGAGGGCCCCTCCCCTTACTCGTTGACGGCCACGGGGAGGGAGTCTCTCTCTCCTCTGCTCTCTCCTTATAATCAACTCTCTCTCCTTATAATCACAACGATCTGGCATATCTGGCGGAGGCCGTTCCGGGATTTTTGGTGTCGCAACGATCGCTCTCAAGTGGGCAGCGAGCTGATCAAATTCTGAGTGGGGGGAATGAGCCTTCGGGGCGCCCATTCCCGTTGCCTTCGTCCCTGTAACTTAACTTGGCTCTGAGGAGCTATGGAAGTCTCTGCACCTTCCTTTTCCTCGCTTCTTGCTCTCCCTCAGAAAATCGGCATCCCTTCACACCCCCTGCTCCCCTCCTATGGCCTTTTCAATCCCCTCTCCATCTCTCGCCCTCGATTGCACCTCCCCATCGCTGCAACCTTAGTCCACCCGCTTGACATTGAGTCTGCCGAACGGGTTTCTTTCCAGCGCACAGAATATGGGGAGAGCCTCGGTACTTCGCCCACCGCAGGACCTTGTGAGTCCCTTGACCACTCGGACATCCAGACTTACGCCTTTCACTTGCGCCGTTGCAGCCAAACCAAGGCTCTGCATGCAGGCCATCGTTTGCATGCCCAACTTATCCGATTGGGATTTGATCAGGACAGGTTTCTTGGAAACCTCCTTGTTCAAATGTATGGTAACTTCGGCAAACTGGAACTCGCTCGCACAATCTTTGACAAGATACCTGATCGGAATTTGTATTCCTGGACTATATTGATGGTTGCGTATGCTCAGAATGGAAATGTCACTGACGCAAGAAGCCTATTCGATGAAATGCCACAACGGGATGTGGTCTCTTGGAATGCCATGATCGCAGCCTGCACACAGAATGGGCATCAGAAGGAGGCCCTTGAACTTTTTTATCAAATGCAACCTGGAAGCGTGAAGCCAAATAAAGCCACCTTCATTTGCGTTCTGGATGCATGCTGTACGGAAGAAGTTATTGCAGAGGGTCAGAAGATCCACGTTAGCATTGTTGACAACGGATTCGAATCAGATGTTGCTGTGGGAAGTGCACTTGTCAGTATGTATGGCAAGTGTAGTAGCTTTGTCCATGCCAAAAGAGTCTTTGAAAAAATGCCTATGCGGAATGTGGTATCGTGGAATGCTATAATTTCAGTAAGCATACAGAATGGCCGCGTCCAACAGGCCTTGCAATTATATTCCCAAATGCAGCCAGAAGCAGTCCAACCAAATAAAGTAACCTTCATCTGCATTCTTAATGCGTGCACCAGTCAGGAAGTCCTGGCAGAGGGTCAAAGGATCCACAGAACCATTGCAGACAATGCATGTGATATAGATGCCACCGTTGGAGCTGCTCTTGTCAATATGTACGGAAAATGTGGGAGTGTAGACACTGCAAGGACTGTATTTGACAAAATACTACAGCGAGATGTGGCGCTTTGGAGTGCCATGATTACGGCTTATGCCCAGAATGGTTATGGCAAGGAGGCCCTGGAACTTTTTGTGCAAATGCAGGTTGAAGGCACCAAGCCAGACAAGATTGCCTTCATTTGTGCTCTTGGTGCATGTGACAGCCTTGAAGCCCTAACAGAAGGACAGGAGATTCATGCAGTCATCCTTGCCAGTAAATTAGAGTCAGATATGACTGTGGGAAATGCCCTTGTCAATATGTATGGCAAGTGTGGGAGTCTGGATGATGCAAGGAATGTGTTTGTCGAATTGTCTGAGCGAGATATTTGGTCTTGGAACGCTATGATCACAGCCTGCACACAGAATGCAGGTAGTAAGGAAGCGTTAGAACTTTTTGGTGAATTGCAGGATGAAGGAGTTCAACCAAGTGAGGTAACCTTTATCAGTATTCTTAGTGCATGTGCCACCCTGGCAGCCCTGGAAGAGGCCTATGAGATACATGCTAGCATTGTTGACCGTGGGTTTGAGGCAGACATTGTTGTAGGAACTGCCCTGCTGAACATGTATGGCAAGTGCGGTAGGGTTGATGATGCGTGGATTGTGTTTGTAAAGCTTCATGATCGGAATACGGTTTCCTGGAATGCCATGATTGCAGCATACACCCAGAATGGGCATGGCAAGAAGGCCCTTGAACTTTTCAATGAAATGGAGTCTGAAAAGGTTAAGCCAGATGAGATTACCTTCATTCATATTCTCACAGCATGCAGTCATACAGGGCTGGTAGATACTGGCAAATATTACTTTTCATGTATAGAGAAAGTCCATGGCTTAACACCGGCAATGGACCATTATGAGTGCATGGTTGACCTTCTAGGTAGAGCAGGACAGATGGATGAAGCAGAGAACTTCATCAGGGATGTGCCATCTGAATATCTTGCTTCAGCATGGTTAAGCTTACTTGCTGTGTGCAGAATCCATGGTGATGTGGAGCGTGGAGTACGTGCCGCCAATCATGTTTTAGAGTTGGATCCAGAGAATCCTTGCCCATATGTGCTGCTATCAAACATCCATGCTGCAGCTGGCAGGTGGGTTGAGGTAGCAAATATTAGAAAGTTGATGAAGGGCGGTGGTGTCAAAAAAGTGCCAGGGTACAGCTATATTGAGATTGAGAAAAGGATTCACGAATTTACTGCAGGAGAGATGTCACACCCTCGAATTGAAGAAATACATGCCGAATTGCTGATGTTGAATAGGCGTATGAAAGAGGAAGGTTATAGGCCTGAGACAAAGCCTGTTCTACACAATGTGGAAGAGGACGCCAAAGAAGACATGCTCTGCTACCACAGTGAGAAGCTGGCATTGGCTTTTGGCCTCATCTCTACACCTCCTGGAGCCGTTCTGCGCATCACAAAGAACCTGCAGGTTTGTTCTGACTGCCATTCGGCTATGAAGTTTATTTCCAAGCTTCTACAGCGAAAGATTATTGTTAGGGATGCCAGTTGCTTTCATCAGTTTCAGCATGGTGTGTGCTCATGTGGAGACTACTGGTGAACTTGCTGCAGTTTAGAAGCAATGCCATAGGCTGAAGCGGTCCCGAAATCTGCACAAACAAAAAGTTCTATTTTGATTGCAGAAAAAATGAGTTGACAGGCTCCAACTATCACCTTATTTGAAATGTAACCTTCGCCTTATCTTGGCTCTGCTGGACTCTCTTATGTAGTGCGAATTATTCCATTGCATTTTCCTGTCATTCCATTGGACATTCTCTGTCTTCTTGCAGTGTAGTAAGAAACAGCCCTGGAAGTCGGAGGACTGAATTGCTTGTTTCCGCTGGATATGAAGTTCTACAGCTCTTTTAAGATCTCACATGAAGAAAAGATCAAGCAAACAGGGTAAGAAGAAATCCCAGTAGAAAGGTGGTCTGCTGTATTGCCAGGTAATGAAGGGAGTCAGGAGTAAGTTTCACTTCCACATTGTTTCATGTGGCTAATTTAGCTACATGAAGTTGGATGAATCTCTCTTCTCAGGGATCATGGATGGTTTATTGTAATGTGACAATATGCACAATGTGAAAGTACAGACTCTCATGTCTGAAAATATATATTGGTTTGAGGTAATGCATGATAGCGCAATCAATGGTCAAATACTGCGAGTCACGGTTTTTATTGTGAAACACAAGAGGCATGGGTGTTAAACAAGGCCTGAGAACAGGTAATGGTAATGCTGAAGGCCTTAGTTATAAGGTTGTATGCCACATGGCATAGAGATGTTCACAGGTGGAGCTGGTTGAGGAAGGAAGGTGGAAAGGCAGTCAACAGTTGCAAGTTTTCGTGAAGAAGGAAATTAGGGCTATATACTGTGTCGAATGCTATATATCAGATGTTGATTGTCCTTAAGCCTGGTGGATTGCATCAGTGGGTTTATTTCATCTAGTGGCTAGCAGTTGCGTATCAACCAGGATGAGTTGCCAGAGGAGTGAATATCAGATCGAGTGAGGTTATGAAGGTTTACTATGATCTGCACGTAGAAGTACTTACTGGTCATTACCTTGTGGGTTCAAAGTCAGTTTGTTGTGGGCTCCAAATGAATTCATACGAGTCTCAACTGAGCACTGGAGTCAACACATGAATTCATACGAGTCTCAACTGAGCGCTGGAGTCAACACATGAGCACCCGACAATGAATTCCTAGATCAATACACCAAAGGGAGCTTTCTTGCCAGAATTGGTCTTTTTGCGAGCTGGATGTTTTCAGTGAGAGCTGTTGCACTGGGAGTCTGTGGCTCTTTTGAGTCCCAAGAGAGATCCAAACATTGCTTCGACTGTACATGATTCTAGTTCTGGAAGTAAACTGGTTGTGTATCGGCACCATGAGCAAAAGAGAAGTAGCCTGAAAGAGCTTGCTTGGATTGAGCAAGCGAGGCGGAGCTCGAGCAGGTGGACCTTTCATTTCCAATGACCTCAATGGGCGAGCGAGATGGACATGTAGACTGGACTACATCACAAACGCTCATGCCAAGGCATGCAAGTAGCAAGCCATATGGCAGGTGGCCTTTGATGCTCTTAGAATGGTTGATATGGCCCTTTGTAACTAGTGAAGACAGCTGAACAGCGGTTTGCATTGCATGCTCAATAAGCTTGGTCGGGCTGAAAGACTTTCAGCAAAATTTGAACTAAATAAAGCGCAATTATGTTGTGATTTGTATTCATCTTCGCAATTTCTTTCATCATCTGGTATCAGAGAGGTTAGAGGAAGAAGACTCAATATTTTTCTCTTGATTTTTTTCTGTGACAGTACGTGTCAAGATGGCCGTGATGTGTGATAGTCTATTGTTGTACATTTTATGTAAGTATTGAAGTTGATTCCCACTTTGACACTTTGTCAGAAGGGACTAAATAGTAATGGATTACTCTCACTTGTGATCTTAAAGGGCAACAGGATGTCATAGTAGCTAGTCCCTGCTATGCGTGATGGAGTTTATGGTGTTCAATCTTATGAGTGACTATCGTGAGATTGAAACTGCACTATGTTGTGTTTTTAGAGGATGAGTTTGGGAATGTTCCTGGATTCATCTAGGTGTATGCTTTTGCCGTATTAGCGGACATGCAAATTTCACCTTGTGAAGTTTTCATCCAAGTTGCGGCTTACTGGTATTGCGATAATTCTTTCTATATTAAATGGTGCGTTGCCCTATCAGCTAGATTTAGATTTAGAAGCTCGTTTGGGAGAGACTAAAATGAAATCGTTTAGACTTCACAAGCAGTTGTAGCTTGAATGAAGAGATTTGGACTACTTTTTGGTTAGCCTTCTCCTGTAGTGCTAGCCTTCGTCATGGCTGAGTTTGCCCTTCACCTCCGGAGTGCCGACAGAAACTCAGTATGAAGACTTAGTATAAATGGATGCTCAAGTATGTGTGGGTGTGTGGATTTGTATGTGTGAGAGCATACTTTTATACTATGGTCTACACCCATTGTTGGGCGCTAATGACGTCAGTGGCGATGTCATAGTAGCTAGAACCTGCTATGCGTGATGGAGTTTATGGTGTTCAATCTTATGAGTGACTATTGTGAGATTGAAATTGCACTATGTTGTGTTTTTAGAGGATGAGTTTGGGAATGTTCCTTGATTCATCTAGGTATAATAGCATATGGTTGTGTTTGGTTTACTTTGATCCAGTAGTATAGTAGGATAGATTGTTGCTAGGTCAAAACACACACACACACACACACACACACACAGATCTTCTTCTCTACCTTGTCTCTTTATGTTGCAATATTCTGCTGTGAGCACCATTAGCAGCATATATGGAAATGACTGAGAATTTTCATCCCTTCAAATCATATTTTAAAGCAACCCATCTATGGTGACTATCATAAATTTCTTGTAAAACTGCCTCCTTAAAGCAAGAGAGCATTGCTAAGGCTGTACCTCCTGTTGCTTTGTCATGATTGGTGAAAAAACATTGGCTTCTACTATATGGTGTCTAGTTTCTAAAAGTCCGCCACATACTTTAATCTCTTGTAATGCCAGAAAAGTGGGAGAGGGTTTTGGCTCTCTAGCTCTTCCCCCTCTGCCAGGATCATTTAGACCCCTAATATTAAGAGTTAGCAAAGATATGGGCTTGCTTACCATTCATTTTAGCCATGGGATTCGGGCTAATCATTTGAGGAGCTGTCCCCTCAACTTGAGATTGTCTTCTTTTGTTTTGCACAGTGGTAAAAGCCATCCCTTGCACAGTAAAATCTTTCTCACCTGTGTTTTGCTCAGGTAGCTCTTCTTTTAGAGTCAAAAGAAGAGTCATCCTCTCTAAGTAACTCAGTTACCATGACATCTCTATTTATTTCATCTTCAAATTCCCTTGACCACATCCTGAGTCAACAACAACCCCCTCCATTCTCTTTAGTCCATTTCCCCCGTTTCCTTGTCTACTAGTGCATCAAAAGGGTTCTTGGAAAAATAGGAGTTAGAATCCTTCTATTCCCCCTATCCAAGGAGACCTTGGGGCTAGTGAGCCCCTTGCTTTGTTGACAGTGCCTGAACCTATGTGATAATACGTCCCTTGGGCACCCATTTTTTGAGGGAGCTACTGGAGACTTAGCAGGGGGGAGCTTGGAGTTTGGGCTTGTGGGGATAGTTTTTTAGACTACCTCTCGTGTTGCTAGGACCTAGAGGAACTCCTTAGACTAAAACAATTGCCAATAGAAGTCTATGGTCATCTCTAGGATATCCTATTAGGTGTGAGTGCACCTGCTCACCCGCATCTCTAAAATTATGAAGCTACATCCCAGCACAGCAAGGACTACCTGATGCACAATTCGACGGGACTTCAGGGCCTAAAACTCCACCCTCGTGGTCTTGCAAGGGTTTGCCAGCCATTATGAGACATGGTCCTGCTCCTTGAGGTGCTTTATGGAAGCCATATACTATTGTAGTGCTCTCTTGCACTCTTGCAAAGCATGCCACTAGCAAAGAGCCGAGGACACAAGCTCCTCATACTGCTCCTCTAAACCACGTCTACCACCCAAGTGGCCCAACCACCCTTTGGAGGACTCTTTGGCTACTACCAGATCTCTGTAATGGCATGTAGGAGCACCTCCTCTTAGAGTAAAGCATCAAGAATGTAGACCCCCTTCTGTGGGAGTCCACACTGTGGTTGCTCTAAGTGAAGCAAAATCGAGGGGTGATCTGACATCATCATATCTGCCAAAATACCTGTAGAGCCCCCTATGTGCATTACCCAATCCCCCACATTGAACCTATCAAGACAATCTAGCATGCCATCATGTTTTTGCCACTAGCCGAAGTAGAAGTGAAGGCTATCAGGAAGTCTGGAGAACTCCAACTCTCTCCACAAGTGATAACCACTAATTGCAAAGATGGAATGCTCACATGCTCCTCTCTACCATGGGCATTCTTGAAAAGGAGGTTCTACCCTACTTGTCCTCCTCTAACTTTAGGTTGTTGAAGTTAACTTCAACAACCCAAGAGCCAGTGTCTAGGAGGCTCTTAGACAGCTGCCTTCAGAAAGCAAGACGCCGCTACACATAGGTTTAGGATTTTGACCTTGGAGTCACACATCCATAAACAAATCCGTATTGCCTTATGATAATCTCACCTTGATCAAACACATACGGGGCCGAGGCCGAGGTAACAAGAAATCAATCACAATAAGTAATGGACAAAGACCATATTGGGGAAGGAGATCATGCTCTTTTCTTCTATAAAAATAGCCCACACAAAAGAGAGCACACACTAATCTTTTGCAGCATCATAGTCATAATTCTTCTGTCCTAAAATCCTCCATCATAGTGAGCATTTTATTCCACGTCACATGGATATGCATGATGTGTGTGTCGATAAGTTGCTCTATGGACCTCCTCTCATGCAAGCTAGAATACCCTACAGGAAATCCATTTGTCTTGCAATCACCTTCTCTTGAACAAAGCAATAATGTAGCTCAATATGCTTTGTTCATGCATGATAGACTAGATGTTTTGCTAGCTTGATATTGCTCATGTTGTCACAACACACTATGACTGCTCCTTCCACCTTGTGACCCAAGTCATCCATCAACTTATTTAACCAAGCCCTTCACATGGAACCATTACTGCTCCTCTTTACTTAGCTTCCATGCTAGATAATGCAACAATGGGTTGCTTTTTACTGATCCAATGCACCATACCACGTCCAAGGCTGAATGCATACCCACTTGTAGATCTACATTCATACAGACATCCTGCCCAATCTGTGTCTATATATCCTAGCACCTCTATATCCTTCCCAAATTTGTGCCATATAATTTCATTAATGTATCCCACTCTTCCTTTGGTATATCCACATTTTTGACATGATAAATTATTGTATCACTGATGCAAATTGAAAGGAACTGTAAATCCATGTAGAAGCAATGAGACACAAATGTAGTTGTTTATTCATAGAGTGGTTACATATATAGGCAATTGCCTCCATGTAGGTAGATCCCAGATCCACAATCATCTCCCTGATTATCTCAATCAATCACCTCCTATGATCACTCACTCATCACACCAACCTGACACACCTAACTCGAACCTTCTAGCACACCTACACTCACACACTTCTTGCACAGGACTCCAAGCCCATAGGCACACACACTCACACATCAATTTTCCCCTTCATTCCCCCTCACAAATTGATGACCTCATCCCTTAGCAGTAGTACATGGGATGCTCCATGGCTTGCCCACTATTATGTGGCAACACTCATGGCCCCAACCTGTGACTCACTCATAGGATTCTTGGTTTACAACTGGGAGATGGACACAAACTATGTATGTAAAGCCCAATGAGTCCAACAAGAAAAAATCTCAAAAGACTAACAATCATTTAAGGATGGACTATCCATGGGAGAGAACCATTATTGACCTTATACACACATAACTCAGAAAACATATGGATCCTTACCCTAGTCAGATTTGACTTGGGTGTTGTAAGCAGTGAGAGCTTGAGTTTTGACATTCTTTGGTTCTTCTTCTTCTTCAGTTTCTGCTGCCTCAACAAGATTGGCTGAACATCTCTTTTTGGCATAACATTCCTTTTTAAAGTGTCCAGGTTTGCCACAAAAGTAACATTTCATTTTGCTCTTTCCCTTGAAGTTGCTTAAGTTGCTTCTGGCAAAATATGCCCCTTCTTTGTAGTCACTTCTTTGTTTGATCTTTCTCTCCTCCTCCAAGAGTGATGCTTCAATTTCTACCAGACTTATCTCTGGAATGTTGGTGAGTGTGGTTACAATAGTGCCATATTCTTCATTGAGACTTCTAAGTAAGATGGCAATGACAATATCTTCATCAAGATTAAACTTGATGCCAGATAACTGTGTCAAAATGCTCTTCATTGAATTTAGATGTGAAGAGATGGTCTCCCCGCTATCCAATCTTAAGTCAAAAAACTTGATAAGCAAGCTATACTTAGAGCATCTTCCCTGTGCTCCTAACACATGCTCGAGATGAGTCCATGCAACATGAGCAGTCTCACATCTATCAATGTGATGAATAAAGGAATCACTCAGACCAAGAGCAATTATAGCAAGAGCTTTTTCATCTTTTGGAAGCCATGAAGCTTCTCCTTCTCTAGTTGTAGGTTTAGTTTCTTTGCCATTTGCTACCTTCCATATTCCCTTTTTTCTGAGAATGGACTTTAGTTTTGTTTGCCAAGTGTGGAACCCCTCTCCTTCAAACTTATCTATTTTTCAGTTTGGAAGCCATTTAGGAAGGTCTTACCAAATTAATGGCAGTGTTTAATCCCTTTACAAAAGGTCAATCTTTCTGAACAAAAAAATCACCTTCACCATATAGATGTAAATTGCAAGATAAGAATTCTGAAAAACCTAATTGTTTGGCATAATCATAACTAGTTGGCTTCTCCTACAACCTCTTAACTGGAGTCTTTTTCACCTTGTACTTTGTCTTTGTAGTCTTCTTGACTTTGGAAGAGCTTTGAGAACTTGAGGTTGGCATGTTGTCAAGAGATTAGCATCAACTGAACTAACATTCTCTGAACTGAAATGACATACTTTGAATTCATTTTTGGAAGAATGATCTCTGAACTGAGTGTCTTACTCCTCAAGCATTTAGTGTAGCATAAAAAACTCCAAAAAATACACTAGAAATGCTTGTAGAGTAAATGTAAACTTGGAGGATGAAATTCAACCAGATGAGAGCAACTCTTTGAGGGCTTTTGTTGCACAATGAAAGATATAGGACTAGAGAAGACCAAGTACCAAGCTTGGGTGAAATGTCGCATCAGGTCGCCATAGCTAGAAGCTCCAAAGTCGACTGGTTTTTTCATCAGTACGCCTCAATTACAAGAGCATTTGCCTTTAGATTTGAGTTGTGGATAGCTCTTGGTGTCGCCTAACTTCCTCTAAGAGTAATTACCGAAATGTATCTCCAGCAAGTTGCATTTGAAGAAATTGTGTGGATTGTATATATTATCGGCACGTGTTGTAGGAGCACTAACTTCACAATTCCTTCAAGGTGGACGTGCGCCCTAGTGAGGGGAAGATACAGTATAAAGGGCTAGGGAAATGGTGGCCTATAGGCGGAGAACAAGCCTAAGGAAATTCAAGAAGGAAGGAAGGAGAGAAAATCTTCATTAGGGGAAGATGAAGAATCTAGGAGAATCTTAGTGGAATCCAAGAGAAATCAAGGAGGCTCATGGAGGCTAAGTGGCTCTGATACCAAGTGTAAATCCATGTAGAAGCAATGAGACACAAATGTAGTTGTTTATTCATAGAGTGGTTACATATATAGGCAACTACCTCCACGTAGGTAGATCCCAGATCCACAATCATCTCCCTGATTATCTCAATCAATCACCTCCTATGATCACTCACTCATCACACCAACCTGACACACCTAACTCAAACCTTCTAGCACACCTACACTCACACACCTCTTGCATAGGACTCCAAGCCCATAGGTACACACACTCATACATCAATTTGCCCCTTCAGGAACTTCATCTGTCACTCCTATATATGTTGTGCTTTGATTTGGTCCTATGTTTCCTTTTTTTTGAGAATTTGTGGTTCCTCATTCTTGCCAATAATTGCTTCATAAAAACCTTTCCTATCAAGAAACTTTGCATCTAGAAAACTTCCATATTTGTGGTTCAATTTTTGTATCATGCATCATGTGTCACATTAAGAATTCTAGCAATATCTTCCCACAAAAAAACTATCACCAATCAAGTATGCATCCAACAAGAAAAACTCGCAGCATATGCATCTAGCAGGGCACTTTGGCATGAAGGCTTCTCATATTCTAGTAGCCTTATGCCATCCTACTCTAGCACTCTAACATGAAGGCTTCTCGTATTCTAGTAGCCTTATGCCATCCTCCTCAACCTTAGGATCCTTAACTAATCCCTCAACCTTCCAACTTTCCAAAACTGTCCAACTATTTATCATCCAACATGGATAGTATGCACCAGAACTAGGCAACACACCTCAAAAGGCACTAAAATGTGACAAAAATATAATTTTTCTTATTGTAGGCTATTTTTGATGTATTTCCAACTTTGTGAATTCATCAATAGTCACATTGTTTGACCTTGCTTGCTTGACATCCTTTTTTTTTCTTATGTGACCTCTCAGATTTTGCTACCCCATTCTCTGCTGGCTTTCACTACTTGCCTTATTCAATGCTACTTTGCTCTTTGTTGCACTTGTTCTTACCTTACTAGGCTATAAGCTTGCTGCTTTTACTGCTTAATTGTCACTTGTGCCTTCACTTCTGCTATCTTATGCTACTCACATATGTGTTGCTTCTGTATTCATGCTTCTTCTACCCTTTGTACTCTTTTCGGCTCTTGCATTGAGCTACTCTTAGTCTATTGTGTTGGATTGCTCTATGCATTGCTTACTCATGACCATGTTTCTTATGTTATTTGCTACTAGGCTACTAGCTTTAGTTTAGTGCCATGATGTTACCTTAGGGGTGCAGTACTATGAAATCCCATGTATAACGTGTGTTTAGAAGGTATTAAAAAAGCCCCTTACCAATTTTTTTTTTCATGAATTATAGTACACCTTTTTCTTTATAAACTTATGGGGCTTTTTTAAAATTGGTTGTAAAACATCCCTTTTGTAAATGTATTTTTGTAAATTTACTTTAAATTTTTTAATTAAAAAACCCTTTCATTTGAAATCACGTGGTACTTAATATATTCTAGGTTAACCCTCGAGGATGTTAAAGCTCTAAGATATTTGAATTGCTTGGCTGCTTTGCTATTGCATTGCATTAAGGCAGCTAAGAGATCAACCTTAATACAAGATTTGTATGCTTTAAATGTCACTATAATAGTGAAAATACAAATGGATATGAACTACTAGTTTCCAAAAAGAGGGCTAGCACATAGGTGCCTCAAAAAGAAAGAAAACAATAGTAGCAAGCAAGAACAAATTTCTAGAAAAACTAAGCTCCGACTCTTGGATGTTGCCAGAAGGCTCTAATATTATAACAAGAAATCCATCACAATACACCATGGGCGAGGACCTTGTTGGGAAAGGAGCTCATGATCTTTTCTTCCATTTTCTTCTACAAAAAATAGACCACATCAAAGAGAGAACACACTACTTCTCTTATTGCTCTAAGGACCTCACCGTTGTGCTTCCTCTCATCCACATCTCATCATGCCGCTGAGCTCACATTTTTCAACATTGGGAAATAGAAATATAGACTCATACCTACTACAAGGGACCAAACCTCAAGATGCCTCCCTGAGAGAAGGTGGAGTCACAGTCTGATACTGGTGAGCACATGTGTTTTTTAATCAAGAAAAAATAAAGTGCTTGTTTTACCATAGCCCCATGCCCAATCATGAAGCTCATGGATTTTCCAACTCACCATGGTCCAACTCATGGGGAGAAGCAGGGGGGGGGGGGTTTGATAATAAGGCCCTCTTATGGGTGAGAGATTGAATGAAAACTATGGATTTTTGTGACTTAAAAGGGTGTTTTGAAGGGATCAGTCCTCATCCATGTGACAGCATGCCAAATGCTAGGACTTGAACTACATCCCTATTGACCAACACCTTCTTTGTTTCTTTGTTGTATAGTGGATAAGCTTGAGATTCGTAACTGTATCTGACAAACCTACATTTCTTACTCTTTGCATCTAGTTTGCTTTTTGGGTATCTCTGTGGACATACACCCATGCGTTAGAACAAAAACTCTCAAATGTTGTACGATAGGTTTCTTACATGAGTAAGCCTCTAGCAATGTGTTCCCCACAACTGCTTTTGGAAACTCCTAGGCCCATTCGACAACCCAGGTATCTGAATATTGTACCAATCTGAATAAGCGATAATACACATCTAGAAATCCATTCAAGAGGCTCCTCCCAGCTTAGGAAAAGTACATTTGAGTTAGCCACATTAATGTGGGAATCTAATATGGTTGCAGATTTGTCATAGATGCTCAGAGAGTTCTGAAGATTATCTTAATCAGCCTGTATAATATTTGAATTATCGTCTACAAAGAATTCGGAGGAAAAGGTGCTACCACCTGGAACAAGCTTGATGCCTACCTCCAATACCCACTACAACATGAAGGAAACTTTTGCACCAAGCCAACTAGTGCACTATTGTAACTCTATCGTGTAACTTGCTTAAGCTAAACCTTTGGCCTCCACCAAAGCATAGCTATTGCTTGGCCCCGCGTCCTCATCTATCTGGGAAGAAATCTAATGGAAAGATCTAGATATCCCCCTATGAGTAATCCACATATCCCCCCTTGAGGTCCCAACCACTCCTCCATCATTTGAAACATCTTGTCTCTCACCATGAGATCAAAACGCCTAGGGGTCCACTTATCCTCTCCCATGAATAAAAAATTGAATCCCCAATATGAATGAGAGGGACATTACAAAAGTTTGGACTCAAAAAGTGGCTTTGTAAGAGTGTCTTTCAGTTAGTGACATGGAAGGAAAAGGTAAATAAAATTGAGTATAATATTATCTTGTGGAGGGCAATAAATATTGGAAATGGCCTTTTTTTTTCCCCTTTATTCAATGGACCAAAATTTAATGTCGACCATCCACTTACTACCTCAACGCTCCCATCATGTTCTTCACAATAACCACATTGGAAAACTAGTTTCTCAATCAAACTTGCACCATTTGGCCTAAAACCAAATCTACCAAACCAACTACCACAACCCTCTCATTCTCATGTTTTATCTTCCCTCTCTCTCATTTCTAAGTGCCATTTCACATCTTTTGTTTGTCCAACCCTATTTTCAAAGTTCTTTATTTCTTTTGAGCAAGAAGCTTCGTTCCCTCTTTTCCCTCTCATTGGATGGACATTTATGTCAAAATCTCATCAATTTCCTTCTCTACCTTTATTTCCCTTTCATTTCACTTTCATTCTTTTAAAATTCTCAATCTTTCATTCAAATTTTTTGAATGAGATGCACCCTACCTTCTTCTTGTTCCATTTTGGTTGCTTCTCTTTCAAATCTTGCCACTTGTTCTCTCATCTAAGATTCTCTTTTAGTTTCAAATCATTGTATTTCAAAACTCAAGGCATTGAATAAACCATGAATGATGGAAGGTGCTTTGATTTTAGAAGGAGCTACTAGATGAGATACTTTGAGAAAGGAAGATAGAAGATTGACTTTCAGGAATTAGACTTGCTTATGCATGAGAATCAATCCTTCTTTCATCCATTTCTCAACACTAATCACTTTCCTTATACTGCTATCTCTAGGGGCCATTATTTTGAAACATTTGTGAAGGTTAGAGTCTTTCTAACAAGAGAAAATATTGAAACACTAAAGAAGTTCCTTGAAATAGATTTTAAGATGTTTGGGAGAATTTAATTTGTTATGAAGTAAGCTCCATGCAGTACATCCTACATCACAATGGAGTTCACTTAAGAGAAGAAGCTAATGGATTAGGTGCCACCTTTGAAGATGCTTGCTTCAAGAATTTCGTAGGTTTCAATTATATATTTTGATTTTGTTTTGGAATGAATAGTTTCATAATGTTTTTGGTTTATAAATGTAATTTTACTTGTATTTATTGGAATTTAATAAATTCATTCTCTAAATAAAAGTTGATTTTATTTGGTATTTATGTGTCTTATTGCATGTGATATTCTTTTGGATATATTTACAATCCATTACTTGGTTTCAAAAGAATTTTAAGTATAGTTACTTTGGAACTAGTTTCAAACACATACACTCTTGCCATCTATAGTTTTTTGCAAAAGATTGTTTAAAATAGATTTTGAGATGTTTGGAGGCACTGATTAGGGTCCATAGGAGAGCTCGGTCCATGCGCTTTAACATGGTATCAGAGCATCAGGTGCTCCTAAGCCCTTGCTTGTGTCAAGGCACATGCCCTTTCCTTGAGGCATTTCCGTTCTACATCTAGCTCATCTAATAGATCTTCCTCTCCTCTCCGTTTCGGATTAGAAAACTCAGGATTCTACTTCCTGGAGCTCAAGTTATGCTTGTTTAAGTGTTCATCCTTTTTCTTGAGTGATTCTTGCGAGGAATTTCCATTCTTCCTGAGAAAGGTTCATTTCTATAAGGTTTATGCTAAGAGAGAGAGAGAGAGTCTCTCTTGGTGTTAGCAGAGAGGAGTTTACTCTACCAACTGTGGCCCTAGGAAGCTATCTATAGCCCGACTGCTCCTCGACTTAGCTCACACTGCAACCACAACAAGCAGACTACCTACTACATCAAGGGAGACTAGGAGGCAAGCATCTAACACAAGGCAACCACAATGAGCAACACCATAGCGTCTACAACGATTCGATTGGCAAGCCTAAATGACCTACAGTAACCACGACTTCAGCTGCCTCACAAAGTCTTTAATGATGGGCAGCTCCCAACAAATGACGCTCTTACAAACTCACCATAGCCAGCACTCTGACGCCTTCCAAGCAACTCTGCAGTAGTAATCAATGCCCGCTCCAAAAGCCTCGCCCACGTTTGGCTCTCCTACAAATTGCAGCCTCCATCATAACTAATAGAAGCACCTATAGAACTCTGCAAATGTACGACAGCGTTCTAGGCATGGCATTCAGCTTCAATGCCTTGGTATACGACTGTCAAGCTCCCACAACGTCCCTTCTCCATCAGCAAGCCTTCCTTCACAAAGCGCACAGGCCCAAGACTACATCACGGGCTACCGAAGACCTTCTGCCAATGACTGTCGATAGCAAAGGAAGACGAATCCATAGCGCATCAACCGAAAGAACGGAGACGAATCCGCAACGCATCGACATCAGAGGTTGGACCTTAGGACATGTGGTAGCCAAAGGAGAAGACATGTGGTAGATAAGCCACTCAAGCTTAGGTCAAGATTGACCTTGGGTTACCTCCATGGTTAGGTCAAAAGATAACCATGGTTAAATTTTTTACCTTGGGTTAACTAAGTTGGGTTAAAAGGTCACCACAGTGCCAGCTAAGCACAAAGGCCCTTGCTAAGCATAGTATGGAATTTTACATGTGAATTCCTGTGCCACATTAGCAAAGGCCTTCTCTTTTTCACAGAAACTTCGACAAGGCATAACTTGTAATCTAAGAGGAATTTGCACACACTCCAAAACGGAAAAAATAACCAATTTTTTAAAGCTCTATGCACATGTCAACTCAGATTTTCTATATGCAATTAGACACTACTAGATTTGAAAGTATCATCAACTGGTAAGACCTTTGCAATGGCAATATGCACCCCAACTGTTGAGAAGTTCACTGAGAAAGGATTTCATACTTGGTCTACACAAATGAGGTATCTCCTGATGCATCAAAAGCTTTGGAAGATTGTAAAAGAAGACATACCCACAATACAAAATGATGTGTGGAAGGAAAAAGACGAAGCAGCACTATCACTCATTGGATTGCACTTGGGTCCAAACATAATTCATCATATAGACTCCAAGGATCATGCCAGGGATGCATGGGATGAGTTGAACATAGTGTTTGGTGCAAAAACCAAAAACCAAGAAATCCATCTTAAGATTGAATTCTATGGTATGCACATGGGCTTCAATGAATCCATGGCACAATTTGTCAAAATTCTATGGTATGCACATGGGCTTCAATGAATCCATGGCACAATTTGTCAACAAAATCAAAAGCATTATGACCCAACTAGAGGGCATAAATGCAAAAGTAGGGGAAAAAGATGCACTTGCAATTCTCCTTAGAAGCATGCCTACAGAATATAGTGCACTGACAACCACTTTGAAGAATTTTCCAGATCCAAAGTTTGAGGAATGTGTATCCTCTCTTCTTGAAAAAGAAAAAGAGTTGAAGGCATCGACATCAACATCTACATCAACATGCAACAACTATAATGAAGAACAAGCACTGTTCAGTAAAACATCAACGAAGTGCTACCGTTGCGAAAGGATGGGTCACTATCAAAGTGACTGCAGACTAAAGAACAAACCGAAGTGTCACCATTGCAAGAAGTTGGGACACAAGGAAGAAGATTGCAGATTGACGAACCAGCAGGTCAACTACGTGGAGTCATCATCAAGCTATGAGAAAAATGATAAGAACAACATGTACTGAGAAGCAAAAGCCTTTCCACCTTTAGCCTATATTCTTGTAATCAAACCTGACCACCTGAGAGTAGCCATGTAAGCACCCAGGGGAGGATTTGATCTTATAACTCACATCTGACCGCCTTGCAATAGCCAAAGGATCATGGCACCAAGGGGAGGTGTTGAGAGTTATGGTGCCATGAGCACATGTAGAGCAAAGGTATGAGTAAAGGGCAAGCTGCCACATGGCATGGAGAAGATATCCCACATGTGAGCAAGCATATGGATGTAAGTACCCTCACCTATAAAAGGGACATTCATTTGAAGTAATATCAATCAAGCACTTTGCACTATCTCAAGATTCTCTTTATGAGTCCAAGATAATCTATCTTGGAACCTAATTGACTTGAGTTATAGATCATGATCACTCTTAGGATTCATCCACCTTAGATTAGTGTTGTCATTAGAGTAGATTAGGGTCCATAGGAGAGCTCGGTCCATGCGCTTTAACATAGCAAGCTCCATTATCTTCTGCCTAGAATAAAAGAGGGGCCACTAGGATTACAAGTTGGATCACATTCTCCCTTTGTTTGAAGAATCTAGTACACAAGTTTTTAATTTATTTTACATTCAATAGTTTAACAGTGTTTGTATTCTTTAAATGTGACTCGCTTCTTTTGATTTACTAATTCAAGGGTGCCTCTAAATTTTCTAAATGTGAGTTAATTAATTTATGATTTATGTGTTGTCTTTGTATTTGATATCAGTTTTTTTGTCATTTTACCATGTATATGTGTTGTTGATATTGACATTCATATTGTTTTTAAATCCATGTTTGATACCAAACTTAGATAGTTTGTTTTAAGTCAAGTGTTCTCTTATATTTTTTTAATGCAAGGTCATTTCTGTCTTATGTCTATTTTATGATGTTATATGTGCTAATGTTACTGACATATATATTTCATGTTAGCAGCATTGATTTGGTTAACCATCATAGAAATTCAAGATGAGCTATTTTCTATTGAACCTTTCCATTCCTTGCTGCCAAGTATGTGTTTTTTTCAAATCTGTAGATTTTGTATGCAATTGGGATTTTGTTTTTGCTTGATTTGATATTTTTTTGAAACATGTCACATTTGTATGTTGTTTGCTAATGTCAATGTTATGTGATATTAGGTGAAAAGTATATAAAGCTATGTATGTTCCTAGGAATAAGAAAAAGGTGGACATCCATTTTCAAATTGATGCAAAAATTGCACCATTTTCTAAAGAGTAATAAATACTCCTTAGCAAGATGAAATTGATTTAGGAACTCTTTGAAATTAAGAAAAAACACATGGATCTATGGTTAAATGGGAAGATAGATCTAGTAGATCCACATTCTTGTTATGCTACAAACTTCCATGGGTTGACTAGATTTTATATGGTTTCTATGTAAGGGTGAGAATGGTTTGTTAAGATATTATCAAAGGATGGAACATGTAGCCTTCACACCCAATATCAACCTTTTCTTAACAAAAGAGACAAAAGGGTTGCAATGTTAGAGGCTTGCCAATAAACATTTGGTATAATCTATGCAAGCTACAAGTGTTCAAATGGCTATGATAGAGGAATCGTATGCTGGCATAGAGAAGAAAACCATTAGATGCTCAGTTAGGATAGAGCACTATAAATGCAATTCTCTTTCAGATGCAAAACACATCTCTGAAAGACAAGATTAAGAAATTGCAAACAGTGTTATCATTCATGATGATACTCCTGTGGGTCCAAGACTTTGTAACAAGAAATTGCATCCACTGAATGAAATATCCAAGAAAAGTGGTCACTGGGAAGCATCAATTGAGAGCCTATAGGATTGTTTCAAAACTCATGTCTATCCACAATAAACACTCTAGTGCTATATGTAGTAAGAATAAATGTACAGAGGCTATGAATTCTAATACAAAAGGAAATATTTTCAATTACAATGCTTTCAATTTTATGCTTCTAGTATGCAACTTTTAATTACAAGGTTCTCAATTTTACATTTTCAATATGCAAAAGTTAATTACAATGTTTTCAAGTTAATTATAAGTTTTTGATCCAAGGTTTCCAATTTTATGTTTTGGACTTTCAATTGCAAGTTTTCAAGGTTAGTTATACTAAAACAAGTTTTCAATTCAAGGTTTTCACTTACAAGTTTTCAAGTCAAGGTTCATCATTTTCTATTTTTAGCATTTTTTTTATTTTGTTTTTAAAAATTAGGGTTTTGTGCCCTATATAAAGGAATTGGGTCTCATTTTCACTTCATTGTTTTAATGTGTCTCCAATCCAAACTCTATCAATAGGAGGAAAAAGAGAAGGGGAGACGAGGTCCCCATGAGCACCCCCAACTATACGCTAGCAGCCACCAGCAAAAAATGTGCAAGTGAGCCTCAAAGAGGTCCCCTAGAGGTCCTCCTCTAGTGAGATGGAGAAGACTCAAACTAGAAATTATGGCAATTTAGGAGATCTACAAGTATCAACATTCTATCAATTTCCTTATGTTAAACATGAGCTTTACAAAATTCATACGTGAATTAATGCAAGACTTGAATAACATGCACAATGTCTAGGTGGTTTAGGCAAGAGGTCGTGGAGGCCCCTTAGCGTATAGAGGCGAATTCCCTACTTACCTTGTAGCATGCATCTGAGGCCTACTTGGTAGACCTCATGGATGATGACCAGCTATCTGGCATCCATAAAAATAGGATGATCGTGATCAAAAAACATATGTAGCTTGTACAGGCAAGCTAAGGATACTTAGGGTTGGTTTATGTACTATACCTTGGTCAAACTAGAGATTGGAGGGTTCTCATTCTTGTATATTTACTTTTTTGGCATTTTTTGATGTCTCTACAAATAGGAGGGTTCTCAATCTTGTACACTAAAGTTACTTTTTAGGCATTATTTGAAGTCTCTATCTTTGTCTTTGCAATATCCAATTAAATTGCATGCAACTGACTTGCATGCAATTTGAAAAAAAGAAATGATATTAAGCATTTAAAATTTGCATGATTTAAAGTCTATGCTTTTGTCTTTGCAATCTCAATTTTCCTTGGATGTAGGTTAAAGAAAGGAAATAATATTCAACAACAAAGAAATAAATCATTTGAAAATTATAGTATTTATTGAATTGAACAGAAGTGAGATTACATGGATCAACCCTTTTTAATGGCACGGATTACCTTAGCTATGCTTATTTCTTCCAATGCTTCTACCTTCTTTAGCTTGTTTGAGAAGAGAGGGTTTAGTAATTCATTTTCAATCACTTGGGGATCTATTACACCGGCTAGCACTATGATGGCTATGAGGCCATAGAGGGGTCTAGATTGTGTGTCTAAGAATAAAAATAGAGCAACACTATGCTTTACTAAAACTACACAATCAACATTGTGGTGGATAGACTTCATCTTCAAAATCTCACTAAGGATCCTAAACTTTAGAATCTTTAACTTTCCATTCGTCAAAAATTGTTGGGGCAAGGCCAATATATGTGGAGCCACTTTGTTAATTCAATGGAAACCAAAAGATCCTCTTCTTCCACACTTGCTCATAGCATACTTATGTAGCCACAAAAATTCTAGAATCAACTATTGATAAGTATCAGAAGCAAATGTAGAAGGTGCATCATACTCCCAATGTTACATCAATGTAGAAAATATACCATATTTATTATGCCATGTGCCATAAACCCTAAATGATTTCTGAATTTGTTTTTTTCCCTTGTGCTTAAATTTCACCATATGGTAATTTTAAAACCTAAATTTGGACCTTGGTTTGTAATTTATGTACACCATTGTGTGTTCATTCACTTGATCTTATGATGGAAGTAAAAATACAGGCTAGCTAGAGCCCTACAAGCAAGAAATCCAGATCACCAGATAGAGCCCTACAAGCAAGAAATCTAGAATGGTGCAACCTGGGCCTAGTTTATGCATTCTTGCTTCTAGGGCCTTTTTTGGTCTAGATTTTCACCATCATCATTAGATTAGTGATTATACAATACTGGTGAAAATAAAGCACAAATCAAGATAACCAAGTTTAGATTTAGGGTTTTAAGATTTAGGAAAAAGTCCCTATAAATTTAGGCTTTTTTCTAACAATCATATGCTTTTAGGTGATTCAATATTGCATATGGAATTTTAGACTCAAAAGAGACCTATCATGAAAAAATATAGCGTTAGGGAAGCCTCAGAGAAAAGGTGGAGGGATTTAAGATTTGGGAAAAAGTCCCTATAAATTTAGGCTTTTTTCTTTCAATCGTATGCTCTTAGGTGATCCAATATTGCATATGAAATTTTAGGCTTAAAAGAGACCTATCATGAAAAATAATAGGGTTAGGGAAGCCTCAAAAAAAGGTGGAGGGTTCTTTGAGGTCTCAAACTTATGATCGTCTAAGAGCATCCTTTGATTAATAATATACACAATTTTTTGGGAGATTTGGTCAATTATCAAAACCCTATTTTTTTTCTTGATTTTCTTCTTTCTATTTCAATGTAACCAAATGGCTCTTCCTGCAACAAGGATGTATATAGGAAAAATCCAAACCAAAAAGAGTCCTGGGTGTAGGAAATCTAGAATGGTGCAACTAGGTCACATGATTTCAAAATTTCTACTTCTAGGCCTCTTTTTTGTCTAAATTTTAATATTATATCAGAGCATTGGTTTAGCTTTCCTAGTTTAGCTCATTAGTAGTTCACTAGGATTGCTCCCATTCCTAGATTAGTTGTAGGCACACCTTAGGAACTCATGTTTTTCTCCTAGGTTAGTTTTAGTTGTAGATTGAGTACAAATTTCCGTCCCTTGAGAGAGCAAATTTTGTCTACTTTGAGAAAATTTCCGTCCATATTTTTGTTCATCGCTTGAGTTCTTTGTGAGGATTTCTCTTCATTCCATTGAGAGATTGTGAGTGATGCTTTGAGAAGAAATATAGGGAGAGTTTGAGAGTTATTCCGAGAGAATTCTGAGAATTTCTTCTTCTTCGATTGAGAAACAAAGCCTGAGAATATTTGAGAAAAGGGGAGATAGAGCTTGTTACTTCATCTACTCCAACTATGACTCTAAGCAACTACTATAGCTACGACCAACCAACTACAATGACACTCAACTTCTATGTGCAAGCAGACACGATGGCTCCAGACCTTTCCATCAAGCAATAGACAGCTGCGGGCCTCCACAAACTATGATGATGGACTCCATCTAATGGCTCAACAGTCCACAGGCGCAACAGCATAGCGTCACGACTGCTCTAAATGCCTTCACGGACGGTCACCTACGATGCCTCCTCCACAGTGTGCCTCTCCTCGCAATGCACACAGGCTGTAGATCCCGCCTCATGATCGAGCATCACCAGTAGCAAAGCATAGCCTCCTCCAACAGTCCCCAGCAACAGTGGCTTTGGATAGCCAGCGACCTCCAGTATCGAGCTATTGCCAGTAGCAATTGCATCGCTCCAAGCAATCGACCAATCGATCTCTGCTTGAGCAACCAATGCTATCTACGAGCTGCCGTCAGAGCCAGCTCCCAATGCCTCGAGTCGCCTCCATGGAATATTTGCCTCGCTCTTTCTCATCCAATTCGCCATGTCGATGCCTGCACCCGCATCTCTGTTGATGTCATCGTGCGTCATGCAGAGAACCCTCAACTTTCTCTCTTTCTTCCCTGAGGTATAGACCTTAGGACACGTGGCATTTTTGGAACCACTCCTAGTGAGATAGGGTTGGTTGAGTTATTAAACTATGGTTAGGTTCAGCTGCCTGGGTTTTTTGGATCATGGTTAAGTTTGTGTAACCTTGGGTTAACTAACTTGGGTTAGAAGGTTGCCACATGGCATAGTGCCACCCAAGCACAGTCCGTTTGTAAGCATAGTATGGAATTCAGCATGTGAATCCCTATGCCACATCATCAAGACACCCTCTTCTTCACAAAAGCTTCGATAAGCCATAACTTGCAATCCAAGAGAAATTTGGCCACGCTCCAAAAAGAAAAAGTGATCGTCTTTTCGAACTCTATGTGCCTGTCAGATCAGAATCATTATATGCAATTAGACACTGCCAATATTGAAAGAAATCAATTGATAAGACCTTTGCAACAAATGATAAAGCAAAGCATGAATGCACACATCATTGTCATAAGCATGCCGAAAGCACAAGTGCATGAGATGACCATAGCACGAAGCATGGCATCCACACATAAAGCATCAAGGCACATGGAAGAACAAAGCATCATGCATGAAGCTACACAAGGAAGAAGATTGCAGATTGAAGAACCAGTAGGTTAACTACATGGTCATCATCAAGCCATGATCAGAATGACAGGAACGAAATGTATTGAGAAACCAAAACCTTGCCAACCTTGCCTATATTTTGTAAATCAAACCTTACCACCTGAGAGTAGCCATGTCGGCACCCAGGGGAGGATTTGATCTTGTAACTCACATCTGACCACCTGCAGTAGCCAAAGGATCATGGCACCAAGGGGAGGTGTTGAGAGTTGTGGTACCATGAGCACGTGTAGAGCAAAGGTATGAGCAAAGGGCAAGCTGCCACATGGCATGGAGGACATATCCCACATGTGAGCAAGCATATGGATGTAAGTTCCCTCACCTATAAAAGGGAGGTTCATTTGAAGTAATATAAATCAAGCACTTTGCACTATCTCAAGATTCTCTTTATGAGTCCAAGCTAATCTATCTTGGAACCTAATTGACTTGAGGTACATGTCATGAGCACTCTCTTCATCATGTTTCCACATAGGTTCCATCCACCTTAGAGTGCTCCATAGATCCTATGGCACACATGTTTTGTCAAAATCTCCATGTTCAAAGTTCTATTTATTATTGTTAAACTAAGTCTTTCTATTTTTTGACCTTTTTCCATCTCAGTATCATCAAGTTTTATTTTGCCATAGGCATATCATAAAACTTGACCATGGCTTAAAATACTTTTCAGGCAAATTGGTCTCTATCAAATCAAACTTATCCATCTTTTGATCATGCATTTTAATGCTTACTATACTAGAAACATGCAAAGGCTCACCAACTAATTCAAGTTCTTGCCAACATATTTTGGTCTTGGTAGTGGGGCCTTTTAGTTTGTCCTGATGACTAAAATGCATGCTTGTTTCAAATTCTTCAATATGAGTTGCTATGCCCTCATACTTATGCTTGTAATATCATATTATGCTTCTGCAGTAGCTAGAATAAATTGTCCCACAACTTTATGGGTTCACTTAAAGGTCATATTCAATCTAGTTGAATTAACTTTGGGACAATGTATTGTACCTTCTAGCTTTTTTTTGTCAATAGTTCTCCACAACAATAGAATCTTCATCATGGCCAGAGGTGAGGCCTAAAACAATCCTACAAGCTCTTACTCAAAGCTTTTGATGCCTACTTTTCTTGGCAAATTCATCCATTTCACAATATTGTAGTACCATGAAGCAAGCTTGAAAAGGGATGAAATACACTAAAACTTGTCTGAATGAAAAGAAAATAAATGCTTATACCATATTGAACACAAGATTCATGGAAAGGAATCCAAATATTTCTGAAGGTTGAAAGATGGGAAAAAGGAAAGGTAGATAGGTTTTAATGGTCGAGTAAGTTTAGGATTGAAGATCAATAAGCTTTCCATTTTCTTTCCAGATAATCTAACTCAAGTGTCTGCTCAAAGCTAGAGGCATGTTGAATCATTGTTCTAGACACATTGATTGTGAAACAAACTCAAAGTAGATGTAAATCATCTTGTGAATCTTGACTCAAACATTATAAAATGGAGAAAAAAATGTAGATGGGGGAAGACACAGAGAAATTGTGCATGAATACCATAAAAAATCAAGCAAGTCATATCTCACTCAAAACAATTCAACTTTTTTATGAAGATGGAAAGGGATATAACTCACAACAAAGATGAAAAATGGCAAGATTGTGACATGAAATTCCACCCAACCATGAGGAGGGAAAAGAAATAAGGTTACCACTCAAAAGAAAGAATCTTTTCTCTTAAAAGAAAATTTAGAGTTCTTGAGATGAGGAGGTGAAAGGGCAACCAAAACTAAGGGAGAGGGAAGGGGGAACATGGAAGATTTGATTTTAGAGATTTGGCTTAGGTTTGGTTGAGAAATTTGCAACCTTGATTACACTTCAAAAATGTGATTTATACATGAGGGAATAAGTGGGATACTTGCATCAAAATTTGGGCAATTTGAATTTTAAAGTGGGAGAATCACATCACATCCCAACGTCCACAAGCCAATTTTATATTTAGATTTATTCACCTTATGCTACCAAATATCCATAAGGACTCTCTTATAGGGCCCCTTTTCAGTCCAAAATACTTTTAATGTCAAAATAAAAGTTGAAGATTGAATTTCAAAAGTATATTGAGTTGAAGAGCATTGAAATGGATGTAGAGAATGTAGAGACTAAGTGCCCAAGTCCATTAAAAACCATCTTGAGTCCAAAAGAAAAAAAAATGCCCTTTATAAATAGATTTGGAACATGTAGAACGTGTCAAACATTCAAAAATATGACATGATGTGTTAGCTACAAAATGACAATGAGAAAACTAGTGCACTAGTGGGGCAGATCTATAGGAAAGTTTAAGAGCCAAGCAAAGTGCCCAAAATTCATATCAAATAGAGAGAAACCACAACAAAGATATGCATGGGGATGTGAAATATAGGTGGGATACGCCTGATCAGTTGCAATAAAATTACACATTTATGAGCTTTCTAGACACTATTGATAATTTGGGAAAGTAGCACTCCATGCTTTATAAAGTGGAGGATAGAGTGACTCTCTTGTAGAACTCTAGATGGAGGCATGAATTCAATGTTTTGTTACAAAAATAATCCAAAATCTTCTCAATCATTCAAGCAATCAAACAACATTCTAGGATAACAACTTTCAAATAGTTCCACTTTTATAATTTGTCAATGGATGAGATCGTACAACATGGGTTTACAATGGTAGCTCGTGCACCTCATCTAACCGCATACTAGAGCATGCTTGAAATCTCCACGATATTTCATTTATGATGCTTGGCTTTTGGAGCCCCACATGATCATGTATAATGCACTACAAGAATATTGGCCGCCTCCAACAAACAATGATGAATGCACGCCCTAAATCCAATACTAATATTGTTCTTAGCTATTTAAAAACTCAATTCCTCTGCATAATCCTAGAATTAGCATCTTAGAAACCCGATCCCTCTCCACATTCCTAGAATTACCATGCATTGATTACTAAATAAGTTGATGTGTCAAACCTAGATAGCTAGCTACATTGGTTGCTACTCATCACAAGCCACCTCCCATTATGTGGAAGCCAAGAAGGACAGATGATGCTAGTGTATGCCAATTAGATGATGATGAAAATGTTTCTTCCCTAGACCAAATGTCTCGAGTATATTGAGAACTATAAATTTGGATATTGTCCAAATAGCCAAATGCCAAGTAGTTTCAAACCCTTTTACACACATGGAGTGTTTTATGTGGGAGAACCCTCCAAAGCCTAGCCTAGAGGCATGACCAAACTTATTGAGGATAGAGGAAAGGGCTATCCAAGTTAATAGTGTGAATTCCATTCCCATTCATTCCATCACCCTAGCACAAAAGGAAGAGGGTTCCATCATTGGGATTGATTCATATACCCAAGGCTATGCCTATACAATCTTCTTATGATTCTCATTATTCAATGGTGGCTAGCTTCACATACACATAATGGAAAGTTGTTTCTTTCAAGAGTTTATGGATTGATCTAGAAAAATATCATCAATAATGAGGCAATAATGGTGGTATAGACTCTTGTCCTCCTAAAGAGAGATAAGAGATATGTTAATCAATTACTTCCTTGAGAAAATGATGATGATAGAGTAGGGATCTCATTGTCTATAATGAGCTAGTCTATAAGGAGGTGCAATATGCCATATAATGTTTGGTTAAGATGAAAATTTTGAAGGGTATCACATAAAGTTGAGTTGAGAATACAAGCTCAACATCATTCTATGTGCATATACTATGAATAGTGCACTGATACACTATAGTTCTTAAGAGGAACAAGGGCTGATATCCCTTAGCCCAAAGCTAAAGGATTCATGTTTTCTTTTCAACTAATCTAGTATATAGTCTTTCACTATCTTTTTTCCTCTAGATACAACTTGCAGTTGAAACTTGATAGCTCTAACTTAATTCTGGCATTTCTTGGATGCTTTTGGTACTAGATACCTCCAACCACCGCATTACACTTCTCATACGTAAGTCCCCAATGATCTTGGAAAACTTCCTTATATTTTTTTGGGTATGCTACACTACAACAGAAAGTAGTATTGATCATATTCCTCATTCTCCTCAAATGCAGTAAGAATTGCAAAGTCATCCCACTCTTCCAATGCAGTAGTGTTGTCTCTCCTACAAAATCTCCATGTTGAGAGATGATATGTGTAATGTCCTCACAATTGTCACAATCTCCCATGATGCACATAGTGCAAAAATAGGGAAGTTGTCTTATTTTAAGGAACAACTTGTTTGAAATGAAATGAAACGCACAGTGCACTTTCTTGAATTCCTTGAATCAATAGGGAGATTTGTATAAACCCATAGAATCAAGTAGACGGCTACAAATGACATATAGTAAAATTCTTATCTGCTTGTTGTACCAATGTGCAATTTGTATATCATCTTGTCTTGAAACAAGTAATCTTTAGCAAATTTAAGTCTATCACAAAGATAATTGTGTTACGGAAATTGGAAAGTCCCATTCTAAATTGCTTTCTTTCCATTGAGTTATGAAATTTAAATATGCATTGTGGGATGGATTTAGCGAATTGATCTATAAGCTCCTAGTTGGTGTCAGTTGGTGTCAAGTATTCTTACACTACAATAGCCATCTCTTCTTATCTGATTCTTCAACATCAATTATTTTAAATCTCCTCCATTTTACAAAGATAGGGTTATTTAGATTGAATTTGTTAGGGGGAAAAAATTCTTCTACTTCATGTTGCATTGTGGGCATTTTCCATGAGTGCATTCAATGTGGCTCCACTCAAAGTATCCCTTTGGATGGATCACTGACTCCAACACAAACCTTACACTATCAAACCTGCTTGCCCTTGCAACACATGATGAAGGATAGGACATTCACCTGGGAGACATGAGCATTTATCTCCATGTGGCAATGCTCCAAGGTGACCACATCTCAAGTCATTCAAATATTGCTCGGGGTTAGGTCAAATTCTATGTGCATTCAACAACAACAAATATTCCTTTCTTGGAATCCTTGACATGCCAAGGCTTGCCTTGGATGTTCAATATGTGAAATCCCCATATAGCATGTGCATTACAGGGGTATTTAAGAGACCCTCCACTTGGGGAGGTGCCTATGATGTAGGAGTCCCTATGATATAGGAGCTATCTCCTTCGATGTAGGAGAGGTGCCTATGATTTAGGCCACCCTCTCTCGCTACATAAATGAGAGGCTTCTCTCTCACAATCAAGAGAACACAATTGTGTCTTCACCTTGTGTTCTCATCTCTTGCTCACCCCGTGTTCTCATCTCTTGCCATGATGCATCTCTTCTCTCCCACCACTCTCCAAAATCTCTCTCTCTCTCTCTCTCTCTCTCTCTCTCTCTCTCTCTCTCTCTCTCTCTCTCTCTCTCTCTCTCTCTCCCTCTCCCTCTCCCTCCCTCTCTCTCTCTCTCTCTCTCTCTCTCTCTCTCTCTCTCTCTCTCTCTCCCTCTCCCTCCCTCTCCCTCCCTCTCTCTCTCTCTCCCTCTCCCTCTCTCTCTCTCCCTCTCTCTCTCTCTCTCTCTCTCTCTTTCTCTCTCTCTCTCTCTCTCTCTCCTTCTCTTTCTCTTGCCCTCTCGCTCTTGCCCTCTCTCTCTCTCTCTCTCTCTCTCTCTCTCTCTTTGAGAGAAGAAAAAATGTTGAAAGTAGTCTTATGGTTTTAAATATCATCTATCTCCATCTCTCTCTCCTCCCTACCTTTTACTACAAAAATATAGATAGATTATACCAAAGAAGAACCTACAGAGAGCATTGGAGAAATTGTGTGCTATAACATCTGGGAGAAGTGCGCCATTTTTTACTGGTATTTCGATCATTTTGTCATGCTCATTGCACCTTTTGAGCTCAAAAATAGACAAAGAATCCTTATAACATCGCCCTACTGTGGTTTGCCACATCTTTCTATTTTAGGGTCTTTACTTTTGCATAAAGTCCTTGCAAATCCATATACTAATAAAATATCTAACAAAAATTACTTGTTGCTCATACCTGAGGGTTGTCCATCTGATCTAACCCATGACCGTCTGGTAAACTGCCCGATATATATTGCCAACTAAAATTTTCAAAAAAGCTTTGGTGGGGAAATTCACCCTAACTGGGGGAGTCTCTAATTGCAAGGGCTTGGGAAATGGTTGCCTACAGAGGGAGAAATAGCTCCCAAAAATCGTGAAGAGAGGAGGCAAATGAGAGAGAAGGTGGAGAGTGAGGAAGAAAATGATGATGTGGCATCTATGAGGATCTAGGAGGCTCAAGGAGGTCAACCTGGCTCTGATACCACATGTTGAAGAGTGGTGGGAGAGAAGAGATTCATCATGGCAAGAGATGAGGACACGGAATGAAGGCAAAATTGTGTTCTATTGATTGTGAGAGAGAAGCCTCTCATTTAGAGAGAGAGAGAGAGAGAGAGAGAGAGAGAGAGAGAGACAGAGAGTGGCATAAAATCATAGGCACATCTCCTACATCAAAGGAGATAACTCCTACATCATAGGGACTCCTATGTCATAGGCACCTACCCAAGTAGGGGCCTTGCATTACATCATCACCAATGTCATGGTCTAGACACCTCATAGCAATAAGTGTTCTTCACACACACACACACACACACACGATCATGGGGGGATATTAGGACCACATAAGGCCCTACATTTCAACATGACTCCTTGGTCCTGGCACCTTGACTTGACCAAGGTGAACATCAATCACTAATCGATTCACATGTTACATATTACTCACATGCAACCAGTACAAAGGGCCATGCCACCAATCAGAGTCATCAAATTAGGATCTAATAGTGCACATGCCACCTCCTATGCATGTACCCCATTTGTCATGAAGCCTCCAATCATCATAGCAACCACTTACTCTATATGTGTGTAGGTCCAACATCTCACAACAGATAGCTACATGCGCATGTTGCAACACACAACATAGAGGTAGCCACTAGCATGTAGCAACCCATGCCAAACTTTAGATCAGGTCATAGAGAGGTACCTCATATTCACCACGTGTTGTCACCACCAATTCTCACAAGTCAAACTCCCCTCTGATACCATGTTGAAAGTGCTAGAGGTTGCCACATGTCATCACAAAGCCTTGGCTAGAGGGGTCCAACTCCCTACCCCATAGCAATGTACATAGATTCCACACCATCTTGTAAGTGATGTGAGGAGAATGTGAGGAGGGCATTCACTTAGCCCATGTATTTTAGGTCACAAGAATTTGCACATTAGCTAATGGGATTTCTCCCAAGCCAATGCCATGTGTCAAGGCATGAGGCTACCAAAAACTTTAGACTTTATTTTTTCCATTATTTCCACTTAGTCCAAGGTGCCCATGGGGGGGTGTGAGGAGCATACAAGGCCTTACATTTCACAGAGAGAGAGAGAGAGAGAGAGAGAGAGAGAGAGAGAGAGAGTTCTGAGGAATATTTTAGATGACTACTATGTTTGTTTATGGGTGGAAATAGAGAGGAAGAGATCTATTGTTCATCATATGGTACTGGAATAGGGACCATGGAAATAGAAAATGATAGATATCAAGGTAGTTTATAGTTTTATACTGAAGAACATCAAGGATGAGCATGAGGATGGATTCCCCAACTTTATGAGAAAAATTCATTGACCATAATGCAACCCATTAATTGTGGGTGTTACAAAGTTAAGCAAATGGATGCAGGGCACCTCTCCAACATTGGAAGGGGAGAATCATGGATTTCAAAATTTCTCCTAGCAGTAAGATAGTTGCTTGTGTATATATTCAATGTGTTTTCTGAGAGTGCTCTCAACGGAAGCAAGAACGGAAGAAGGAGAGAGAGAGACAGAGAGCCACACAAGTTTGGTGGGTGCAAAACCACCCTAATCTTCTTTTTCATTCATTTATATATGTGTTTGAGTATTGTACATAACCGGGGTTAAGGCACAGTGACCTTTAACCCCCACAACCTCCCACTTAAAGGACAATGTGCCTTTAAGGGAGAATAACTAGTGAGCATACTATCCAATGCCCATCAATACACGACAATACTCAAACCGCTGACTAGGTAGACTCTTCGTCAGCATATCTACAGGGTTATCATCTGTATGAACCTTGACAAGCTCTATGCGCTTGTCCTCAAGTACCTCCTTGATGTTGGGAGTTATAGAATCATACTTATTGCCTATTGATGCAAAATCATCACTAGGAAGTGACTGTGTGGTCAAATACCACTTTTGTCAGTTTTGCAGATTTGCCCTTGTGAGGCAAGCTATATTTTTTGCAGTGATAGAATATTTTGCAGTGTTTTGTAATGGCGTTTGATTCTCTTTCATAGATTGTCACTAAAAAGCTTGACAAGAACAACTTCCGAGCATGGAAGTTTAGAATGACGAATTTCCTTATGGGAAAAGGCTATTGGGAGTTCATTACAGGAAATGAAGAAGAACCAGTTCTTCCTAATGTTCCCAATCAACAGGAAATGCAGGCATTTAAAGGATGGCATGAGAGAGATAGAAAAGTTATGTACTGGATGTCTATCAGTATTTTAGACTCTATGATTGTGCATATTCAAGATGCAAGTACGCCAAAGAAGGCATGGGACACTTTGGCAAAAATGTACAGCACAAATATGCAAGCCAGGAAAATGTAGCTCAAGCAGGAGTTGCACAATGTGCAGAGAGAAAATATGAGCATCAATGACTACCACATGAAGGTGAAGAAGATTGCAGATGCACTTGCTTCCATTGGGTTGCCAGTGGAAGATGATGATTTAGTTTCTATGACCTTGAATGGTCTAGGAAAGGATTATGCACAGTTTCGGACATCCATTGCCATCCGTGAAAAATTTCCTGATTTTGAGGAGTTGATTGCTCTCCTAATTTCTGAGGAGCAGAGAAATGGTGGTGCATATTCTTCAGGAGGAACTTCAAAAGAAACTGTCTTCTACTCAAATGCTGGAAGAGGTAGAGGTAGAGGTAGAGGAGGCCGATCTAGAGGCCGTGGTAGAAATAAGAATATGTAGCAAACTCAAGAAAACCAGTCCTAGAAGGACGTGGTAACTCTAGAGGTAAGGGGAGCCAAAGAGGTCATGGTGGATGGCAGAGAGGCCAAAATGCAAACAGCAATGTTGAATGCTACTACTGTGGTAAAATGGGTCATATGGCTAAAGACTGCTATAAAAAGTAGAATGACATCATGAATAGAAAATTGCAGCAAGGGAATTATGCATCTTCTAGTAGACAGGGTGATGATAGAAATGAGCATCTATTTATGGTGCAGCACATGACCAATTCTGTGACAAAGTGTAGAACAAAGAAATGATGTGTGGTATGTTGACTCAGGTGCGTCAAACCACATGACAGGTCATGCAAAATGAATGCAGGATGCAAGGAAAATGGAAAGACTAGGATTTGTGGAGACTGGTGATGATAGTACACATCCTATTGTGCAGATTGAAGAAATTCCTTTGTCTATGTAGGATGGGAAAAAGAAATACCTTTCTGATGTATTTCATGTCCCGAATATCACCAAGAACCTAGTTTCTATTGGTCAAATGGTTGAGCAGGGCTTGCAGGTCAGATTTAATCCTCATGGATGCTTTGTTGAGGATATAAAAATAATGGTCGCTTGATAGCAAAAGGAAAGAAGAAGGAGAGGATGTTTACGTTGGATGTAGACATGCATGAATTGAGTATAGCAATGTTTTAACATGGGACCGGTGTAGTTGCAGATATTGATATCTGGCATAAACGCATTGGTCATGTTAATGTACAGCGACTTAAATCAATGCAGGCCCAAAATATTGTTGCAGGATCGCCTAAATTCAAGGTTGCAAAAATGCATAACGTATGCGAAGCCTGTCAATTTTGAAAACAGGCAAGGAAACCATTTCCTAGACATGTTCAAGAGAGTAAGAAGCCATTGGAATTAATCCACTCTGATGTGTGGACTACTAAAGCTGCATCTATTGGAGGTGTCATTATTTTGTCACTTTTATTGATGACTACAGCAGAAAAGTTTGGGTGTATTTTATGAAAAAGAAAAGTGAAGTGTTTGGTCATTTCAAAGCTTTTAAAGCTATGGTTGAAAGAGAAACAGGCCTGCAAATAAAATGCCTAAGGTCAGATGGAGGGGGAGAGTACCTCTCAAATGAGTTTGCAAGGTTCCTATAGGAGCATGGCATAAAGCAGCAATATTCATGCATTCATACCCCACAGCAAAATGGACTTGCAGAAAGGAAAAACAGGCATATTGGAGAGGTATCTCAGGCCATGCTAAATAAAAAGACCTACCAGATTATTATTGGGCTAAAGTAGTTGCTACAGTAGTTTACATAATGAACAGGACTCCCACTGTAGCAATACATGGCATGACACCAGAGGAGATGTATACTGGTAGGAAACTAGATATTTCTCATTTGAAAATTTTTGGTTGCATTGCCTATGTTCATGTGCCAGATGAGTTGAGGTCCAAGTTGGACCCAAAAGGTGAGAAGTGCATCTTTATTGGTTATTCTCTGTAGTAGAAAGGGTATAGATGCTATAACCCTTCTACTCATAAGTTTATAGTGAGCAGAGGAGTTGTTTTTGATGAGATGAGCAGCTGGTATAAACCAATAAATGCGATTGATGATGTAGATGCACAAAATGGTAATGCTGCATAGAATTGACAGCAGCAATCACAAAATATTAGTGGACCTGTAGTGTCCTCTAACAGTGGTTCACATACTTCTCCATGGACAAGCAGATTGAGATAAGGAGAATCTCCCCAAAGCAATGTAGATAGTGGTATGCAGGTATCATGAAAAGGAAAAGAGAAGGTAGATCAGCCCATGTTTGATGTGAATGCAGGTCACTCTTATGTGGATGGTGAATCCAGTGGCTCAGAACAGAGCATTGATGATGAGTTGGGTATTCCTTCTGTTGTTACACCTAGAGTAAGGAAGACCAAGGATGTTTTGAGAGCACCTGGAAGTGAGGCTATTTTGCGCAGGTCTACCAGAGCTAGGTATCCTATGGATAGGCTAAAATATGATGGATTTACAGCCATTCACTATGCTTATATGGTCAAAGTGATACAAGAACTAGAACCCACTTCTTTTGAGCAAGCCATGGGAAAAGAAAAATGGGAGAAAGCCATGGATGAAGAAATGGATGCCTTGGAAGAAAATGCTACATGGGAATTGGTGCCTTTGCCTAAAGAAAAGAATGCAATTGGCTCTAAGTGGGTTTATAAGGTGAAGCACAATGCAGATGGTTCTGTGAACAGATACAAGGCAATATTAGTTGTCAAGGGGTACGCACAGACATATGGCATTGATTATGAAGAAACATCCAGTTCGATTGCAAGGATGGCAATCGTAAGAGCAGTCATTGCTATGGCTGCATCAAAGGGATGGTCTTTACATCAGATGGATGTAAAGAATGCCTTCTTGCATGGTGATTTGCAAGAAGAGGTCTTTATGGAGCAGCCACTAGGTTATATTCATGATGTTCATCCTGAGTTTGTTTGCAGGTTGAAGAAAGCCTTGTATGGCTTGAAGCAAGCACCTAGAGCATGGTCTCACAAGATAGGACAATATCTTGTCACTATTGGCTTTCAGATTTCCAAGGCAGATTTCTCACTTTATGTGAGAAAAACACAGAAAGGTATTATGGTGCGTGTCATTTATGTTGATGATTTGATCATCACAGGTGATAGTGATGAAGATATCCTTCATGTGAAAATTCTATTGAGGCAGAAGTTTGAGATGAAGGATTTGGGAGAGCTACGTTATTTCTTGGGCATTGAGGTGATTAGATCACCAAGTGGGATACGGCTCTTGCAGAGGTAGTATGGATTGGACATGCTATCCAAATATGGGATGACAGGCTATAAGCCTATTTCAATTCCTTTGGAGCAAAATGTGAAGCTGAGCGCAAATGCAGGTGAGCTTCTAGAAGACCCTACATAGTAGGAAGTTTGATTTATATGACTATTACTAGGCCAAATTTGAGCTGTGCTATTGGATTGGTAAGTCAGTTTATGCAGGCTCCAAGGAAACCATATTTGGATGCGGCTAGACACATACTCTGTGAAGTCCACATTGCAGTATGGACTATTTTATGAGACTGGGGTTCAGATACAGTTGCATGGATACACTGGGGCTGGTAGTATTTCTGATAGACGATCTACCAGTGGATAGGTGTTCTCATTTGGGAGTGCTACAGTCACTTAGAGTAGCAAGCAACAGCCTACAATTGCCTTATCGAGCACAAAGGTTGAGTACAGGGGTGCAGCAATGGCTGCATGTGAGGTAGCTTGGTTGCATAAGCTACTTTATGATATGCATCAGTCTACAGATGGACCAGTTGTCATTTATTGTGACAACATGAGCGGTATACACTTGGCAAATAACCCAGCCTATCATGCTAGAACAAAGCACATTGAGTTACATTATCACTATGTGCGGGAGAAGGTTTTACTAGGTCTTATTGATCTAGTTTATGTCAGCACAGAGGATCAGGTAGCTGACATATTCACAAAGGCATTGGGCGCAGAGAAGCTGTGCAAGTTCAGAGACCTACTTGGTGTGCAGGAATTGGGATTGAGCTCGAGGGGGAGTGTTGAGATATCGAGCTCCACTCGTGATATGCCAGGGTGACCATTGTGCATTTATGTCACCAACTTGTTAGCTGCAGATGCAGTTGGTACAGCACCTATGAATAATAGCTAGATGACATCTATCATTATGTACTCTAGTTCATGGCTCAATATGTATGCCACCTTAGTTAGCTGAGTTTGGTTGAGACCCACATATAGGGTTCTTCTATTTCTTTGTACTAGAGTTCTTTTGGCTTTCACAACTAAGAAGAAAAAAAGTTATTTTCAGCCTCCACCTTTGTGTGTATTCCCGATTGTGTATGTGAGAAAGCCGCAAGTGAAACTCCTTCCTTCTCTCCCACTATCTTCACACGTGAACCATCGTGGTTCTCTACCATGTAAGCTCTCCATGCAGACCGGGCTATAGACAATGTACTTGGCTTTTTGCCACAAGCAAATCATCTCGACTCTCAGATACTGTAGGTCTTCACTGGGAGTTCTCCATATGTGGAGTTTCCAATCTAGAGTTGTTAGTCTATCTATTCTAGTAGTCATATCCTTTTGAGAGAGTGAAGATAACAATGATACTAAGCTCGTCCACTCAAGACCTCTTCTTTTCACAAAGTTCTTGGTCATGACGGAGGCTTCGTCGTTCCACCTCAGTGAGAATACTACATTGCCACCTACTCATCTCAGATCTACTGAATTTGAGGAAGGCGCTACTATGCCACCTCAATCTGGTTATTTATAAGGTCTCCTCCTATCCATGCAGGGAGAAAAGTGCGAGTTTCACTCGTCCATTCGCATCTTTTAAGGTAGAATATCACCTGTGGGAGGTCCATGGTACCTCTCCTATTGGGAGTACTCACCTACACCTCTTTTCATTGTGCAAGCCCACTACCTCAGGTGGACTTACTGCATCTCTATAGCGTCTGTGTGCTCCTGACTCATGCCTCCTTTTCCCCTTCAATGTCTTGGGAATAGTGTATCAATATCTCGAATCTCTACCCGGAGAGACACTCTTGGATGCTCTGACTACGGGTAAGTGTTAGTACTTGTCCATAGTTACACTTAGCCATTGTTTGGCCGCCACCATCTCTGCTCCCACGATTTGGATGATCTCCCCTCAGTTGGTGAATTAGCTTCCCTCATCAATTATGTGCCGTTCATCAGTACTCCATTTGGATTTATGTATGGCACCATCATTTAATGTACTCCCATCTCCTTGACTCATAGTTACTTGAGATAAGTCTCGCGTATATCTCCCTTCCTCAATGTGTATTTGATGGGAAATACAGGTGTGCTCTAATTTTATCTATATATGTCTATAGTATTGCATGCTCCTAATTCGCGAGCATATTTCTTTACCACCTCATTTTTTCTTTTAGGCCATATCGAATCCTAAGTATATTAATCCATACTAATTATTGGGATTTATAGGAGTATATATTATAGTTGGGGTTACTCCTCTATATATCATATATCTCATATATCTCATTGATTCATTCAGATATAGAGGTATCTTTCATTCCCGATTATAATGCTTCTTGGCACAATCGATTAATCTGGACTATTGTATATCTGCTACCAATTAATCTAGTGCCCCTAAAAAACTCCATAAAATATCATGTCGTAAAAGGTAAGGTCCTACATTTTTCTTTAGCCTCTTTATTGGTATCCTTGTCAAAGGATGGGAGTGTGTGTGTGTGTGTGAGAGAGAGAGAGAGAGAGAGAGAGGACAATCAGAGTGAGAAAGAAATTGAGGGATGAGGAAGAGATAGTGCAACATAGAGAGACAAAAGAAGGGAGAGAGAGTAACAAAAGGTGGTGTGCAATGTGAGAGATATTGCAACATAGGTAGACAAAAGAAGGGTGAGAAATATTGCAACATAGGTAGACAAAAGAAGGGAGAGAAAGTGCACAAGGGAGAGACAGAGGGAGTGACAAAGAGGCAAAAGGATTAAGAAAGAGACAAAGGGATTAAGAAAGAGATAGAGTTCGTGAGAAAAACAAAGAGAGAGAGAGAGAGAGAGAGAGAGAGAACCGTGGTGATTTAATTGTTTCTTCTTTTTTTTTTTTACAAAAGAATTTTTTAATTGAAGTTTTTTTAGGGTTTAGGACCCTTATAAAGCTATAACTAAACTTTCCACAACCTTCTCCTTTGTCTTCCTTATTAGTATCCTCCCACACTCATGCTTGCACACTCACGCCTTTCCCTAGAGAAGTCTTTGACCACTCGTTTTCATCCATTGATTCCCATGCTTTACCAGACTAGATTTAACCAATCTTCTACAACCCATTCTTTTAAATCAACCTTGAGATATTTCATTCCTCTATTGATAATCCCTCTATTTAGACTTTTTATAGATTTATCAACCTTGAGATCTTTCCTTCCTATTGATAATCTCTCTCTCTTCAGTTTCTTGATAGGGTTATCCATGGGCTATCTATCACAATTGTTACCTCCCCTCAGCAATGCATCTAATTGGGAAACCTGTCATGATTGCTACCTCCCCTCACCAGTGGATCCTATTGGATGTTTTGATCTCTCTTGAGAGAAACTTCAAGAAGACTCTAGGTGGGTCATGGTTGGATAATGCCCCTATCTCTCTTTGTGAGTACTCTATTCCTTAAGGGAACACTTCATCTTTCCCCCTTCATTTGATAGAGAGAGATGCAACCACTACCGTTCTCTGATAATAAGAAAATTTAAGGATTATTTCAAACAAAAGGCCGAGGGTTCATTTACATCCACAAGTGGTGGAGAGGATGAGATCAACCACATAGAAGGTGCTCAAAGATGCTGAGCCAGAGTATTAGATGCTCAAAAAAGAACTTTTGTAGATGTTAACAACCATTGAGCATGTTGATAGATCTAAACCATCCAAACCCTATGGGTTTTGAGCCACAAATGGCTCATGATCGAAGTAGCAACAACCAAGATCTCCCAAATTGGTAGGGATAACACAAGAGCCATTAGGATCCCATATATATGGATAACACAAGAGCCATTTTAAGAGAGAGGGAAGGTTGGGAGAATATGCCTGGCCACCATCTGGGCCCAAGTGGTTGTAACAAAGGAGAGAGAGATAGTGGTACAAGGAATAGGGTTGGCCCTCCCTTCAAAAGGTGACTTGTATAATAAAAGGACAAGTAGTTGACTTTGGTCTTCATTATTGTATGCAACCTTTGACAAATGTAAGCTCTCTTCTTGCCTCAGGGGGTTAACTCAATAATTTATGTGACTATTCCATGAGTTCAACATAAGACAATATTTAATTTCATTTGTTCTTACATTTTCATAGACAGAAGGGTGCCAAAAAAAGGTATTTTGGAAAAACAATTACAGATTGAATAGTAAAAGGGTGCATTTTATAAATGAAAAATTCACAAAGAAGGGAGTATAGAAATTGATCTTGAATGCATGCAATATATAGGGTTCATACATAGTGGCCCCCCTGAGCTTCTTGCTCATGTGTTGAGATTGAGGTTTGCTTGCTCTCCTCGTTTGCCTTTGGTGTTTGCCACCATGATTCCCCTTCACCTTCGTCTCCTTCTCAATCCCCTTCCCTTCTTCCCTTCCCCTCCTCTCTCTCTTTCTCACCTTCTTCTTAGTGGAATTACTTCCTCCTCAATTTCCAATTTAATTTATGTGGCTATTTTCAATTTAATCTAACTTGCAATTGTCTTTAGTTAATTGCTTTATTCAAATCATTCTATTATCGATTTTTTATTCAATTGTTTTAGACTTAGTTGTTTAGTTTTTTAAATTCCTCTTTGGTTTATCACCTAATTTAAATGTTGTGATGGTCCAACCTAAGGGTGTGGAGTACCCCCCATTTGATTGTTTTCTAGTAAGGGTGTGGACTACCCCCCTTATTGTCTCACACACTTTAGTGGCGATGAATCCCTTTTATGCTAGATTTGTGACACCAATTGTACTTATGGCACGGTATTTTCAAAAAAATGCTTATGAATCTAGACGGTTGCCTATGTTCCTAGGTAAACCAATAACACATGAGGGACTACAGGCATTACTTGTCTACCCAATTGAGACTATGATGTTCTAACACCTAGTTTTTCTTGGATGGTGGTAGGTAAGTGGATCTTGACCTTGGAGCCTGGACTACCTGATGTATTTGACACCATTTTCCAATCTTGTGTTCCTATTTCAAACTCAATATGATTATAAATTCTCAAATTTGTTAGAATTTTTGCAAACTCTCAATTTTCTGGCAATTCCCAACTTAGATGTCGTAAATATATTTTTGTACTTGTCTCATATATAACTTTTTATCCTAATGGTGGAATTAATTGTATGGCTCATTTATTGATGGAACTATCAAATCTAAACACACACACATTTTTTAAAGATAGTGAAATCCATGTAGCTTTATTTTACAAAAAGATTGTCTCCAAAGTAGAGACCAACCAATACAAAATCACAAAATCTCAGTATAAGACAAGTAGACAGCACTGTACTCTGTGCTTACATCCTCCAATGCTAGCTTTCAACTCCGCAATGTTTCAAATTCAGTTAATTCGTTGTCTCTCTCCAAGAACCATTCTCTTCATTCTTGCTCTTCGTAGCTCATTCTTTGTCTTTGAATGCTCTTAGATTTCCCTTTGCAGCTACTCTTTCTAGTCCAAATTTATCGACATTTCTTGTGCTTTCTCCATTCTTTCTCGGACATACAATGTCTTGTACATTTCCGCAGTTGAATGTTGAGTCGAAATGTATCCATACATTCCATTGTTCCCATCACCCACAAACCTCAATAGCATTGTCGGATTAGAAAATGGAGGGCTCGAATTTCTCGACGGACATTTTGGGTAAATCTGTCTATCACACCATAAGTCGATATGTTGGGAGCCTGCTCTTCTCATGTTTTTCTTTTGCTCAACATTTACAAGCGAAACCTTTCCTCTTTTTTGTAGCTGTACATATTGTTCTTCTAAATCAATGTACAAATGGTGTAGTTGCTTCTTTTGAGGTTCTTCTTCAACAGAATGGTTGCACGCAACCATTTCATGAGGGTTGGTTCTTCATCTTGTCTACTTTTTATAAAACTCATCTAATCTTTCACGGTAACCATTCAAATATTTGGAAAAATCCATATTAGTGATGGCGTGATGGGTTCTTTATGAGAGGCCACCGGAATGCCATTGAAAGAGATGTGGAATCTATATGGAGAGAGAATCTATGTGGAGAGTTTTATGCAATGTCTTCTCAATTATTTGAAAGAACTTTTTTATTCCTCCTTGGACTGGCCAACCTGTAGTCCTGAACTAAAAAATATCCGTATTTTATTGCTTTCTCCACATTTTAGAAGAGAGATAAAAGAGAAAATAGCAAATTTCTTACAGGGCCCCAAAATGAGCTCCCTTTTTTCCTAATGCCCAAACCTTAATGTTGCTTCAGTTTGGGTTATTAATGGTCAAGTCTTAAGTACATTGGGATATGTGGACATGAAACTAACTGTTGTTTGCCAAGTGGTAGAGACTCATTTTTATGTTCTTCCCACAAAGATGACCGACGAATAGATGATCCTGGGGAGGACCTGGTGCTATGCCATAAATTGCCAAATCAACTAGAGAGCATGAACTACACTCTCGTGTACAGTGGAAAACCTCAGCAATTCCACTTTGTAAAGACCATTCTGCTACCCCTACAGTGCGACCACCTTCAAGAGGCAAGGAAGTTTTAAAGGAAGGTAAAGCTCCAAAGATCTCCCACATGTCCCCTTGCTTGGTCCCCATAAGGAGATCCATACCAATGTTGCTCAAAGTCCTAGCACTAATCACAATAAAGGCAAACCTTTCATGAACTACTCTCTCGCCTCTACTTCCCACACCCATTCCCATGATCAAGACCCAAAGATTCCATGAATAGTGGGTGCACAAGGCCATCTTCGTGCACAACGCTACTCCAAAACAGGACAACAACCTTGGATGCCCAAAGCCATGGAAGGGTTCCCGATCCCTCCTCACCCCATACCAACACAGGCAGTTCCATCAAAAAGCAGGGTCCAACAACATCGATTGCCTCACCTAGCAAGGACCAATCTAAATACTGCACAAGTAGAAGATTCAAAAGCGTTGGGTTGCAAACAAAGCTTCTAAAAGCCCAAGCCTAGTATCAAGGCGAGCAATATGTTTGGGTCCCAAAGCTTCCAACAACATAGAATACACAAACTCACACCACTCGGATTTGTAAGGTAGTAACACAAGAACCTGTGTCAACTCATGAGGCAGTCCCACAAGAACCTACCCTCGAGCCTAGCACAACAAAGCCATTCCAAGAGCTCAAGGAGTATCATGATCCCACATATAGTGCAACTCAAGGAGAAAGTTGCCAAGGTCATTGAGGGATCAACACAAGAACCTACCCCTAAAAGCGGGGTAGTTACACAAGAACCTTCCTCCAGGCCCATGCAAACACCATCGGAAGTCACCGTACTAAGGGCAGCACCTGCAATGTCGCATGGACCTACTTCTCCTATCAAGTAAAAGGCCACGATACCACAAGAAACTGCCCTGTTTGGATTATAGACACATAATAACCTGCTGCCTTATTCCAAAGGAGGTCCATCAATGTGAATGCAACAGTGCTGATCCACACCTAACAACCAGGATGATGAACACAACTAGCATATGCTCTACCTAGCTGATGACGAGTTATGCTATTGTTTGGAATTCAAATCCAACACATTCCACATAATTGACCCTTCATCAAGTGCACAATCATCAAGTCCATGTCTGGTGAGTCTATATGGTAGGCATATCACCCACATGCACCAACAACTCACAAGTCCTTGGTAACCACAATGCATCCACCCAAATTCATGATCATCACATTAGGTAAATACAATCAATATATTTCTCCATTTTTTGAATCCTTGCATGTAACCTTACAATTCCATGCACCGCCAAGTCTGTCTGCCCTATTTTCTCTCCTAAGCAACACCCTCAACATGTGATAGCCCCCTCAACAACTCTGACAATTGTCCAAATTCAATTTTCAAGCCTAGTTGGTACCCCATCACCTTAGTCTGCCATCCTGTTGGATCATTGCTATACTGCCATTCCATCTCAGATTGTCGCCATAGTGTCATCCGGCTAGATTATCACCATATGGCCATCCCATCGATGGATACTCACCATACTACCATCCTGTCAAGTCATCGCGTTACTTCTATCACGTTGAATTGTTGCCATACTACCAACCTACCAACTGGTGCCATAACTGCAAGCCTCCAAATCCTCATCTTAGTCATCCCATTGTGTCGTTGCCATAATGCTATCCCCCTGATCAGTGTACTACTGAAAACTATAAAAGGACCCCTTACCCCCCCTAGGATTGTTACCTTCACAAAAAACAACCAGACTTTGTTAGTTTTCTGCCAAAATTTCTATAGCTTCCTACCTCCTTCCACACTACCCACTAGCCTCCATTTGAATGTCCTCTGCCTCTTCCTCCTCCACAAATGCGTTCGTTACTCACTTATCTGCCTTCTTCCCAATGGACCACAAAAAAAATTTCTTTGAATTTGAGAGAGAACTTGGCTTCCACCCCCAGAACCATTACCTGTCAATCCATTGCCCACTGGTCCATTTGAGTCCCAGAGCGTTTCCTTAGCATCAATTAGGATGCGTTCCGACATACCTGCAGCAGCCGAGCTACAAACTAAAGAGGGAATTGTTACCCAATAGACCTCTCAAGAGCCAACAAAAGTGACTGCCACCCCGCCTTCTCGATCATACAAGAAGCACATGCCAGCACTAACATAGGGAGAATACAAGGTTGTCAGGACACTGGCACACTCTCTGCTTAGTAAAGCTTGGTTCTAGCAACTCAACAACTGTGCCATTCACTCCAAATACAATTATGAGGGTCAAGATTATACCCTCTATTATCACAATGCGGCTGCCTACCAAGCACTGAAGGATCCAGAGATGCAAGCATCATTGGTAATGGCAAGTCTAAAGCTAGTAGCAGATCGACTACTCTACCATCTTAATATGAAGCTGCTCGAGGAGTTTATCAGCACTTACAATTCAAATTTGCATGCGTGCATACTCCGAGATGCAATAGGGACCCCCCACTGCCACCACCTCAATGTGGATGTAATGCACGCAGCCTTCGGCCTACCAGTGGCCCCAAAAAAGTATACACACAAGAAGAAGCTAGACAAGCCCCTCTTTGCAACTACGATCGAAAGAAAAGCAAGAGCCTCATCAACTTCTCAGAGCTCACAATGCCAAAATTAGACAAATCAACAAGAGTGATCCAGCTGTTGACACAGGTCAAACATACAGACCACCACTAGTCTATAGTGCCGAACATGCTCACAAGGTTGGCATAGCTGCAAGTCACAAATTGGGCAAATCACTTCTACACATAGATCAGGGAGGACCCAAAACACATGGAGATGTCTTGGGCAACCCAATTTTCTACATGCCCATCATCTACCACATGTTGGAATAGCAGCCCATCGGTCAAATTTGGGCTAGCCAACAAAGAAGCCACATGGGAAGTTTTGGGGGAAGAAGAGATAGTGGCGTCTGACCCCAAAAGGCTCAAGCTTCATATGGGTGCGACCCCATTAAGCTACCCTACTCAACAACCACTTGAAAGCCATCTGAGGGAGCAATATGAAGACCACCAAATGCCGGAATTTCTAGAGAGATAGAGACTTCTTGAGGCCTCCAACCGTCAAGCCAAAGGCAAGGTGACAATCTAGGCCCCCATTGATGTGGACATGTTTCAAGGGGAGGATATAATTAATATTGGCCTCCACCCTGGGGCAGAATCGGTTCCTCCCACCTCCTTTGCCCCCTAGGCTATAACCCTTATACATGCCCAAGAGCCATATTCCTTTGTCACCGTCCTCTTCCTCTCCATGGGCACGGCTAACAAAAGCCGTACATTTTTTCAATGCACTTGAGTACCGAGCATCAGGATGTTATAGCCTAATGTCTACCGAACAATTGTCGGAGGCAGACAATATGGAGCTCCAATTATTGGATGCCATGTCCCAACTCCCTTAGGTACTTTGCACCATTTTGCAGTAGAGTAAAGAGCATGCCACCCAACTATCCTCCTTTCTACTACAGGCTCAAGTCAGGGCACATGAGAGCCACATACTCATGATCGTTGCACAGGCTACTGGGCAAGCCGCCCTGGATAGAGCAAAGGAGTATAGGACCATGGTCGAGGACCTAGAGGTGACCATTGCAAAGATCAAGGGGGAATCAAGGATGAGCTCTCTACAAGCAAATCCCTAGTTCAAACCATGATGAACCAGTTGGACAAGGTAGAATCGGGCCTGAGAACAACGGAGGAATGACTAAAACAAATCAAGGAAACATACGCAAGGCATAAGGAGGGATGCAAACATCAAATCCAAATGCTACAGGGTCTCCTCTCATAGGAGCAAACCCTCACCATCACCTTATAGACAAAAAATGAGTAGCTTCGTACCTCTAGATGCCCAGAGGAATTCACACTAGAAGACCTAACTAGAAAAATTTGAATTCGTCCTTTGAAAAAATCGAGAAAATCGCTTGAATGATTCGAATGGAAGAAAAAATCGGTTTAAAAAACGGTGACATGTCACGTTTTTTATATAAATCGCCACGTCATCCCCACATATTTGTACGAATAACTTTTATTTGTACTAATAGGTATTCGTACGAATAAAGTATCTGTATGAATAAACTTGTATTAGGATATATACATTCCTACGTTTTTGCAGACAACCTCACTGTTTGCGTATGTCTCTTATCTCATGCTTGGTTCCCTAGCTGAGCATAAGAGGTCAAAAAAGGAAAAGAAGAAGAAAGGTCCTCAAGGTTGTGAAAGGAATCTAGAAGGTCTGAAATAAGATGGATTTTTTGTTAGGGAGCTTTAGGATCTCATTTTGAGTTCCTGAGATCTCTTGTGAGGATTTCGGTTTTGGTCTTTGTTCTTTTGTTTGTGGGAGTTCTAGGTTCTCTTTATTGAGTTCCTTCAATCTCTTGTGATGAAAATATTTTAGATATTTATGTGTTTGAAATTTGTTTGTGGGAGTTCTAGGATCTCCTTGTTGAGTTTCTTAGATCTCTTGTGAGATAAATTTATTTGTGAGAGTTTGAGGATCTCCTTGTTGAGTTCCTTAGATCTCTTGTGAGAAATACGCTTGCTTTTGTGTCTATGAAATTTGTTTGTGAGAGTTCTAAGATCTCCTTGTTGAGTTTCTTAGATCTCATGTGAATAGATTTTTGTACGTGGGAGTTCTAGGATCTCCTTGGTGAGTCCCTTAGATCTCTTGTGATAAATGAGCTTGTTTTTGTGTCTATGAAATTTATTTGTGGGAGTTCTAGGATCTCCTTGTTGAGTTCCTTAGATCTCTTGTGAGAATTTTTGTATGTGGGAGTTCTAGGATCTCCTTGTTGAGTTCCTTAGATCTCTTGTGAGAAATGGGCTTCTTTTTGTGTCTATGAAATTATGAAATTTGTTTGTGGGAGTTCTAAGATCTCCTTGTTGAGTTCCTTAGATCTCTTGTGAGAATTTTTGTATGTGGGAGTTCTAGGATCTCCTCATTGAGTTCCCTAGATCTCATGTGAGAAATATGATTTTATTTTGTGTTTGTATTTTCACACTTTCTTTGAATGAATATGTAATATTCTTTGAATAGAATGTGAAAGAATACAGAGTTTTAAAGTGTACGAATTGAAAGTTTCAAAAGTTATTAGAAGAGTTGTCTCATTATTACACTTTCTTTTGAATGAATATTTAATATTCTTTCAATAGAATGTGAACTATTTTTAAAAAGCGTGATTGAATGACAATTAATATATTGCATAAAAAGCGTGATTGAATGACAATTAATATATTGCATGCTTGAACGTGTTTTTCAAAGGATGTGTTGGTTTTTATAAAATGTGTATTTTGCAATATGTTTTTATTGTATACTCAAATTCGTTTTTTTGCATTTTGTTTTTGGCAACTTCAAAAGCATGGTGCGCGGCAAGATTTGGTCATATGTGACGGAGATACGAAAAGTACATGCCTCGGTTTCTTTCTTGTAGTGTAAATATTGTGGACACAAGTTCACAGGTGGTTCTACTCGCATCAAGAAACATTTTCTCGGAATAGGCAGTGACGTTGGAGCTTGCACATGCACTCTGTCTGATGTTATTCTGTCATGCAAATCGTATTTAGAGAAAGTGAAGAAAGTGGTTAATCTGACCCTAATAAGAAATTGTGCAAATCAACAAGATGTGAGCACTGAGGTTGATGAGACGGTTGAAGGAGAAGCACCGATAAATGCGAGGAGTGTATCCATACATGAAGGTGATGTAGATATGCTAGCAAGCGGGTCACAGGTGAGTTTTGATGCGACTAATGTCTGTCAGGTAAAGAAGAGAAAAAAGGGAGAACAATCTTCTATGTAGGATGGATTTCTTCGACAACAAGTGCATGAAGAGCACTTAAGATGGACAGAAGCATTGTTAAAAATGGTATACCATTCAATGTCAACAGCAAAGTCAAAGAGATAGACGATATTGTACCTGTGTTGAATGCAATATAGAGTGAAGAATATGATAGGTGATAGAGGCGGTGGATGAAGCTCTAATTATATCAAATATAATGTTGTATGCGAGGGGATGGATGGGAGAATATGTCAATCGATGGAAGAGCACATATGCTCATATCCATCTCGTCTCCTTTTGTACTTGAAAGCTAGAACCTTGTGGGTTACAAGTGATGTGTTGTAACTATTGAGATTGTGGATGATTTTGGTATACATAATAGTTAGAGACAACCTTGTAACTTGCAAATACTTTCAAGGCAACATCATAAAGTTGGAAAGAATAATTGAATATGCGTAATCGAAGTTTATATTTTCAAGTCTCAAGGGTTGATCTAGCTATTATGTGCACTAATTCACGTCGATATATTTTAATATTTTTGCATTAACTTTACAAGTCCACCTGATCCATAGAAAACCACTTATAGCACTTAGTTCACTTAGATCACTTAGTCGACTTAAATCACTTAAGTCACGTAAATCACCTAGTCCACTTAGATCACTTATACCACTTAAATCACTTAGTCCACTTAAATCACTTATACCACTTAATTCACTTAGATCACTTGAATTACTTGGTTCACTTAAATCACTTAAGTCACTTAAATCACTTATACCACTTAGTTCACTTAGATCACTAAAATCACTTAGTCCACTTAAATCGCTTAAGTCACTTAAGTTACTTATATCACTTAGTCCACTTAAATCACCTAGTTCACTTAAGTCACTTAGTCCACTTAAATCACTTAGTCCACTTAAATCACTTAAGTTACTTATATTACTTAGTCCACTTGAATCACTTAACTCACTTATATCACTTGAACCATTATTGTAGAAGAAGAGTATTATAAAGTTATATATGAAGTTTACAATGTACCTAATTATGCAGTAGGATCCACATTTGCTGTTCCCTAAGTGCTTAGTCCTGCACCCTGCGAATCTATATTAGTGAGGTCCTCAAAATCAAAAATATCAGTATCCTCAACTGCATCCAAATCTCTATAGGATTGCCTATAGCGTGCAAGCTCAGACTCTCCAACATCTGTACGCATGCTTGTAGATCCTCAAACTCTTTGGTTTGTTATGCAACGCGATCTTGTAACTCCTCAGTAGGTAACACCTTGTTGATGGAGAGGTATGGCAGATGTGGCCAAGTCAACAAGATCACTGTGTGCTTGGGGAGTTAGCACACGAGGTCTCTGAGACACAGTCTCTCTGTTCTCTATCCTTGCTCGCTTGTACTCTGCAGGACGTCCCTTTCTTGTTCTTGACAAGTGATGCTTGTCATTCCAATCCATGCGTCAATGCAAGACGTCATAGACATACACCTGTTGAATGAAATACATGGGTATTTGTTGGTTGTTGGGGATGATTCCTTCCACCTCTATGAATTGTTGGAGAAGGATGTGGGCTAGGGTTTTGTGCTGCAATTCTGACAACTTGGGCTATGCATATTTATTCCTAGCACTTCCTGAATGAAGAAACAATGTGTTTCTTAGGAACTCTAATGGACAGTCTCTCTGTACTTGTCGAAGAGAGACCGGGTCGCCTTGCATGGTATTATCATCCACTGGACCAGCAGCGAAAATACCTAGCATCTCTCTTTGCACTTGTAAGATAGCCTAAGCCTTGGCGTGATTTAGTTGGTCTGCTAAATCAGTCTCTTGAGGCACAAAAGCACCTTGTGGGCCCTCTTGGACTAGAGGTTGCTCTGGTTGGGGAGGATCTTGTGGGAGAATGTTCTCTAAGTTCTCTCCCTCCATGCTCACACTTAGCCTAAAAAATGACAACAAGATAGAATTAATTTGTAACCACAAATAATATTAAATATTTAAACAATATTTAAATATTTATTGTCGCATCATTTATCATATTTTAAAATTGGACCATCATTTTTATCGCATCATTCACTTATACAAATAATATTTAAACGTTAATTATTGCATCATTTATCATATTTGACAATTGGATCATCATTTTTATTGCATCATTTACTTATACAAACAATATTTAAATATTACTTATCGCATCATTTATGATGTCATGTAAACATACAAACGAGATGAGTGCCATCATGTCTACACACTTAAATACAATACAAAATAAATATTAAAGAATTTAAAAAGACTGCAACACACAACTCTCTTAAAAGAGATGAGTGCCAGTCCTCAACAAAACAAAACAAAAGAAACATTCATTACTAACGAAAGACTATAACACAAGTAAGGGTGCAGTAAGGTACCTATGACGAGAGCTGGTAGGTATGGAAGTAAGTAGGAGGTAGGTATGGAGGTAGGCAAGCAAGAGGTGGTAGGTAGGCAAGCAGGTGGCTCAAGTGGCAAGGAATACAGGTGGATGTATTCATACGAACACCAAAAATGGCAATGGTTGCAAGTTTATACTACGTTTATTCGTACGAATAACATCATCTATTCATATGAATAACTTTATTTGTACGAATAACATATTCGTACAAATAAATTAGGAAAAATCATTAGATTCATTTTAAATCGAGAAAATCATGATTTTTCGTGTTTTTTCGAATTAAAAAAAAAATTCGAGCAAATTAATGAACTTAGTAGAAGACAGAGAGCAACATGATTTCACTATGTACAAATTGGTCTTCGCACAGCTTTCCACCTACACACTATCCCCATGCACAATGCCCTAGACCCTGCAGATGCACTTTGTGCATGAAATCTTATCTTTCACATCGATCTCACCACCCCTCTCCCACCCAACACAATCCCTACCATCCTTCGTTGAAATCTCGATCACTGTCATCCTGTTCTAGCTATGTCCTACTTTTCACTAGATCCTCAACCTGCTATCTTATCTCTAGTCTATCCCTCCGATCTTCAGACTCCAGCCACCCACCTCATTCTCTTAGAATTCAAGGCATCGTGTAGAATAATCACTGAGTCCACTAATCTTCCATAGGAGTATGACATGATGCAGCTAGCTAAGCCCAAAGAATTGAGCCCATGGGTCTCTACTCTCGAAAGCATATGAGCTAACATCGATTGGATGCAGACCTATGGTTGGGTTGCAGCAGTTCAAACTCAAAGCCATTTAGCTGTCTATCACTCCATGACCTATCACCCCCTCGGAATTATTATTTTATTCAACAAGGTGCTACAAGTGCACTGTGTCATAGAGGAGGATGGAGGATGGTCACCACGCCATCTCAGTCTTCAACACCATCGCCCCACCCATGGATATTTTTAACCCCAATCCCACACACACCACAAATCCTCCTCAATCACCCATCAATCCCATCTCGCCTCCCCTTCCCCACACAAACTAGCCCGAGTACTCCTCCAATGCCTCCCAACTACACATAAAAAGTTATGAACTGACCGTTTCTTTAAAGTTGCATCATAAAGCTTCAAATCTCATTATTCTTACTATCTTGCATTATTGCAAAAGCTATCCTCAACCTCCATGAAAACTACCCCAAACATTCACAAATGGTTCAAAATCATGCCCCCCTAGAGATTGCAGTAGGGAAAGTGGCAGGTGTGGAGAGATTGATGAAAAATGATTGATTCTCATGCATGCAAATATCTAGTGTCTGACCATCAATCTTATTTCTTCCTTTCTCAAAGAATCCCATCCAATATCTCCTTCTAGCTCAAAACACCTTGCATCATTCATGGTTTATCTAGTGCATTGATTTCCTTGAGTTTTCGAGTGAAAATGATTGGATAATCTTAGATGGGAGAAGAAGTGGTGAGATTTGAAAGAGAAGCTCCCAAAATGGATCAAGGAAAGCCAACGTGAATCTCGTTCAAAAATCTTGAGACTTTTGAAAGAATGAAATTGGAACGGGACAAAAACATAGTTACAGTGGGAAAACGGATGAGATTTTGACATGAAATTCTATCCCATGATAGGGTGGATAGAGTAGAGAAATGAGCCTCCTACTCAAAAGAAAATAAGAAAATTTGAAAATTAGGGTTGGATCAAGAAAATTTTGAAATGGCACTCAAAAATGAAAGAGAAGAAAGAGAAAAACATGTGATGAAAAGAGTGTGGTAGTTGGATGGGAGGATTTGGTTTCAAGACAAATGGTACAAGTATGATTGAGAAAATCAATTTTTCAACTTTATTATAGTTCAAAATGGTGATGGGAGATTTGAGGAAGCAAGTGGGAGGACTACATCAAAATTTGGTCCATTGAATAAAGAAATAGGAAATTCAAAGTGTCCAATATTCTACTTCCCTCCACTATCCAATATTATACTCAGTTTTATTCACCTTATGCTTCCATGTCATTAGCCCAAGGGCTCTCTAATAGGGCCCGTCCTAAATTTGTAGAAGGATGACATTATTACTACTTTTGATGCTCTCATGGTTGACTTGTGTTTAAGGGCGTATAAAGTTTAAGTAGATGGCATATCCAATTCTTTGATAGGTATCACACCTCTTGCAATATTGATAAGCATCCAAAAATAGGGTACACCACCATAAGCATGATTTTAGAACCTTTCTTCCTTGAGCACATTGGGCTCTAAAATGACCACTTTCAACCACTTGATGTGCATCCTTGAGCATAATGTGCTATGTATGATGGACAAGACCCATCTCCTTAGAAATCAATTGGCTTCTTCTCATAGAGTTGTCCACCACTGATGATACAATGCCTTTGAGATCTTATAACTATTTTCCTTCTTTGCTCTCAAGGTATGTGCTTGAGTAATGTGGTAGATATGAGGTATTGTAGCAATTCTTTGTATTCTAGATCATGTGCATCCACTGCATCTAAGAGATGAGTTGTTGATAACTTAGTTTTCTTACTTGCTTGATAGGCAATTTTGACAAATAGTATGTGCCTATAGGAGCCTTCCCTAGCTTAATATGTATTTTCTAGAAATTGAACTCTCATAGCAAAAGTGCCCATCATACTCATCTATGCATGTAGCACTCAAGTTCATATGAACATATATTTAGAAAGAGGGTGACTCATATTTCTTCTCAAGGAATCATGGACCCCTTGCATCATGAGATCCCTCAAGATGCATTCCTTTTGAGGGAAATTCTCTATGCACAATGTGAAATAGATTGTAGTCAAAGGCACAACAACAAGAAGAAATGACTCCAAAAGATGCATTTCTAGCATATTGCACATAGATATGAAGGTATTGTATTGGAAATGAAAGATGCCCTCCAAAGGAAGAAATACATGCATTATCAATAGTTAGACATGCATTATCATCACAATATTTGAATTTATTCCTATTAAGGCCAAAACATCATGATGCATGGCCCCTACTGTGAAGAGAGTGGGAGAGAAGTAAGGAGTCTCACTTGCAGCTTTCTCACATACACAATGGGGAAATACACACAAAGGTGGAGGCTGAAAACAATTTTCCTCTTCTTAGTTGTGAAAGCAAAAAGAACTCTCTCTTAGTACAAAAAGAATAGGTGAACCCTATATGTGGGTCTCAAACCAAACTCAGCTAACCTAGGTGGCATACTAACTGAGCCACTAACTAGAGTAGATAAAGATAGTTGTCATCTAGCTATTATTCATGGGCGGTGTACCAACCGCATCTGTAGCTAACAAGTCGGTGACATAAATGCACAACGGTCACCCTGGCATATCACGAGTGGAGCTCGATATCTAAACACTCCCCTCGAGCTCAATCCCAATTCTTGCACACCAGGCAGGTTCTGAACTTGTGCAGCTTCTTTGCACCCAATGCCTTCGTGAATATGTCAGCTACCTGATCCTCTATGCTGACATAAACCAGATCAATAAAACCTACTGGAACCTTCTCCCACACATAGTGATAATGCACCTCAATATGCTTTGTTCTACCATGATAGACTGGGTTATTTGCCAAGTGTATACTGCTCATGTTGTCACAATAAATGACAACTGGCCCATTTGTAAACTGATGCATATCATAAAGTAGCTTACGTAACCAAGCTACTTCACATGCAGCCATTGCTGCACCCCTATACTCAGCCTCTGTGCTCAACAAGGCAATTGTAGGCTGTTTCTTGCTACTCCAAGTGACTGCAGCACTCCCAAAAGAGAACATATATCCACTGGTAGATCGCCTATCAGAAATACTACCAGCCCAATCAGCATCAGTGTATCCATGCAACTGTATCTGAACCCCAGTCTCATAAAATAGTCCATACTGCAATGTGGACTTCACATACCTCAGTATGCGTCTAGCCACATCCAAATGCGGTTTCCTTAGAGCCTGCATAAACTGCAACCCAATAGCATAGCTCAAATCTGACCTGGTAATAGTCATATAAATCAAACTTCCTACTATGCGTCTGTACATAGTAGGGTCTTCCAAAAGCTCACGTGCATCTGTGCTCAGCTTCACATTTTGCTCCAAAGGAACTGAAATGGGCTTACAACCTATCATTTCATATTTGGACAGCATGTCCAATCCATACCGTCTTTGCAAGAGCCATATCCCACTTGTGGATCTAATCAACTCAATGCCCAAGAAGTAGTGCAGCTCTCTCAAATCCTTCATCTCAAACTTCTGCTTCAATAGCATTTTCACATGAAGGATGTCTTCATCACTATCACCTGTGATGATCAAATCATCAACATAAATGACAAGCAGCATAATTCCTTTCTTTGTTTTTCTCACATAAAGTGAGAAATCTACCGTGGAAATTTGAAAGTCAATAGTGACAAGATACTATCCTATCTCGTCAGACCATGCTCTAGGTGCTTGCTTCAAGCCATACAAGGCTTTCTTCAACCTGCAAACAAACTCAGGATGAACAGCATGCACATAACCTAGTGGCTGCTCCATATAGACCTCTTCTTGCAAATCACCATGCAAGAAGGCATTCTTTACATCCATCTTATGTAAAGACCATCCCTTTGATGCAGCCATAGCAATGACTGCTCTTATGGTTGCCATCCTTGCAACCGGACTGAATGTTTCTTCATAATCAATGCCATATGTCTGTTCATACCCCTTGACAACTAATCTTGCCTTGTATCTACTCATAGAACCATCTGCATTGTGCTTCACCTTATAGTCCCACTTGCAGCCAATTGCATTCTTGTCTTTAGGCAAAGGCACCAATTCCCATGTAGCATTTTCTTCCAAGGCATCCATTTCTTCATCCATGGCTTTCTCCCATTTTTCTTTTCCCATGACTTGCTCAAAGAACTGGGTTCTGGTTCGTGTATCACTTTGACCATATAGGCATAGTGAATGGCTGTAAATCCATCATATTTCAGCCTATCCATAGGATACTTAACTCTGGTAGACCTTTGCAAAATAGGCTCACTACCAGGTGCTCTCAAAACATCCCTTGTCTTCCTTACTCTAGGTGTAACAACAAGAGGAATACCCAACTCATCATTAAGGCTCTGTTCTGAGCAACTGGATTCACCATCGACATAAGAGCGACCTGCATTCACATCAACCATGGGCTACTCTACTTTCTCTTTTCCCTTTCGTGATACTTGCATACCACTATCTGCATTGCTTTGAGGAGATTCTCCTGATCTCAATCTGCCTGTCCATGGCGAAGTATGTCAACCACTGCTAGAGGACATTATAGGTCCACTAATATTTTGTGATTGCTGCTATGAATTCTATGCAGCATTACCATTTTGTGCATCTACATCATCAATCACATTTACTGGTTTATACCAGTTTCTCATCTCATCAAAAACAACATCTCTACTCATTGTAAACTTACGAGTAGAAGGGTTATAGCATCTATACCCTTTCTGCTGCAGAGAATAACCAATAAAGATGCACTTCTTAGCTTTTGGATCCAACTTGGATCTCAACTCATCTGGCACATGAACATAGGCAATGCAACCAAAAACTTTCAAATGAGAAATATCTGGTTTCCCACCAGTATACCTCTCCTTTGGTGTCATGCCATGTATTGCTGCAGTGGGAGTCCTGTTCATTATGTAGACTGTTGTAGCAACCGCTTCAGCCCAATGATAATCTAGCAGGATGGCACATACACAGGTAGGAGACATTTGACTTACTTTGCAACATGATTTGCCTAGATATACATATCATCATAATGCTATCCACAATTACTGTGCAAGGCTACATAGATGGTATGTGCTACATACGCAGCAATTTATTGATTTCACCATTCAAATCACAGTGGATCATTCTCTATCTCTATCAAATGATGCTCCTATTTGGTTGACATTGGATTTTGGTATGCCTACTCATGATTTTTCTGCTCATACTATCTGGCTCAAACATGTAAATGCAGCATATTTTCAGCATGCCTCTTTCAGAAACATGATACAAGATGCCATTGCCCCATTGCAGGCACATGCCAATTATGACTTAAATTATACATGGGATTCCTTTGTGCACCCGTATTCAACATGTTATTACAATATATGGCAGATCATATATGGTTGATTGGAGGAAAAAAATAATAGATGCCAAATATCAAGTGCAGTCCCTCACAGAGTTATCACAGGTTCAAATTTTATCTCCAGTCCAACAAGAGAGTTTATTGCATTATCGATCATTGTTACAAGAAAACAATCAAAGGAAACTCAACAAGTGGCAAGTCCGTGCGCAGATGACACCATTCATGGATAATGATGGCACCTGGACTCATTCTCTCTTTGATCTTGATCATGAATGTTATGATCACTTTCAAAAGCTATTTGCAGCCCCCTCAACTCCCACTCAGCTAATGATAGATGCACGGCAAGCTCTTTTGAGACATGTCCAATCAATCATGCTTCAGCAAGATGCCTTTCAATCATTCACAGCAGAAGAATTACATAATGCCTTGCTCCATCTTAGCAAAGGGAAATCTCCAGAATGGGATGGTCTAATAGTGGAATTCTATTTGGCATTCTGGGATGACCTTAAAGATGTCATGCTACAAATGATTAATGATGCCTGGAATAACAATTGTATGCCTAATTCATGGAAACATGGGCTGGTCAAGCTTATTTCGAAGAAAAATCTTTCTGAAACTTTATCAGACTGGAGGCCCATTACTCTCATGCCAGTGCAATATAAGCTCATCACCAAAATGCTGGTGCATAGAGTGCATACCTTTTTGCATGATGGACTACATCCTTTTCAATATGGATTTGTGCCTAGAAGGCAGATAGATGATAACATTGCCAACGCCATGACTGCCATTGAGGATGCCAAATACACTGAACAAGATCTTTTAATCTTACACATAGACATAGCTAAAGCTTTCAACACTGTTCAGTGGGATTTCATTGCACAAACAATGCACAAGATGGGATTTGGGCCAAAAATGGTGCAGGTTATCCATTGGTGGCTGTATAAAGACTCTTCAGCCCAATGTATTGTGGCCAATCATTTGTCTACATCTTGGACATTGGGTAGGTCGGTGAGGCAAGGTTGCCCTCTCAGTGCGCTACTTTATGCCATTGCCACTCAGCCCTTGCTAATCTATATGGATCATCTCACCTCACAGGGGAAATTAAAAGGTTTACAGTTGCCACGAGTATCTAGCTTTATGGCCCAGGCATATGTGGATGACTCCTTTTTTATGCCTCAAAATACACAGCAAGAACTGAACACTTTAATGGATGCTTTATCTTTGTTTGGACTGGCAGCGGGACTGCACGCTAATTTTGAAAAATCCAAACTGTTACCCTTAAAGAGTCGAGATTGGCATGCCATACTTTGGCCAGAAGATATTTTAGATCCTCATGTTCTAATCAGGCACTTAGGATATCCTATTGGTTGGCTAGTCACTAGAAAATAGCAACTTAATTGGATATTAGACAAGCTAAATTATTGGAAAACTCCCACTTTGCCACTTCATGTCCGCCTCAGGATTGTGCAGTCCATTGTTATGGCATACATACAATTATTTTTGCCACTCTTACATTGGACAGATCAAGAAATTGCAGCCTATATGTCAAAAGCCATGGACATGCTATGGAAGAATAAGGCCTCCAAGAAGGCATTCCGTTTGTTGAAAATGGACTTTATTTGTTCTCCTCGGAAATGTGGCGGTTTGAATGTGCTTAATATTTGCTATCATGCACTCTCACGAAAGGTATCAATGCTGCTCACCTTCTTTAAGCAAGAACAACCATGGACAAGAATGCTTTCCTATATGTGTCAGACTATGCAAACACTTTTTTATGGTAAATGGGAAGTGGATGCCTAGGAGCTTTTACTTGGAAAATTTATTGGGAAAATCCCAAGCTGCCCCTTTGCCTCGGCACTCATTCATGATTGGAAAGAGGTCCTATCTAATATCAAATGGGATCCTGCAAACCCCCATAACAACTCTTTGAGGAGTGAGAGCATATACTGGAGTGCAGTTTTTGATCCTCCCCTTGCTTGTCAGGAGCCTGTCATATCATATAATTTGAGCAAAATGGGTGTCAGATGCATTGTAGATGTGATAGAGGATCAAGGGCAACTTCTTACTTTTCCTCAGATCATGGCCAAATACAATCTTGGAATGCACCACAGGCCTATCTAGAAGAAAATAAAAGATCTTCTGCAGCCTTTATTGCCTATTCCCCAGTTCTCACATGATAACAAGTTAGTTGACTGGAAGTTATGTCCCAAAGGGCTGAATATGCGCCCTGTGCCTATAAGCAAACTCACATCTATGACAACATATAGACTTCTGCAGCCCATGCTATGGATACACACTCATGCAAATTATTCATGGCATATGCAAAAACCCCTCTCTTGGTGGTCAAGGAACTTGAGTATTTTATGGAAGGCCAAGCTGCCTCTCAAACAAAGACTATTTCTTTGGTGATGCATTACTAGAACATTGCCAGTTGGAACTACTGTGGTTAAGAGGAAGATAGCTACTGCCACAGCTACCTGTTTACGATGCCAGGCACATGCAAAGACAGTACCACACTTATTATGGTTTTGTCAATGCTCCAGGCTTTTGACTGCAAAGATTTCAAGGTTCTTATGTCTTAGATTCCCGAATACCAGATTTGGGAAATTTTTTTGGCTTTTTGGCAGATGTCCTACTCCATTGCAATCTTATTCTCTACTCCTTCACTGGATTAGATTTTGGTCTCTATGGACCTTCTAGACTGAACATATTATGGCATACTTGCACAAACACTTCCATCAACCCTATGAATTCTTCAAAGCTTCCTTAAGGCAATCTGCTTATGATGCCTGTAAGGAAGGAGATCTAGACAGGTCCTGCATGGAGATAGTTTATTTGTGTTTTTAATTTGGGCTCTCCACTTTTAGGAGAGTCTCTTTGTACAATATTAATCTTATAATACAAGCCCATGGAATTACTATTAAAAAAAAAGAGTGTGTGTGTGTGTGTGTGTGTGTGTGTGTGTGTGTGTGTGTATGTGTGTGCATGCATGTGTTGTGTGTAGGGACGAGGAGCTATGGTGCCTGCCAGCCCCTTTCTAGCATTCTAAATTTTCCCAAAAGACTACCCATCCAGTACGGCTCATCCATGCTTCTCATTTTTGGCAATCTGTCCTTTTTGCCACAAACAAGGCCCGTACGGACATTTCCTATGCTAATTTTAGACGTCAACTACACGCTTCTAACTTTTGATCTGTATTATGCCATACAATCTGTACGGACGGTCTACGTTGCTGTAGTTTGCATTTTCACAGTTTTGGCAACACCTTTTGTAGGCTCCAATTACCCCACCATCTCGTTTTTCTACTCTCCAAATTTCAGTTATTTGCCTTTTGTTCCGATACACTACTCTTGGGTTCACCTTTTTCTTTGTGTTGCTGTGTAACTTTTCTCTATTTTGTCTACCTTCTTCCAGCCTTTCTTTCCTTCAGTAAGGGAAACATATAAGGAAAAAATGTTTGAGACATCTAAGTTGAAAAATGCAACTAGAGTTTGCAAAAATTTCGATCAAAATTAAGAAAATTTTATTAATATTTAGTTTAACAAACATAATATTGAAAAAAGATGTCGAATCCTCAAGCAGTCCAAGTTCCGAGGTCGGGGTCCACTTACCTGCCACCATCCAAACAAACTGTGTTAGAACATCATAGCTACATTTGGGTAGACAAGTAATGCATGTTTCCCCCTGCTTGTTATCGCTTTACCTAGGAATATAGATAACCATATGGATTCTTAAGTGAATTTTAAGTCACAAATGGAGTAAGGAGCGAATGAGGCAATGGGCTAAGAAGGGACTAGAGAAGGTATGGGACGATTAGTGGGCTTGGTATGTGGGGTGGTTAAAAAGAAAGCGTAAAGGGAAGATTTCGCAGGGGTACATAAAATAATAATTCATAGTTAGAGAAGTATTCATGTGTGCGTGTATGTGTGTGTGTGTGTGCGCACGCGCACGCGTGTGTGTGTGTGTTCGTGTGTAAAGAAATATTGTCAGTATGTGTGCGATACATTTACTAATCAAATTTATTGTGTGTGTGCATGCGCGTGCGTGTGCATGTGCATGCGCGTGTGCGTGCATGCGTGTGCATGTGCATGCGCGTGCGCGTGTGCATGTGCGTGCATGTGTGTGTGTGTGTCTGTGTCTGTGTCTGTGTCCGTGGATGTGGATGTGGCTGTGGCTATGGCTGTCTGTGCCTGTGCCTGTGCCTGTCTATGCCTGTCCCTGTGCCTGTGCCTGTGTCTGTGTCTGTGTCTGTGTCTGTGTGTGCACGCACGTGTGCATGCATAAACATGTATAATCATATATAAGCATATATATAAACATATAGACAAACATAGATTTGATGCACACATATGAACAAACATAGATACAGACACACATACAATGCATATAGATACAATATGCACGTGGGTATACACACATTCCAACTTATACTTTGCACACGTATAACCATACATATATATACATGAGTGTGCATACATACATTGAACAATATACATAAACATTACATACATTGCATACACATAGATACATATGTATGTATGGTATGTCTTGTTTTGAGTAGCAATTTGTATACGTTGTAAGCTTGAAGTTTTTGCTTTCAATAACATGATTTCATTAACGAGTAACATGATACAACTTTGTTTTCAGTAAGAATATACATACAATATACTAGCATAGGTATTTACATGGGCATACATATAGACAAACATAGATTCAATGCACACATATAAACAAACATAGATACAATCATGGATACGATGCATATAGATACAATGCACAAGTGGGTATATATATAAACATATAGATATGCATATGCATGAACACATATAACTATACATATATATGCGTGAGTATACATACATATGTATATACATTGCATGCATGTTTAAAAAAGTGCAAAGAAAAAGCAAGATTACTCGAAAGAAAAAAGTATTCTACTTTTTTGTAGAAGCAAAGAATCACCCTAAATGCCTATGATTTGTATATGCGTTCTTTAAGGGATATCATAGAAGAAGATCACCATGGATGCCATCCACATGATGATGTATGAATCATGTATATGAAGATTTACAACCATGTACACACACAACCACAACCATTTGACATGTATAACTATTGGACATATATATAACCACATGAAACCATTTGACATACATTTAAAGATATGTAACCATTAGACATGTATAAGGATTTGATTTGACATACAATATAATGTTTGATATTAAGATAGTCTAGGAGTGAAATGTATGAAAGGAATATGACCAAACATACAAATGATGAGGCTCAAATGAGCCCAACTCGCATGTACTAAAAAGAGAGCATTGTCCGTATTGTGGGGACTTGTGGACTACATGATGCAGCAATGTCAGTTGCCCTGGATGGACATCCCTACATCATAAAAGGTTGTGGAGCATGCAAGTTGCAACAATGATCTTGGGCAAGAACTCCACATTGGTACGTTTCACAATCTAGTGAAGAAATCCCCATATTTACTACGTGAGTGGATGACAGCTTGTGGTTAAACTTCTTCTCATTCTCTATTTCAGGAGTAGCCAATGGGATGAGCAGCCAAGGTAGATCCATATACCCACCATCCCCTAGAATGTACTCTTGAATATTGTGGTTCCCGTGAATCTAGTTGGGTGCATTAAGATTAAGTCTTGCCATTGTTCTCACAAACAAGATTGAATTATGTATCACTCTGATGTCATTGCAACATCTAGAGGGCATCCCCACCATGATGTCAAGGAACCTCATGTCTATATCTACTATTTATTACATGGTCATCGAATAATTATGATGTGCACCTCACCATAAGGAAGCTCGAAGTTGATGTGTGACTCATTATTCACTCCACAACAATTCGAAAACCGCTGCTTTGACTCAAAGCTATCTTTGATTGCCTGAAGCTGGTGGGTGTACGCGCTTCACATAGCAAAGCCAGCTCTCAAAACAAAATTAAAAAAACCGCTGCTTTTCCTCAAAGCTATCTTTGATTGCCTGAAGCTGAGATCCACTCTTAGGCCAAGCTATGAACCTTTCCTGGTGTTTTAAAATTGCATGAATGAACTGCAGAAACACTCTACCTAGAGTGGACTTGCCCACTCCATACATGGCAGCAATATGATGAAGAGGCCCCCAAGACGATGCAAGGGCATGGCAACCTTCTTCTCGATCAGCAACTCCCTCGTGGCAACTCCTACAAGGATTCTTTCAGGTATAGATCCGCCTTGACCAAGTCACATATGAATGTGAAGCACACCTCGGGCAATCAGAGATGATGTTCGAAGTCCATGGAAGTCTCTCAAAACTCTTGGCTTCACAGCTTCACATACCAAACACAGAGGGCTGAGTCCTTGAGATTGTGATTTCGTTCGCTCTTGCAGTAGCCAATAGTACGTGCAACGTTGTGGCAACTTCGAGGTAGAAAGGGTCATCTTCATCCTCCCCATGAAGGTCGTCCTCATCATCGGCAAAGAGGTCATCCAACTATTCTTCTTGAAAGCCGAGAATAGCCGGGAAATGCTCTAGTGCAAGGCCACATCACTCCCATGAGTGTTGCAACTAGAGAAGGCAATGCATCATCGTCAAAGTCCATAGCAGCAAACGCAGACCCAACAATGGGAGAGGGTGGTGGTGAATGGGGAGGGTAGGTAGCGCAGACCCAAAAATGGGAGAGGAGGGTGAATGGGGAAGGACGACATACGAGAAGAAGATGATGAACGAGGTTGAGGTGAAGGAATGAGGGGTTGTGTAGAAGAAAAGGAGGACATCGATGAGGAGGAAGTTGAGAGGAGGAGCAAGTTGATGGCGATGATGATGTAGGAGGTTAATGAGGAATGAGGAGGAGGAGGTTGACAACGAAGGAGGAGGAGGTTGAGGAAGGAGTTTGATGAGGAGGAAGTTGACGAGAAGGATGGAGGACGAGATTAATAAGGAGGAAGAGAGTCGAAGGAGGAGAGAAAGCATGCAAAGATGGGAATCATCATGGCTGAAAATTTCAACTCTTTGGTGACCAACCACGTGCAGACAACAAGGGACCGTTACTAAGAAGGAGAACGAGGTTGAGGAGGAGGAGATTGCAGAGGAAGCTAGGAAGAGGTTGACGCCGCGCGTGCATGAGTTTAAAGAGGAGGCTCAAACGAGCAGCTTGCGAATGGTGCAAGACGCCAAGATTCAAAGTCAAATGCCACCGCGTGAATTTCATTTGTCGTATCTACCCGGATGAAACAGCATGGCGGCAGCATATGGAGACTGCGAATTCTTGGAGGCGGCATGTGAAAGCCTCCTCCAAGGAGGCTCCACATCACGGTGCTCAACAAAATTAGAACCATTGGCAAAGAAAATTAAAACATTCGACTAGAATATGGTCCAAGGAACTTTCCATAAAATCAACACGTGCATGGATGAGAGACACAAGACGCTCCACATGGGTGGCACAGCTGGCAGGCAACAGACATTGGAACAGAAACGTAGGGCGGGGAGGATGCCACCTGGAGAGGAAAGAAGGCACGTGGCACACAGTGGTGTCCCTAGGGGGCGGCAGCTTCAATGGGCAATGGACCCTACAGTTCAACCAAAATGGAAAGATCCTTAATTGTTTTCTTTGAACGCACGATCACTGCAAGGATTCGCATTCTTCCTACTTTTAAGAAATTTGCCTGCGCTGCGCGTGCTACCTGATCTTTGTCGCAGAAATCCACGCACTCTTTGTCGTCATCGCATGCATCCTTGACGCAGTCAGCACAAATTTTCGTTGCGCAAAATGAACATGCGGACGGATTTGCGGGTTGAATCTTCGTCTGGATGACATTGACTGGGAGTAGACTGACCAGACTGAAAATTCGTCGGAAGGAAATTACAACAATCGAGGAGAGAGAATTTGAAAAAGACACATACACACGCACCAAATTTTCGTTGCGGAAATGGTCATGTTTGGTTCGCGGATATAAGGGCGGAATTCACACCGTCCCAAATGAAGCGTTTTTCATCTTCAACGACATTGCCTGACAGTAGATGCAGATTGGACATAAGTGAAAATCCATCGGAACGGTTATGGACAATTAATTCTTTATAAAAAATGGGAGAAACTTCTACAAATCTTGGCTCTCGAACCCAGAGATCCATTGCCAACCAGCAGAAACAGCCACCAAACACATTTACTTGCTGGACAATTAGAGTTCAATGAATCTCTCAATATTTAAGAAATATCTTCGGATGGGGTCTTCAAAGTCGTTACAAAACAGATGAAGTTCAACACCTATTTTCACGATATTTTCAATGTCCCAATCTATTATTTTGCTGTGCTACAGATGTAGCTCAATTCCTTGCATGCGTACCAAAACACCTGCTGGCACAGCTTTGTTCAAGCACTCACAGCCTTTTTCACATCTGGCCACATTAGATCAGACTCTGAAGAAGAGATTTGAGTGTGAGAACCACGTTGCCTGTAACATGGGAAGTTAGAACCTGCTCCAATAGCAGTCCTTAACTTCGAGGCTACAAATCTGAGCAACCACAGTTTTTACAAAAGGAAGAATATCGCTGGATGATCTAACTGCACTGTCACCTAGATCCCATGATCAAGCTCTCAAACACGACCAGAATTCTTAAGTTTTGCTATAGCTACCCTCCCAGGTAAGCAGCAAATGATATACACAAGGGGAAGAAGCTGGTGCTAAGATTGCATCAAGGGATGATGAGACCAAGACCCAAACTAAGCCAGTAACTGAGATATACCAGATAATCCCCCCAACTAACTGATTCCAACCTCTGCAGAAGCTCTAAGTTTGATACGAAAAGACTTCATCCAGCAGATAGTCAGAGACATCAAGTGCCGAGTTGTGCATCAATTGAGCAGAACCCAGATCTACAAGAGAATCAAAGCCTGGTTCAGAAAATGCTTCACCGCTCATATCTGGACCTGTGGAGGGAGAGGTGTCCGGAGCCAGATTAGAAGAGCACATATCTTCTGTTATCTCCAGTGCTTCGATGTTTGCAGGCCTATTTGCTACCAGATCGTGACTCGGCTGATTTGCCAATGGCCTCTGGCTGGCCGCATTGGATTCAGGATCCTGCGCACCCAACCCTGGATTGATGTTCCACCTTGCAATCAGACCTTCTGTCACTGCCTGCCGTCTTTGCGACCTCCGGCTTATCCCTTGTATCTCCTCGTCTTCCAACTTCACGTTCTTGAAACTGTGGGCAGCAAGGTCATCCAAGGCATCAGTTGAAGCCAACGATTGCCTGCTAGGGGGCTCCGTGTGCTGCTCTTGTAGAAAATAGCTCAAATCAAGAGATGCCATCCTTTGCAAGCCACCAGACATGGTTGGCACATGCTGATCCACGAATCCTAGACCTCCAAGAACTTGAGCTCGATTGGCAGCTTGCTTCGCTTGTGAGGCCTTGAATTGGGAAAGGGACTTCATTGTTGCGGGATCGATACTTCGTTCTGATGCAGAGCCTGAGCCAACTCCGGCACCCAGATTCAACCCTTTCACTGCGGGGGTGGAAGCAGAATTTTTGCCTCCGGGCAATACACGCATGGTTCCACCGAAAGATCCATCTTCCGAAGCCTGGAACGAAGCAATCGGACAGGGCTCCGGTACAACCCCACTTAGCCTCTTCAAATACAGTCGATATTTCTGCATGGATCAACAAAATTAAACAGATGTAGCGTCACAGAAGACTGGAAAAACATCAAGCAGCTACTATTTTCTCCTCAAGACAGACATGGAGCAATGCCAAACCTGCAAATGACTAGCAACATTCTCTCGCGTCAGACCCTGAACGTTCATGATATCGAGTATCTTCTTGGGTACAGCTTCTACAACACAGTCACAAAAATCAATATGGCTCAATGGAGACCACACATCAACACCTCCAAACGTCAGGCTAGTAGTCATCCTGCTTGAATGAAGCCGTGGCTTGATAAAACTATCAAAGACGCAATGGGTGTTGATAGAACGGACAGATTGCCCTTGTAAATATTTGGAAGACAACAAACCAGACAACAAACTTCAAGTAGGTCGGCAAAACAGCAAAACAACAACGAGCAAAGCCCCTTACTGTCCACACCAAGCCGGTTCACTGCATCTACAAATTGTTGATGTAACTGGACAGACCAGTTCACTCGCGCCTTTTTCAGACTATTGACGTCTTCTCCCGTGTCGTCCATCAATTCAATGAGTTCCTTCCTTTTTTTGGAGAGATGCTCTTGTGAATCAGTTCTCCCACTTTCGTTCCACTCGCCCTGCACGTCAAGTTTAGGGGAATCCTTCCCCTTCCTGCGAATAACGTGCTGCCAAATATTCCTCAGTTCTTCCATCCTCACTGGCTTGATGAGGTAATCGCAAGCGCCATGGGTAATACCTTTCATGACTACACTTGTCTCAGCATTCGCAGACATCACTGCAAGTTCAAAAGCTTCGTCAGGCTACGGATGAGTCCAATGATATTAGTCCAGAAACGGTAAAGTCACTCCCTCTCTCTGTTGTCATATTAGTGCATTCTTGGTAATGGCCCAAGTAATCTATTACCACGTAAAGCAATCAAGTATTTCAATAGACAATGGAAAGTAAATGCGCAGGAACCAAAACAGTACTCATTCAGACGTCTTCTATCTCCAAAAACATACGGAGGTTGCAGGATCACTTCGCATAATTGTACACTAAATCAAGTAAGGTAAGGCATAATTGTACACTAAATCAAGTAAGGTAAGGTAGTGGGATCGACTTCCATAAAATGTATTGAATATCGAGAGTAACTCACTGATTACGGGCAAGTCTAGCTCGAGTCCAATAACCTCCAGAAGCTTAAATCCATCTTCATCAGGCATATAGACGTCGCTGAGCACAAGATCAAAGGCGTCCTTGTTTTCTCTGAGCAGTTCTAAAGCACGGTTGACGCGGTTACTCGTTGTTACTGGTCATCACATTTTCCAAAATAAGCTCCATGATCAGCATGTGCATACAATGAAACATTACATCCATTGAGACATGGCATTCTAGATATCTCCGTGTGAGCATACACCTCGTCCGAAAGATTTCAGGGTTCCAAACTCCTAATAACAAAACAGAGGTCAACTCGGCAGCCACGATTCTGCAACACAGAAAAATGTCCGAGTCGGACAGCCCAAACATCCAATAACAATAACAGCTAGCCACTCAACTGGTCACAGCAAGAGATCTGAAGCTACAACTCAGGAACCCAGATTGACGAGACTCTAACGTGGACTGATTCCGAGAGAGGACCGACTGGAGAGACCAACTACATCAGGTTCACAACGAATCTCCCAGATTACAGATGAAACGCATTAAGAGAATACGGAAAAAGCAGCATCAAAGGGCGGAGCTGAATCTGACAAGAGGGAGAAGGCGTTACCTCTATAGTTACACTGTTGCAGCATTCTGTCAAGCACCATCAAGCAGAGCGGATCATCGTCGACCACCAAAACATGTAGCCCAGCTGGTGAAAAAGAATCCATGGAGTACCTTCTGGCTCCCGACGAGGAAGATCCAGGAGAGAGCTTCATTTTCAGATTCCTCTAAGCCACAAGCATGGGAGACCCAAGGGAGAAGCCCTTGGATTTGCGACCTTATTGGGCAAAACCCATCAGCCACCGCCTCTACGCAAGCGAGCCGTCTACTGGCACCGTGCAGATTGAAGCGCCACTTGTCACGTTATGGAAACGCAGAAGACACTCACCTGTGAACGGACTGAAGGTTAGAGGTCGGTCCGGAAAAGAAAAGCGAGTTGGCTCACAATCCCTCACCATTTGAGCTGTAGAGGGTATGTGTGGTTGGGCAGCTTCGTATCTCCGAACAGAGAAACACGAAATGTCAGTGGGGGAGGCTCTCAAGCGGATACAACGAGGAAGGAGGGTGGAAAGGGGGCGAGGTACTGGAAGTCAACGCCTAGAGTGAAGCAACGGGCATGCAGGAGGGAGAACTAAGCTGGGAGGAGGGAAAGCTAGGAGATATGGAACTGCAAGGGAAGGAGAGAGAGAGATGGAGGAGATGAGGAGGAGGAGGAGGAGAGGAGCTATGGAAGGAAGGGGGGAGGGAGGCAGGAGTTGAGCGGTGGGAGAGACGCAGGAGGGGCTTGTGAGAAATGAATGCAAAGAGCCAAGAGTGCTGAGGAGGAGGAGGACGACGAGGAGGACAGAGAGCGTGTACAGTGTTTTATGTGTGTGTGTGTGTGAGAGAGAGAGAGAGACAGAGAGAGAGAGAGAGAAAGAGAGCAGGGCAGAATCTACCATCGAAAGCATGTTTGACTGTGTTCTTTCACGCCCCTGCACTACTACTTATATGCCGTATTTAAGATTGCGCTTTGGATTTTGTATGCTACATATATATATATATATATATGTATATGTATTTTAATAGATACATTTATAAATGTACATTTATTCATACATATATAGCTATATATATAATATATTCATATTTATATATTGTAGGTTTGTGATATTTAAATATATTATATATGTTATATATATATAAGATCTAAACTTTGCAACTAACCAAAGAGAAATAGAGGACCACAACAATCCAACTTATATATATATATATATATATATTTGGTCAGCTTACCATAGAGAGCGAATATAAATATATATATATAGGAGTCTGAACTTTGAAGCTTACCATAGAGAGATAAGCATGACCACAACAAGCCAACTTTCCTCCCATCCCTTCGTGCCCTCGTCCTTTCGCTTCCCACCTCGATTATACCCACATTTCATACCTATGTCTGGATTATGCATGGTGTGGGTGGCTAGCATTGGCAAAGACTCCCGCACAAGAAGCATCAAGTGTCTTATCAAAGATATGGATCTATTTTGCACTAGTATCAGAGGGTGTAGGATTTAGTCTTCCACTCCAATGCTAGGCACCAATGGGTATGGATGCTACACTCCACATGTGCGAGGAGAAAGTTCTCACCATGATGTCTTTGCCTCCCCGAGCTACTCCCTCCTCGAACAGACATCCTTTTATTGCCATTGCTTAGCCCATGTCAAACGAATGTGGGTTCTATATCTAAAACTCTTCCCTTGTCTTGAATATGTCCCCCTACTCAACTTTTATTAGCACTGCCTTCAAGCAGCGCCTAGGTACACTTTTCTTAAAAAAGTGTCCCACACACTTTATTGCCACGTGGCCCCTTCTATTTTGGCTCTCTCTCTCTCTCTCCTCTCTCTCTCTCCTCTCCTCTCCTCTACTCTCCTCTCTTCTCTTCTCTCCCCTCCCCTCCCCTCTCTCCTCTCCTCTCCTCTCTCTCTCTCTCTCTCTCTCTCTCTCTCTCTCTCTCTCTCTCTCCCCCCTCTGAAGTTTACCCCCTCATTCCATTCCCTCCACACTTCCTCCATCTGCTTGCTACCAAAGTCTCTGCTCGCATCTTGATAGCCCTTTTGCTTTCACCACCCGCCATGGGATGCTCACCACAACTCAAACACCTACCCCTGCCTCCCCTCTATATAGTTGCATGAGGAAGGTTCTTAATAAGAACTTTTTGGAATCAGCTTGAATAATTTTGATCTATTAGCTTACCTCAATCGTGCAGCACGTCTAATGGGCCCATGGCTTACTTTAATTTTATCATGCTCCTCTCGACCAATACTAATTGTCGAATAAAAGTCATTGTGGGGGCCTATTGGGTTGAGGAGCTTATAGTGGGTACTTGCTGACAAGGCAGCATGAGATCTATTCTAATAGATTTGGACAAGTTATGCATGGAGACATTACAAGATAGTTTAGTCCATTGATTCCTAGCTAATGAGGTATATTCTAAGAGATTTGGGTAGGTTATGCATGAGGACATTAGGAGATAGTTTGGATTGCCACATCAAAGGCATCCTTCACATTAATCTATGACGCAGATCACCATAAATCAAACTTAAGTTTATTGGGAATCAACAATCCCCCGAGAGGGAGAGAGAGAGAGAGAGAGTATTTACTTTGTAAGAGACAAGATTGACTCATTTGAAAAGAGAGAGAGAGAGAGAGAGAGAGAGAGAGAGAGCATTTACTTTGTAAGAGAGAGGATTGACTCATTTGAAGAGAGAGAGAGAGAGAGAGAACGTTCAACATAGAGATCTTGCTTGGGGGAACACGGGCCCCCCTTCACACTAGACAACAAAAATAGCCAAAAAAACATCCAAGAAGCATCTTAAACTTTTTGAGAAAACTCCTAAACTGGCAAACATTGGACGGTAAAACAAGACAAGGACGGGGAAGAAAACACAAGGTTCTAGCAGTCAAAATGACAACTCGACGTGACCTGTCAACCCGCAGCTAGTTAATAAAACGCTTTAAGCTCCGTTCCAGAAAAATCCCGGGCCAACGTCAGACGGCCACGCGTCAACTCGTAATATTTAAGGTTATTTATTAATTGTGTGGGCGATTTAGAGCTGGAATTTTTCTCTTTTTAACCCATCATTGCCTGAAATCTATTTCTCTCCTGGGAGTGTGGAGTGATTTTGACACGTACCGTGCCGCCGGCGGCAGGCGGCCTGTTTTCCGGCCGTCGAGATTCCCGGCGTGCCTCCGTACCCTTTCCGTCCCACGGCCCATTATCCCCTTTTTTAACCCCATTACCCCAACCTAGATCCTCGCTCCCCTACTCACCTCTCTTTTCTTCATCTCGTTCATGGGTCTTGAAAGCTTCAGTCACGGTTTCAACCCTTCCCCAACCACTCATGCTATTCACACCAGCGTGCACACGATTTTGGTTCACCTCGCTCTCGCCCTGCTCCAAGTCATCATATACTGTAGGCTGGGTGTTTCCCCGTTTCGAATCCTATGCGCCACGTCTGAATTAGCCACGTGTGTCACTTCTAGGCTGCACGAAAACCTTTGCACGCCCAAGCGTGACTAGGATACCAACATGAGTTTTGGGAGACATCGGGGCGGCTACATATGAATGGCTTCTGAAGGTGACGCCATCTTGTATTAGTTGTTGTCACACCATCCCCACCGATTTGCGGGCGAACGGCTGTGAAACCCCCTTAAGAGAAAGTTCCAAGCGAGGGATTTTCAATGTTGCGCCATGTCAAGGCTACCCAAAAAGGCCATTGGAGACCTTCTAACCACCTTTTTAAGATATGAAAATCATCCCATTAACATCGTAAAAAAAAAGGTGACATTAAGCGTACATGTAGGAGTCACACCATTTTCACTTCAAGAGCACCAAACACCATCTTCTGAACACTGAAAATTTAGTCATTCTCTCCTACAACACTCTGAAAAGTAGGGATGTCCTTTTACCCATCCTCTTCCCCCATCTCTCTAAATTTTGGAGCTATAGCAATCTTCGTAAGGTCACACATACTGCCCAGTGCCTACCCAAGCCAAAAAAGGGATGGGCAATTTGTGTCATTACACTGATTTCATCTCGCGAACTGCATTTACAGGTTATGAGGAAGAGCTATTTTTAGTGTTTGATAGGACTTTAGATGTTCTAGGCACATATATGTGAGCCAAGGATGACTTCTCAGATCTCATCCTCTACATGCAAGAGAATTTCACAAATTTTGCTTATACACTTAACTACTCTTCAAAGAGATGGGTCCCCATAGATTACATCAAGTATCTGCTCTTAGAGGAACCCAAGTTTGTAAAGCGCTTGGCCCGCTTTTGTGATAATCTTACAGAGGAAGGGTTTAGGACGGTAGAAGTAAAAGACATCCTAGAAGCAGGGATCACGAGAAATACAGGCACTAAATTCCTTTCATGGGAGATGGCATTCATCTTTCTTCTCCAAGAAGGAAATTTAGAGGAAGAAGCCTCATCATCCAACACCCCCTCTAGTAGAATTGCTAATCTTCTCGTCCCTAGACTAGACTCTGACATATACATGGAAGAGAGTCTTGACCATGCAAGAGAGGAGATGGAAGTAACTCAAGCATTGAGCCGACTTCAAGAGCCCCCAGTAGAGCAAGAATCTACATCATAGACCACAGACCCAGAATCAGACTTATGGTCCTTGTCCCCCCTCATCATCAATGGAGAAGAGTATGTATTCCTCCATGACATAGAGGTTCTTTTTGGACTATAAGAGAATGAGGCACTCTGAGTCCTATCTGGGTTCGATGTTGACACAAGTGTCATTAATGTGTCAATTCTAAGGTAAAACATTGATAATAGGGGTACAAATATAAAAGCTTATTATCTTCATCAAAACATTTTATACATATCTAACAACATGGCATATAAAATATTGCTAGCCCTTTGCCCATCCTTTATCTCTAAAATACAGGCACAAAACATGACATCTTCACCCTTTGCCTACTGATATTCAAGCCTAATGTATTAGATAATATATTCATCCTTAAATTTTTCCCAAACAAGTGTGCAAATTTAGAGTTGGATATTAATAAGTGTTGAAACCCCTTCTTTATCACATTTGTGTAAATTCACTAAAAATCAGGTTTAGCAGTCTACTCTCTTAGTCACATACTCGATACTTTTCCTAAATCAAAGCACTCTTAGTTGCATACTCTATGCTTTCTTAACATGGACATAAACAAAATCACTTTGTAATTGAACTAGAAGATTCGCATCATGGTCTAGAGTTGTTAGCATCATGGAAACTATGTTCACACTCGTCCTAGAATATTTCTACTTAAACGTAATACCATAAACTAGATAGGTCCCCACCAATTGAACATAATGTTAATAAACATGAACAAGGCAATCTATAAAGGTAAGTAAAGGTATCTCCTATCCTTTTGGATTCAACCACAACAAACAGGGAGCTTACCAATGAATAAATAATACGTGTAATACAACACTACTTTCCATTATCCCTAATTGAGAGAAAAGAAAGTTAGATTTCCCAACTCCATTAACATATGACATTGTTATTTAGATTATAGTAATTCATCATGATAAGAAGATTCTCCTTTTAATACCATGGCCCGTTGCTTGTGTTGGGTGACCCTTTGACATATATCCAAGACTACTCTAGGCACAAAGGAAGGTTGAAACATTTTAGAATTTTAGTTCTATTAATTCCTCTTATTAAGTCTTTTATACCATGAATATGAGAAATTGATAGGTTTCTATATTTCATATGTCAAAAAAGAAAAACTCTAATACCACCTCTTCAATTATTGAAGCTCTTAAAACAAGAAAGTTTGTTGAGTTTCTATGAGTTAATTGGATAAGTGAACTAAATATGAATGTAGAAATAGGAATTTCCATTTAACGTGCTTCTCTTTTTGTTTTGTGCTATCCATGCAATATGAGATGCATCCAATTTCTAAGAGGTGCCTTCCTCTAGCCCATCCAGGTACATGTGACGATAGGAGACCTTACTACCGCACCCATTTCATATATTTTATAGTTTGTGGCTCCATCAAAATAGTGTAATCTAGAGAGCCAAATGTTGTTTAAGTCTGTTTTAGAAAGGTTTCATATTTGCATGTTGTCATATTTGCTTTACACAAGCATATTCAAGCTTTCGAACTTTATGAGAATGGAAATTTACAAGTTTTATGTTGCGCACTAGAGAACTTTTACCATTAAGAATAGTCCTTTTCCACATTTTTGCTTAGTGCATTTTCAATTAAAAGCTTCAAGTGTCCAAGATTTACCCTTACAAAATCTATCTTGACAAAAACATTCCCAGTCAAATTATCTTTTGGAAGTAAACGCTTGCAAATAACATTGCAGGCAAAGAACTTTATAACCATAGAATATCATAATGCACAAATATACATGCATTTCTACCTTGTAGAGGCAATTGGAATGGACACGCACTCCCATAACCCTAATGAGTATGATGCCTTCCCAAGAAAATCATTGAATGCAAGTTTTCAAGGTTTGAACCAAAATCATTGCCTTACTTTTATGCAATATTGTATTCATTACTACTTGAATATATCGTATGATTATAGAATGTGAAGAGTTTGTAATATCTTGTACATAATAATATTGTTGTCTCATTACATTGAACTCTATCACAAACGTGGTTCAACAATTTGTATATTAAGATAAAAAAGAATTCAAATTTAATGGGACATGCAAAAGCACTTTCATTGAATGTGTAATTCCAAAAGTTTGAATCAGTGTCTTATTTTTATGCAATATTGTATTCATTACAACTTCAACATATCTTATGATGTAAAACATAAGCTCTATAATATCTTGTACATAATAATATTATTTTACATATGCAATCAAATCCATCACAAACATGTCTCAACAAATTGTATTATAAGATCAAGAGGAATGTGGATACAGTGGGACATGCTACAATCATTATCTCAATTTCGTCACATCTCCATGTGAGGGACAACTACCTTATATATTTGGAATCGTGTATACCTAGTCTCTTACACAATAACTTCCATATGAAAAGTTTAGAAACTTTAATCTATCATAAACATGTCTCAACATATTGTATTATAAGATCAAGAGGAATTTGAATACACTGGGACATGCTAGAATAATTTTCTTGATTTCTCCACATCTACAATGTGGGGGACAAATACCTTATATATTTGGAAGCATGTATATCTTGCCTCTTACACCATAACTTTCATATGAAAAGTTTTAAAACTTTAATGATTGAATTGCATGTACAAAAAAATCATATTTCAAAAAGTCTTCCTATCATATAAATGAGCTTATTATTTTAAATTGTTATGGCTTACATTTGATGGACCCATTAGTACTTTATGTCTAATTAAATCTAGGAAGTGTGTCAATGATTTACCCTCTATGTTTAGAATGTTCTATACCATGGTGACAAGTGTCCACCAATTTCAAATTGAATAAGATGAGCATTATTGATGTGGTATTAATTTTAGCAAGTTCCCATGTTGCTTCAAAACTTTATGACAAGTAAGCATTAAGAGTATTCTATGAGTCCATTCAAAATGAAAATGTGAAGAGCATATTCACTATATTTATAATTGACAAACCCATCAAAATGCCTCAAAGACATAGGATTCCTACATTTTAAATACTATATATATGACTATTTAATGAAAACATAGTAATGTCTTCACCATTAACATAGAATGACAATTGTAGTAGCTATAATGAAATTAGATCAAAAGGCATACATAGTAAGTGAAATCATTTTGGGAGTATACATTTGAATAAAATATTCACATATAAAATATACATATCTTAACAAGCCACATGAACACTTTTTTATCTAACATTCAATGCAACATCTAACAAAAATAATTTGATTTTATTAAACGGCTTTTCTTAAGTAGGATTGATGAAGTATCATTTTAAAATTAGCATTCTTTCAATTTAAATGTGGGGTTGTTTGAATCTATTCTCAAACACTAAAAATGATTCGAAAATGCTCTTTTCTTAAAGGTGTATGTAGCTAAAAGGCACTTTGAAATTTTGGCATTGTCAACATAGACACGCCTTTTGCTTTAGTATAATGACACGTGGTTAACTAAAAATACCAAGAGGTTCATATCAATCATAATGGCCAATGCATAAAACAAAATAGATTGCCTAAAATGGGAAAAGAAATGGTTACCATTAACTTCTTTTGGCGAGGTGGGTGATAATAACTATGCCATAAGCTTTACACAATAGTAGTTTTCAAATTTACCAGTGCATTTAAGCTCATATCATGGGCTATCTTTAATATTTATAGTATATATATGTATGTGACTATTTGTTATTTTATTTTGTAAAAGTTTCTCTCACCATGTACAAAATCAGAATTCACATACAATTCATGCCCTAATGTTAAGCAACACCTTGAAATAGTGTTTTAGTTGTTATTCGCATTTGGAGGAAATAAAAGGGTAAGAGAGAAAGGGGAGAAACTCATTAGATGCTACAACTTTTACTTTCCAACCATGCAAGAGAATAAATTTGATACTCTACTTTACAAGGAAAAAAGTAATGAGTTATTATTTGTTTATTCAACAAGATGGTAGGTAATAATTTCAACTATCCATCATTTTCCCTAATCAAAATGATTTAGGGACACTACATCTTTTTGCATCATTTTTAAAGTAATTTTTCATTGAATTGATTTTTGAAAAAGTGTGAAATAACTTTAAAAATACAAAAAATATCTATAAAAAAGAAAGGGTCAATTTAACCATCAAATATACTCAATGTCGCTAATACTTGTGATAGTAATTTTTGATAATTTTTCTTAAAAAAATTATGACCCTTTCCAAGTGTTATATTAATGTTTTATGTTTTCTTTACAATGTGCTACCTGAAAAGTATATCTGTATGTGTGTCTATCCAATGGGTGTTCAAAGGCACTATTACACAAGTTTTTAACAAGGATAGATTAAATTACATAGGGAAGGCATGCCACATATCCAAAATTGGGAAAAATATTTAAGGACCCCTACGGCAATACATGCAAATTATCCCACACCAAAAATTCTTAAGCAAGTAGGTATCCTTGCCACTCGTTGTAGGAGCCACATTTCTCAATTTTGCTATTGTCCTCAAATTCGCCTCCCACATCCTTAAACAACTAAACATAATGTTTGTGCTCTTCTAGCTCCCCCTTTCAACCAATCGCAGCTTCATGACTGATGTAACGAAAAAGAGGGGGGGGGGGAGGGGGAGGTAGCTGAAGGACATACAAATAATCCAATGAATCATGCCTTGCCACCAAATCCCAAGTGGCATTGCCTCATCCGACCTCCGATAGTCCAACTTTGGGTAGAGTGTTGTTCAACCTCGTGTCAGAGACTGTAAATGACATGCATGTCAGGCCATACCGCCATCACTTTTGATAGGTTGATATGTTTACCACCGCCCCAAATGGGTGGATTATTAGTCCAATTTGAATAGCTAAATAGGTTGAACACCCAGCATCATCACAAGATGTGGATGACCGTTGGCAAGAAGGATTACTCAAAGGGTGGCTTGCCCCATTGAGGGGATTACAAGAAATCAGAAGATTTTGTATTTGTTACTTGGGCATTGGGTAGTGAGCTCCCCAGTGGAAGGACCTTGGCGTCTTTCTCATTATATGGAAATCACTTCAATTTTGCTCTTCCATTTTTTGTTCTTTGCTATTCAGCCGCCATTTGTCCATTCTAGGTTTTGATGTCATCTGTTTGTGTACTGTTAACATCTACAGAGTACAGTCGTCGAATGCAAGGTAATCAGTGATTAGACATGATTAGGCTTCATGATTTACTTCAATGGTTATAGCCATGGAAGGAGTATAGTACAAGCTCAGGGAGTTTGAGCCCTAAATACCCCAAGGCCAAAGATTGCAGGCAATGTGCACAAGTTGTAGGTTCCAGCTTACCGGTTGTATGTTCCAGTTGTAAGCTGCGGTTAATTGTCTCGCGGGGGTTAAGCCTTGCCACTCCAGGTTTTGAGCCTCGTATAGGGGGTTTGAGGCCCAAATAGCTTAAGGCTTGGAGGTGCGAGGCTAACAGAAGCGCTATTTGGGAGTCGGTTAGGAACATCTCCTAATGCCAGGTTTTGTCCCAAGCGCTCTTTTATGGTCAACACAAGTGCTATTTCCGCTAATAGGGAGAGATGGAAAGAATAGCAATATGCCTTGGCACCCTACGGGCCCAAGAGCCTTTTAAAGAGAGGGAGGGTGCTAAAAGGAAAAGGGTTGGCCCTCCCTTCAAAAGGTGACATGTATAAAAGGCCAAAGGGTTGACATTGGACTTCATTGTTGTATGCACAAGTTTGCAAAACAAGGTCCCCCTTCTCTTCAAGAGTGTGTTTGGGTGTTCTCTTGTCTCCTTTGTAGTGCCTTTGTGTTTGCCACTCCATCCCCCTTCACTCTCCTCTTCACTTCTCCTTCTCCCTCCTTTCTCCCCTCTCTTCTCCCCCTTCCCTCTTTCTCTCATGGAAACACATTGCAACAATCCAGAGGCCACTTGAGTGACACATGCGAACGGCTCATGCCTTGCATTGATCTCACAAGGAGTAGCTTGGAGTGGAGGCTCTATCGACATCTCTTCAACATCCCCACAACACGTGAGTCACCGTCGAGACCACACATTTTTAGCACCACTGCCGGGGAATGGAGGTATGCTTTTGCATTGCATGTCTTCTTCCATTATCTACCTATTGCACAAGGCTTCAAGCTTAACCCGGAGCTTTGTTAGTGGAGTTGTAGGAGAGGAAAGGGTGAACAAGTGAGAGTTTTGGACGAAAAAGTTAGGAAAGCTGTCATTTTCTGTTTGAGAGTGTTTTTGATCATTTGAAGCTTGTTTTGTATGTTTTTTAGTGTTTTGAGTTGGTAAGAACTTAGTTTATAAAATTTCTAAGGATTGTATGACGTCCATACACAAAAAACAACAAAAAATGATGATTCTTGCTGAATTTTGAAGTGGTTTTGTGTGGTAAAACTCACCCCTCCAAAAATCTTGCAT